>NC_138534.1:4060140-4586017 GCF_964234715.1 Podarcis melisellensis
GCTGCCGCTGCCATTTGCAAGCTTGCCTCGGAAACTTTTGCAGGCGGAGCGCTAATTCTCCTCCCTCGCATCCCTCAGGCCCGGGGAGCGGCCGCGGCAAGAAGAAGAAGCATAAGAAGGAGAAGGCGCCTCCGGCTCCGCAGGCAGAGAGCGAGACCCCCACGGGGTGAGTGGGGCGCCCAGCGCATCTTACCTCGGGGGAGGGCGGCGGCAGGAGCGACCCTGCCCCGTCGGGGATGCGTGTGCGAGTGAATGCGGCCGAGAGGTCCTGCTTCTGGAAACTGCAGCTCTCGGATGTGGGGGGGGGAATCCTCCCCGTTTAGAGGAAGCCGGCATGACTTGGGGGGGGGCAGGTTTGCGGAACAGGTGCTGGGGAAGCCGCAAGGGGAGTGCGGGGCTGGCTGCGGCTTCTCAGGGCAGATTCACACGTGCATGTTCGGAATCGTGGCTTGAGAGGGCGGCCCAACACGGGTATCAATGCCTAGAGCGCCCCGCTTTTGCCTCTCCGCTGCCAGCCTTCAAGCTGCAAGAACGCCAGTGGCATCTGTGCACGTGTAAGCGACTTTTAGTGTTTGGAGGGTGGAAATTTCAGGAAATCGGTCAGTTTCATAACACGCCTTTGTCTCTGGAAGATGGCATAGTTTGCATGTGTGAATGTCCATCATAGGTATAACGCTATATAATCTGAAATGTAATCAAGTGGAGGCAGTTTGACTACAAGTAATTTGGGTGTTGAGAAGACCAAATCATGGTTATGATTTCCATTTCTCTGGCAAGGGGGAAAATGATGATAAAGCTTCTGCTGCAACTGAAAACATGTGAGCGCTTCTACATTGCTTCATTGACATGTAAAGCAGTCAGGAGAGCTGGTGGAGAAAGTAATTCAGCTTTCTGATGATGAAGGCTCAACCACCAGTCTTCAAGGCAAAACCTGAGTAGGAGGGGCTGTGTTTGCTCATTTTGAGGACCTTTACCTCTTCAACAACGATTTTATTGTTTGCTTCCGGGAGTAAGGAGCTTCGGTTTTTAGCGACAAAAGCCTGTGCCATGATAAGTGTGTTAGGCTTTTAAGAGGCCTCAGTTCATGAACGTGGATTGGGTGCCTTTTGCACCAGGGTGGCTGTGGCAGACTAGTAAGTCCAGATGACTCGAGCAAGTGAACCAAGCTGGATCCCTCAATATGTGGTTGGACTTCTAATTCCATCACCCCTTACCACTGGTTGGGGCTGATGGGAGTTATGAGTCCAACAACATCTGGAGGGCACCAGGAGAGGGAAGGCTCCCCTGAGATAAGGTAATTCCTGCCACCATCTGAAATTATTATTATTATTATTATTATTATTACTATTACTTTATGTATATCCTGCCTTTTTCCCAAACCGGGACGCAAAGTGACTTACGGATAAAATAGAAACAGGTAAAAAACATGGGGAAAACTTACTAAACATTAATAAAAGTAAAACAATTTATAAAACAAATTTATTAAAAATATAGATAATTACAATAAAAACATCACAGTGGTTCCCAAAAGCCTTCACCTGGCAGTGCAAGGACAACAAGGAGGGAGCCAGTCTAGCTTCTCTAGGGAGGGAATTCCCAAGTCTGGGAGCAGCCACCACTGAGAAGGCCCTCTCCTGTGTCCCCACCAAGTGTGCCTGTGAAATTGAGTTTATTGTCTTCCCTTTTTAAGGGGAGTGCCAAAAGTGTTACTGCTAAAGGAGTAGTGCTGGTGCTGATGGCTTTTTAAAGGAATGAGGCTACCTGGAATGAGGCTATCCATGGGTGTTGGAAATGATGTTGTAGGTTACTGGGTACAGTATCTTTTTCTTGGTGCCTTTGGAGAAGGTTGCCTCTGAATCTGAGTCAGATGCCACAAAGGGGAAAAAATAGGTTGTTTGGTTCTGTGGGGAACATGCTGAACCCACAGCCTAGATCATGGGTAGGCAAACTAAGATTCCGGGGGCCAGATCCGGCCCAATCGCCTTCTAAATCTGGCCCAGGAATCAGCGTGTTTTTACATGAGTAGAATGTGTGCTTTTATTTAAAATGCATCTCTGGGTTATTTGTGGGGCATAGGAATTCATTCATTTTTTCTCCCAAAATGTAGTCCGGCCCCCCACAAGGTCTGAGGACAGTGGACCGGCCCCCTGCTGGAAAAGTTTGCTGACCCCAGGCCTAGATCATCTTGCTGTGCTGATTTAGATTGCAGATGGGGATTACACAAATAAATAAATAAAAGTATATCCACATAGGAAACTAGCAAGCTACGGCAAAACTGTGCTAAAACTCTCCTCCCATTCTAGGGAGCTTTTAGTTTCTTTTCCATGGGAGAGCAGCCAGCCTTGAGAGAGAGCACCTGCCGCGGTTTGGTCTGGACCCGGGGCCTCCTGGTGAGCTGGGCCCAGGCCATGCAGGGCTGGCCGCTTCCCTTGGCCGGTCTCATCCCGCTCCCCTCGCCCAGATTCCATTCCCATCCTGGGCGGCAGCTGCCGGGGGCCATGGGGCTATTTTTAACCCTCCGCCCGCCTCTGGTGTCTCTGTGCACATTTGGGCTCTGGCGGGGAGGAGGGTTCTGAGCTCACAAGGTATTAATTCCTCTTTTACTAAGGAGGGGAGCATGTGGACAGATAAGGTGCCCAGCTGCCGGCATGCTTTGCTGAGGCAGTCTTCTGTCTCCATCCCAGGGCCCGTCACTCCAGCCTGGCTCTCACGCCAGAACCGGCAGCTCCCGCCCAGATCTGGGAACTTTGCTCTGAGGAGTATCTTCTCCCTGGGGAAGGCGTCAGGAACAGAGCAGGTCTTGTCCCCTTGCCCCCCCCCCCAAATACACACCTTCCTTTGACAAGAACTGGAAGATCAGCAGAGAAAAGGGTGCCAGTTAATTTCATTTTATGCTTGGCCACTCCGAATCGCTTCCCTGTGTATCTTTGGAGATGGGGGAAACGATGCAAGAGGGACTAGGAGGCAGTAGGTATGTCTAAAATTATTGTGAAAGGAGGGTGGTGGTGTTATTTTATTTTATTGTGCCATTGATGTGCATGGCATTTTACAAAATGATATAAATCTAAAAGAGAGGTCCCTGCCCTGAGGGGCTTACTCTCTGAATTTTGACAGAGTGGGAGATGGGAGGTTTAAGAATATGAGCAAATAAAAGTTACAGTTCCTTAAATTTTCTGTTGGGGGGGGGTGAGAATTAATGCCCGTGTGGTTCGTCCTCTCCAGAGGTGACTCTCAGGTTGGAAGAAGGCAAGGGATGTCTGCATAAACAGCTGCTTAAAGAAGCAGGATAAACATGAATTAAAAAGTAAATGACATCATTGGGAATTGAGATGCTCCTGACAAGTCTCTCTTTCTCCCCATGCCCCCCCCAACTCTTCCAGGCCACTGAGTCCCTCCTGCTCAGATGACGCTCCAAGCACCCCTCCAGTACCCCCCTTGCCTTTCCCTGCTGTGATCGGAGGAGGGCAGCTGGGATCTGATGATGAGGAACAAGAGGACCCCCGAGATTACTGCCGAGGTATTTGGGGAGTAGGGCAAGCTATTCTTCCACCAAGCTGGGGCAGATTAGGGGCTTTCTGTTCGGAATTGTAAGCGAGGTGGGCAGTACCAGATGATGAGAACAGATAAACAAAGGAAGACTGCATTGCCTTCATACCCTCTGCTTGTTGAGCTTCTAAAGTTGCGCTTGTTTTCAGCAAGACAACCCAGAGAGCTAGACCCTTGGTCTGGTCCAGCAGAGCACTCTCCTATGCCCCTAAAGAATAACAACAAAACTGTTTAATGTCTTTAGAAATTGCCCACATGCAATACTAGAACATGAGTGAGAAACCTGAGAAACCTGTGGGCCTTCCAATGCTGTTGAACTACAGTTCCCACAATCCCTGACTTTGATCAGGTTGGCTGAGGCTGATGGGATCTGTAGTCCTCCAAATGCTGTTGGACCAGAAGTAACCCACCCCAGCGCTAGGTGCACCATGGTCCAGGGTGGCAATTGTGCTGGGCCAGGACGGGGGTGTTCTCTGTGACTCTGGCAACTGGTATAATTAACCTGTCTTCCCCTTGTTGCCTTGCTAGGTGGGTATTACCCGGTAAAGATTGGGAACCTGTTCAACGGGCGCTACCATGTGGTGCGGAAACTCGGCTGGGGGCACTTTTCGACTGTCTGGCTTTGTTGGGACATTCAGTGAGTATGGCAGGTGGGGAGGCAGGAGGCATGCTTCGTTTCTGTCCCCTACCAGAGAATTAAGGAGTGAAGGCTAGTACAATGGACTTCACTTTCCTGAAAAATGGAAAAATAAAAGGCAGTGTTTTCTGACTGGCCAGATTATGGAGCAACAAAGAGAGGCTATGTGAAGCGAGAAATAAGGGAGGAAGAATTAAGGGAAATGGAAATACTCAGGAAGTGATTTTCATACCATATACAGTGATACCTCTGGATTCGAACGGGGCTCCAGAACGGATCCTGAGGTGAACGCAACCCGCGTCTGTGCATGCAATGGTCGCGATTCGCTGCTTCCACACATGCGTGTGACGTCATTTTGAGTGTCTGCGCAAGCGGCGAAACCCAGAAGTAGCGCGCTCCGTTACTTCTGGGTTGCCGCGGAACGTAACTTGAAAACGCTCAGCCTGAAGCATATTCAATGACTGTACTGTAGATTCAGAGCAAGGAGAAGAAAAAGAGAGGAATGTGCTGAGGGCTTATATGATCATGAATGTTCTGCTGCTCTTGAGGGCTAGAAGCTTGCTTAAATTTATTATTATTATTATTATTATTATTATTTAATCACTACTATGTCTTTAACTTGTTTTATCTGAGAAGTCTTGATGCTCCTGTGGAGATTACAAAGTGGGGGGGGGGGCAAAATTTAAAACAAAAAGTGGAAAGGGGGAGGCAGGACTAACCAGTCCCTTCCTTCTCTGTCTCCCCCCTCCCCCCGCAAGGCGGAAGCGTTTTGTGGCCCTCAAAGTGGTGAAGAGCGCTGTGCACTATACAGAGACAGCCGTGGATGAGATAAAGCTGCTGAAATGTGTGAGTTGTCCTCCTTGCCCATTCCTTTCCCCAGTTCTGTAGAAGGAGTAGTGATTAAATAAAAGGAGAGGAAGTTTGAGAGATTTTGGCATACTTGGAACCCCTTCTGCTTGGGAGCCCTGAGCCATAAACTACCGGTGCTCATGTGTATGGCACTCTTTATTATTTTATCTGATCCCTTGGACAGCCTAGGCTTGGAGTAGATGAAACACCCCTACCCTGGATCCATTTGCTCTGTTTACTATCTAGATCCCACCCTTTGCTGTCAGACACAGTGTCTTCTGTTCCCTTAGCCAATCTAATCTGATGCTCTCCATATGACCTGGACCACAACTTACATCAGCCCCGGCAAACACTGGGTGCTGGAAAGGACTCATGAGAATTGCAGTCCAATATGTCTGGAGGGCATCCCAGATAGGGAAACAGTGTTCAAAACTCCGATTGTTCTAGACATATTTTGCGACAGGGAATTTCATTAGCACAAGCAATTTCTGAGCTCTGGGCGCAGTACTACACCTAAGATTTCAGATTAAAACTGCAGAGTGGAAGGAAAGAGGACCTTTTTCTGCCTCCGCACTTCCAGCTGCTCTCTGAAGACTGGAGAAGAGATTCTCTTAAGAATATTAGGGGAAGGACTAGACCATGTGAAAAAGGAACATAATATTTTAGTTGCAGTTCATTCATTTTTAGCTTTGTGTTCTTGTTCTAAAAAAAGCGTGCCTAGCCATTTCATTGTTGCGTCCATAACCCAGGTTTAAGGTGCCATTTAGCTTCTAGCCTTAATATCTCAGCTTCTAACACTGTTAAAAAAGGCTGCCTTAGAGCAACGTGAAAAGTACTTGTCTACAGGAGAGCCTACTCACAGCTACCAACTCGGAGCAGAGAGTTTGGTTTGCTACTCTGACATTTCAAGTAGATTCCTAATAAACATTCCTTCTTCCCCATCCCACACAAAGACACTATTTCCTATTCTAAACAGTGTTTCTTTGTGGAATATTGTTTGGAAATAATAATGGGTTTGACAATTTGGTTCAACTTCTGATGCCCGGCCGTAGGGGAGCCCTTGCCATGGGCATAGCCGGGCAGGGGGCAGCTCCCCCCACCAAGTAACGAATAGAAATTCTTAATTAACTGACCAATCGTGTCATTTCTGCCCCCCTAACAAAAGTCCTGGCTATACCCATGGCCCCTGACATCAGAAATACAGCGGAAGTGTACCCAAGTTGGGGGTTTTTTCAGCTGTGACATCTATGATTTAAAACAGCCTCCCAAGGATGGTTTGCCTGGCTCTATCATTGCTCACTTGTGGATAGCCAAACAAAGGCAGTTTTATTCCAGGGAGCTTTTGGAGACTTATCACTCTTTATGCTGGTTCTGCCTTTAGGGTTTTTAAAGTCCTTTTTCGACTGCTTTGTGGTTTTACTTATCCCCCCTCTTTTCTATAATGTTTTTATTTAGATTGTAAATCTCTTTGAGTGGATCAGGTGGGATATAAACCCTGAGAATTATTTTTTTTTAAGTGTGATTGGGATTGTACAACTTAATAGTGCAGTGAGGGATTGGACTCTCTCACATTAATAAAAGCTCGCTACGCTTTGAGTACTAGCAGAGATTCTATTGTAACCTACCCATTCTTCACACGGGGCCTTTTTTGTTTCTAGGGAGTATTTAAGCATGCCATACTTCACCTCCAGCCACATAGGCCCCACACATCTTCCTTCAAGGTGGATGGTGGGATTTCAATTAAAAGGATCTGGTTCGATCAGAAGCCTGGCCAATATCAGGGTTTCTTGGAAGGATCCGCCTGCTAGACTGTCCTGCTAACAAGTTATTTACCACAGATGCTATATCTCTGCATTTTTATCTCTAGGTTGGCAACTGGGGCGGGTGGGCCGTTTTGACCCAAGGGCTTCTGTTGATGACTCTGATCTAGGATGTGTCATTTCCCCCCTTTTTTATTCTCCAGGTGCGAGACTCTGATCCCTGTGACCCCAAGCGTGAGAACATTGTCCAATTGATTGATGACTTCAAGATCTCAGGGATCAATGGTGTCCGTATCCTTCCACAAGCAGGCCCAGAAAACCATAGGTGTTCCTGTTCAGATTGTTAGGAGCCACTATTGACTTCCAAATGTATGGTTTCTGAAGGTATCTCTTGGGTGAACGTCTTGGTCAGGACAAATCTTTCTCTGCTACTTCTTTGACCAGAATGGTGTGGTTGTTTTGTTGGGGAAGCATTCAAAGAGCTGTACCAAATTCTTCACACAGATAAAAAGTTAGCATATTCACAAGAAAGTTGACCTTGTAGCCTTCTTCCCAACTTCTGGTTTTGTATGCTCAGGAAAGATTTTTCTTTGGGGGAGCATTCAGAACTGCATTCTGCCTCCTGCTGTATGACGTGATACAGTCCAGAGACAGTTGGAGCAAGCAATGAACCTTCTGTTTGGATCAGGCCTATGAGGATGAACATAAACAGTTGCAGTCTGCTTCAGATGATTGTTTTATTGTTGGACAGAGGCACAACTGTTGTTAGGCTGCACCGCCCAAGTCATGTCACTGTCGGAAAAGAATCATACATTGGCCTGAGATGAATTGCAATTTACTTTTGCTGGGAAGGTGTTTTTCCTCCCCCCATGATGGGTGTTTGGAATGTTGCATTTACTTTAGCTATGCAGCGTCGAAGGAATCTATTGGCTAGTAGCTGTGACACTTCTGATGATGACCAGAACCTTCTCCAGTATGCAGACACACATACACTCTGACTTCTTGAGAGCTTAAAAATAAAAATTGGTGGCTGTGCTCATTGCTATTCCATTTTTCGTAGTTCTCATGTAGCCTCTTAAAAAATAAATGGTGAATAGGTGAGGACATGGAAAAAGCCAGGAAGGCTTCCCTGTCCTCTACAATTCCCTGCCACATTTAATGAATGGTTCCGTTTCTGTGTTCTGGCTGTGTGCTCCCGCAAGCCTCAGCTGGCATGACCAGTTGTCAAGGATGGTGGGAGTTTCAGTCCACAACATCTACCTTATTTAATTAGACACAAAGCAGCAAGCATGCAGTCATTCCCTGCAGATAATGCTACTCCTGCTATTGAATGAGATGTTCTGGAAAGGAATCCCAGTTTTGTGGTCATGTGGAAAGTTGCATGGTTTTCACACAGTGGCCAAATGTCAATAGGCGAATGTCTCAAAACATCTGTACAGTGGTGCCCCGCAAGACGAATGCCTCGCAAGACGGAAAACCCGCAAGACGAAAGGGTTTTTCGTTTGCGAGTTGCTTCGCAAGACGAATTTCCCTATGGGCTTGCTTCGCAAGAAAAAAGCCCATAGGGAAATCTCCGGGGACCTCTTTTAAATGCTGGCGGTGGGGAACAAAGCCTTTCCCCCCCCCCCAGCCTTTAGAAGAGGTCCAGGAAGGCTGGCGGGGGCTGAAAGGCTTTGCTCCCCCCCGCCTGCCTTCCCGGGCTGGTCTGAAGGCGGTTTCCATAGGAACGCATTGATTGATTTTCAATGCATTCCTATGGGAAACCGTGCTTCGCAAGACGAAAAACTCGCAAGACGAAAAAACTTGCGGAACGAATTAATTTCGTCTTGCGAGGCACCACTGTATTCAGTGTTCTCCTCCTCACTGAATACTGGCACAGTTTCTCTTCCATATCTGATTTTAAGACATTAAAAACACCACATTAGTAATATGGGGGAAATGAGGGTGGTCATAGTGTTCTGATACATCGCTCAGACCTAGGAAAATCATTTTAGCTTACTGTGTCTCCTTGACTCGACCTCTGCCCAGATGTCTGCATGGTCCTTGAGGTTTTAGGACACCAACTATTGAAATGGATCATCAAGTCCAACTACCAGGGACTTCCTATACCCTGCGTCAAGAGCATCCTACGCCAGGTAAAAAGTGGATTTATTTTAAATCCAATTGGGGGGATCTTATTGTAGCATCAAGATCATTTCAACCCTTCTTTATTTAGGCTGCTCAGATTTAGGTTACTTGT
Source organism: Podarcis melisellensis (assembly GCF_964234715.1). Taxonomy (NCBI): domain Eukaryota; kingdom Metazoa; phylum Chordata; class Lepidosauria; order Squamata; family Lacertidae; genus Podarcis; species Podarcis melisellensis. The sequence goes on from NC_138534.1 coordinate 4,069,172, forward strand.
ATTATATTCAAAATCACTGGGAGGTTGAATCAAAAAAGCCACACAACTTGGGCAGGAATGAAGGTGTCTGTATGTTGGGGATGGGGGTATCATATCATTGAGTTCTTTCTGGAGTATAGTTTTAGACCACCAGTGGGGTATTGCATGTTGTATTGCTTTCCATGAAAGAAAAGAAAACTCCAGTCTCTGCATATGGAAAGCTAGACCAGTGTTTCCCAAACTTGGGTCTCCAGCTGTTTTTGAACTATAATTCCCATCATCCCTGACGGCTGGTTCTGCTAGTTAGGGATGATGGGAGTTGTAGTCCACAAACAGCTGGAAACCTCGGTTTGGGAAGCAATGAGCTAGATCATTGCGGTGAAGGTTAGACTAAAATCATCCATCTTGATAGGAGGGGATTCAGGTGAACAGAGGAGCATGAGTCTATTTGTTGAAGAGAGGCTGGGGCCTAAGGCAGCCATTCCCAAATCTAGTCCTAGAGCCAGTGTGGGGTAGTGGTTAAGAGCGGTAGTCTTGTAATCTGGGGAACTGGGTTCGTGTCTCCGCTCCTCCACATGCAGCTGCTGGTTGACCTTGGGCTAGTCACACTTCTTTGAAGTCTCTCAGCCCCACTCACCTCACAGAGTGTTTGTTATGGGGGAGGAAGGGAAAGGAGAATGTCAGCCGCTTTGAGACTCCTTAAAGGGAGTGAAAGGCGGGATATCAAATCCAAACTCTTCTTCTTCTATCTAGGGGCTGATATTGCACACACATCCTTCTGCTCTTGAAGAGGGTTCTGTATCTTGAGCACATGCACACGGTCCGTGGTAGTTAACAAAGTTCCAGGCTCTGAGGTTCCCAGTACAGTGGTACCTCGGGTTACATACGCTTCAGTTTACAGACTCCACTAACCCAAAAATAGTGCTTCAGGTTAAGAACTTTGCTTCAGGATGAGAACAGAAATCGTGCTCCGGCGGCGCAGCAGCAGCAGGAGGCCCCATCAGCTAAAGTGGTGCTTCAGGTTACAAACAGTTTCAGGTTAAGAACGGACCTTCAGAATGAATTAAGTACTTAACCTAAGGTCCCACTGTATAACCTCTGTAGTTCCTAATACCACAACCTCTGTACTCGGAAACCCTGGAATTCTCCCATTTGATCCTGCATCTCCCTTCCCAGGTATTGCAGGGCCTCGACTACCTCCACACGAAGTGCAAAATAATCCACACAGACATAAAGCCAGAGAACATCCTGCTGTGTGTAGATGAGAGTTACGTGCGCCGCCTGGCAGCTGAGGCCACTGTCTGGCAGCAAGCTGGGGGCCCGCCCCCCTCTGGCTCTGCAGGTAAATAGTCACATCCTCCCCATGTTCTTTTAATCTTTATAGTGGCACGTCTTCTTTAGATGGAAGAGGATAATCCCCGGCTCCATTCTCCTGTCTGCGTTAGACAGACAAGACCAGGGGTTGGCAAGTGGAAAAGTTGGAGACTTTAGCAAGAAGTCAAGGAAGCATCTCTTTCCAATTGACCTAATAACTAATTTTAGTGCAGTAGTGCCTGTGTTTGCGTTTACTGAACTGTGACTAAATTATAAATACCCAAGGCACCTCGTTCCATCCTTATTACATACATCATGATTATTATTGGTCTATTGCGATGTTTAGCTGGTGATACGTCGCAGTGTTGCCAACCAAGTATTGCCCAACCCTACAAGACATATGGGTGAAGTTGGATTGCAGGAATCAGAGTAGTAGGGAGAGAGACAACAATACAAGTCTAGCGATGCTAAATAAATCAAATTGTCCAGGGAATCCTTGGCAAAGCATAAAACAGGAAAAACTTTGACTGAATTGTGGAGTGGGATAGAGGAGAGTCAACTGGGAAGATGTGCAGAAAAATTGAAGCTACAATGGTTCATGAAAGGCTAGGCCCCTAGTTGGCAACTATTTACTGTTTATTTACTACTTTAATACAGAGATTGCAGGCATACACACAGGGTTGTTTCCAATGTTAATCCTACTCAAGAGCAGATCCACTGAAAATAATCGACCTAACTGAAGCATATCTCTGTTAATATAACTGAATTTGATATAACCTGCACTCTCCCTTTGCAACTGAATTGTCAGAAAGTTGCACCACTTTTGCCATCACTTTACCCACCCAGACTCTTGCCTCTCTGACTCAGCAGATGGAGGACCCGGCTGGTGCAGTTGCTGATCTCCAGACAGCAGCCTTAAACATAGTGCAGGAAGAGTGCATGTGTGCATGCACATAATTGAGTATAGCAGCTCTCCCCAGTCTCCCTACTTGTCACAGAAGGCCACGGCTGTGTGTCACTCCAGTCCATGGATAAGGAACCTGTGACCCTCCAGATAATGTTGGACCCCAGCTCCCATCAACCGCAGTCGGCATGGCTAATGGTTAGAGGTGGAGGTTTAGAGAGCAGCGCTAATGAGTATCTGCACAGGAACTCGAGATTATGCTAAGGATCCCCAGAGGTGGTGTCTGCACATTCAAGGCCAAGCAGGGTAGACTTGTAGGATGATTGATGGGAGGAAAGGAGAGGGCAAGAATCACAACATCACTCTGTGGGCCATGGGCTACCAGCCATGGCCTAGAATGTCAATCCACCCTCACTAGGGAGCTTGGCTGCCTCCCACATCCTCTCCCCTATATTTATCTTCACAGCGTTACTGATTGTTGTTTGTTTGCCTTAGACTTCCTGGCTGTTGGATTCTGGGAATCATTTCTGTCTCTTTCTCTCCCTCTTTTCTCTCCTCACTCCATCTGTGCACCTCTTCCCTCAGTCAGCTCTGCACCCCAGGAGAGCCTGGTAAGTCTCTTGGTGCCACTACCCCTTTCAAAGGTGGTGGAAAAACTAAGTTTAGAATTGGTAATTATTATTGTTGCTGTATTCTGTGGCCTTGTGTGGATAGATGGGCCTCCCCCTGTTTTGCAATTTGCACACAAGGTTCTCATGGTCACACCTGTATAACAGTCCAAGCTTAACAGGACCCAGCCATAGACAATTTTTCACATGTGCCAAAGATGTCTGCAGCCTTTACTGGATACAAAAACGAAGTGCAGAGAGAGGCAAGAGCTTCACAGCCTTGTGTGGGTTGTACTTTGTTCTGTGTGGCACACGGTTAATTTAACTGTGGCACTGCCCTGCAGTGTGAGAATGCACCTGTGCATTGGCCTAAGCCTCTCTCGGGGAGGGCTCACAGCTCAGCAGAAAAGCACATGCTATGCAGAAGTCAGTCCCTGGCATCTCCCATTAAATGGAATGTTTAGCAGATGATGGAAAAGGTCCAGGGAGCTGCTGCCAAGCGGAAAAGCTGATACTGAGCTGGAAGGACAAAATAGTCCGACCTGCTCTAAGGCAGTTCCCTGTGTTCCAGTCATTGTGCCTGCGTGGTTCCAGTTGTGTCGCTTCAAAGAAGGGCAGAAGTGTTCATGGGAAACATAACGTACACAAATAAGGCAGAGACAGCATTGCAAATTCATTTTTCATTTTCATGTAGCACACACATTTGATAGATAGACAGATTATCCCAGAAAAGTGTACTAGATTTGATTCCTCATTTCTGAAATGTCCCCATGTTGGGACTGGCTGAAGACTGGCTCTTGTCCACTTTTCCAAGATAGCACTTCAACTTGTAAAGCCATCTGATGATTTCCAAAGACTTTGCACTCTCTTCTGTGGACACTCTTTGCTTACCTGCGCTGCCTGTCACACTTCTTTGGGTTTTTCCTCTTTGGCTTTTATGTAGCAAATCCCAAGCAGGGACAATGCACTCTCGATTCTGCCTGTGCCAGTAGGGGTACAGAAGCCATGCAAGTGTGAACACAAAAAAGGAGAGAGTTTTGGACTAGGGAAACCACATCTTACAGCTAGCCTTAGAGAAATCAAGCAAGCCAGTTCTTTTTTTGATAGTCCACTAGAAGCCAGCCAAGAGGAAATGCAACCAGCTTGACCACTTGCTTTCTTACCAGACACAAAGCCGCTACAAGATAGAAGTTCTTTGGTTAATGCAGCAGAGCCTTGTATATTTTGACTTGTTCCCTCCCTGCATTTTCTGTACAGATGGGTCCATATCCCAAGTGCCATGATGCCGGTGTTTTGTAACATGACTTCTATGTGCACATGTGAAGGGGATAGAATATTACTATTTATTTATTAAATTTGTATACCACTCTTCATCTAAAGCAGTGTTTCCCAACCTTGGGCCTCCAGCCGTTTTTGAACTACAATTCCCATCATCCCTGACCACTGGTCTTGCTAGCTAAGGATGGTGGGAGTTGTAGTCCCAAAACACCAGGAGGGCCAAGGTTGGGAAATGCTGATCTAAAGATCTCAGGGCAGTGCACAGCATAAAAATAAAAGATAAAACATTAAATACATAAAAAACAAGAACAAAACAAGCAAACACTTTTAAAAGGATGTGTGTTGGTAATCAGCCAATACAGGTTTATGGGCTTGCATGTAGATAAAAACCTTTCCTTAAGATCGCATAATTCCTGACTCGGTTCTTGCTGTTGCTGCTGCCGCATTGTTATCCTTGCTGTTCTGTTGTGTTAGTGCTGGATAGGGCATTGGTTGTTGCTTAGCTTTGCTGGAAAGGCAAAGGGTCATAATTCATATGCTCATCCCATAGCATTTAGTCATTTATTTTGCCCACCCATCTGCCTGCTTTACTTTTCCACCTTAAAAACACCAGTTTGCTTATATCATCACACACACACACACACACACACACACACACAGAGAGAGAGAGAGAGAGAGAGAGAGAGAGAGAGAGAGAGAGAGAGAGATTTGCATCCCTTTTTGCTTGTGGAAGTGCAAGATGGTGTCCTCTCGCACACCCATTATGGTTTCTTTGTCTTCTCATTCCCAGTTGCACGCCCTTCATGCCTTGTATGTGTTCTCCGGAGTTCATGCTTCTGCCACCGAGCACACCCTTGTTTCTGTACGTCATTTATTTGTTCCTGCACCTGCTCTTGCCTTAACCCAGCCAGGCCTAACCCAAGACATTTTACTACAGGGGTGGCTAAGCCTTTTGGGGCTGAAGTCCAGAGTGGCCCATGGCCACCCTCTGAGGGCTGCATGGTAAAATGGGCACGGCCAGATCATTACTTTCCATCCAGAGTAAGACTGTTCCCTTCCTTTATTCTCACAGATTCATTCCATTGGTAGTTTCTTTATTTTCTTCCATTTATTTTTTAACTGATGATGTGTTCCATCCAAAGTCAGGCAGTTCCATTCCTTAATCTCTCCAAACTCATTCTGTTCGTTTGTTTTTTTAAAAACAAACTGATTTATTTCCCCTTATTATTCCTTCAGAGTCCCTCTTTTCCCTCCCAGATGCATCTCGTTTGCAATTAATAGGTGGTGCTGACTTTCTTTCATTTCTGTTGTTTCTATTCACTTCACTTCTGGCTGTTTTGCAGTATTTCTCCCATTTTGATTTCCCACATTGAGAGATCATTAGACATCACAGTGAGATAGACAATGCAATCAGCCATGCGCAGAAGGGAAGAGAATTGGTTGTTAATGGTGTTCCTGGAAGCACTGCTTTAGAAAGCAGTGAGCTGCTTGGGGAAGCCCAGTTTCAAATGCCCAAGTAAAGTTAAGGTTTTTAGAGGTTGGATGGCCATCTGTTATGGATGCTTTAGTTGAGATTCCTGCATTGCAGGGGGTTGGACTAGATGACCCTCAGGGTCCCTCCCAACACTATAATTGATTGGTGGAGGGTGTTGGGATTTGAGAGCTACAATGCCTGCAAGCCACCCAGAATCTCTTGATGGGCTGTTTTCAGCCTGCTATCAGCCACCCCTGGTTTACTCCTTTAAGCAGCAGCTCCATGCAATGTGCCTTCCATTCAATGTGAACACACACACACACACCGATGCTTTTGCAGGATAACAACAGATGTTGGGCCCCAATATTTGAATTGTGCACAATTTTCTTTACACCCCTAAATATATTATCAGTGAGTGACCACTCTCTTCTCCAGTTGGTCTGGCCCAGCTTTTTTTATAGGCCCAGCCCTTTCAGGCCTCAGCTCCTCCTCACTCTGACCCTTCCCTTACACAAGTCCTTGTTTCCTTGTAAGACTAGTGTTCAGTGAGGTTTCTGGGCCGTACCACTGCGGTGGGTGCTCACTTGCTTAAAACGTTCCTGCATAAATAAATAACTGCACATAGAAGACTTAATGTTTAGTGGGGAGGGCCTTGTCCATCTTGCCTTCTTCCTCGACATGCTAGTTTTTGTGTGGCAGAAATTATTTTGTTTGGGGTAGCATTTCAGTTAAGAGAATCCCCATTTGTATCCAGAAACAGGCTGACCACTAGGCCTCATTGCTCACTTGCTCTTGCAACTGCACTTACAGATATGTAATGCTTTTCTTCTTCTTGCTACATCTTTCTCCTCATTCACCCCTTGCCCATTTGTTTGCACACAACTACTCTCTTGCAAGCTGTGTGTTTTGCTGTGAAATTGCACGCCACTGTTTTGGGGTTCTGGCACTGCCCACTGACACTTTGAGTTGCTTCCTGGTGATTCCCTTGGTTTGTTCCTTCTCCTTCTCCCCTTCTCTACCCCAAACCTCAGGGCCTGCCATGTGGCTCCTTTGCATGCTCCCCCCCCAACCCCCGCTCACTTTCCCATGCAGCCCTGGAATTGTAAGTAACAGGGCTGTGACATGGGGTCATCTCATCTCCCAGAATGGGAAGCTTTCGAAGAACAAGCGGAAGAAACTGAAGAGGAAGCAGAAACGACAAAGTCAGCTCCTGGCAGAACGGCTCCGGGACCTTCAGCAGCTGGAGGAACTGGCGACCCTGGCAGCAGGAGATGCCAGCGAGCCCACGGCAGATCCAGGTGAGGTTGGGAGAGGGAAGTCAGCTGCTGTTGGGTGCAGCTGGTTCTCTTGTGGGGTCAGGTCTGGAGGCTGGACAACGCTGCCCCTCCATCTCTGCATACTTACTCTCACACCCTTTTGGGCAGCTTAAAATATTTGAGCTTGTGCCCCTTCACTGCCTCCCCTACACTTGTACGCTAGCATTTACATTGCCTGTTGTTTGTCCCTGGCATTTACATGGGTCCATTTCACGTGCCATCAGAATAAACCATAGTTAACGTTTTATTGTGAATGTACCTTTCATAGGCTGTTGTTATCCTCCCTCCTAGCGCACGGAGGAAATGAAGGCCCCTGGCTTAGCGTTCTGTCTGAACCAGGGATCTTACTCTAAGCAACCCATGACTAGTAAGCTAGGAACAAAGATTGGTTTATCATGGTGGTTTGTTTGGAGGAAAACAAATGGCAACTCAGTCCATGGTTGAAATGTAATGTTAAGCCCAGGGGTGATGGTTTGTTTCCCCCCAATGCTAGCAAGAAGCAGCAAAGTGGGCCCAGTTGCCTTGCAGTAAATAGTTTTATTTTTGAACATTTTACATCCTGACTCTTGAAATGGGATGTAGTCACCTCCTGATTCTTACCTTTTTGGTGCCCTTTCACCACTTCAGAAACATATAATGCAGCTCTCTTACTCCTTTTCAATCAGTGCTGTTCGCAGCACACTCTTTTATGATACCAGAAAACCCTGACCCTCCTCTTTCCTCTTCTGTAGACCTGCCTGGCGGAGCCCCCATCATGGTCTCCACGGCTGGGGGGACAGAGCCCTCAGGGGGCTCTCTCGCTTGCAGCCCCCAGAGTCTGACATCGTCTTCTGGTTTCTACACACACAATGCCTATGACAGCTGCAACGGGCACTCTCCACCAGGCACAGCCAGCCGCCATTTCAGCCCTGACTCAGCAACCTCCGGCTTCTCAGGGTCCCTCTTCTCTGGCTCAGCCATGTCAGGTGTCTCTAACCAGCGGGAGCGTGGAGGGCTTCTCTCCCCCAGCAGTGAGTATCTCTCATGGGTTTACAGGGGCAAGATGACAAAGGAGCCATGTAGGCCCAAACGCCCAAAAGCTGACTCTCCCTTTGGCCAGAGTTTTCTAAAGTTGTGATAGCAGAGGCAAACCATTATTCTTAATTAAAATTGGAGGCATCCTTCAGTCTTACCACTCCAAAGAATTAATTTTAAGGAGAATCACCTGTGTTTCTGTATTAGTCACTGTTGCATATCCTCCTTCTGAGCTCAGGTCATTCCGGCTGCAGGAGTTGCTGGAAGGAGGTGTATAGGGTGCCATCCAGCCATCTTAGGGACTCCATTCCAGATTTGTGTAGGGTTTACTCCTTAGCTTTTTCTTCTCCTGAAAATATCCTGCAAGCTGGTGAAAGTTTAGGATCAGAGTTTCCTTCTTGAGAGGCTACCTTCTTATGTTGACGAGCCCCATCTGCCCCTCACTTCCCTCTTCAGCACATGCAGAAACTGCCTTATTGACTGCTGGACCCACTCTTGGTCTCGTCCACTCAATCTGCTGGAGCCTGTCTTTGCATGCAGGGGAAGTTCCTAACTCACGAGGGGTTGGAGATCCATCGACTACCCTCACCTGGCCAGCTGAGTGGTTAAATTTGAATAGCACAACTGTTAGGCTAAACCAATTGCTTACTACCCCATCAGCATCTGTGGCTGTCCCATAAAAATGGCCTTTGAAGGACTGTTTTGTTTGTTTTTTACCTGATTCCCTGCCCTGATCTGCCTCTGCAGCTTTTGGTACCTCTGAATTCCTGGTGAACCCCTTGGAACCTCAAAATGCAGACAAAATCAGAGTGAAGATAGCAGATCTGGGAAATGCCTGCTGGGTGGTGAGTTATTGGAGTGCATGTTGCTCACACCTCCTGAAGGGAGCCGATCTGGTGGGGCTGTCTGTCGCACGGGGAGTGGAATGTGGTGGCTGCACAGAAGAGACTGGGAGCATGTGGGCTCTTCGGGGACTTGAAGCTATGGGCACCCTGTATTTCCCACGTAATGTGTATTTCTGCATTTACACTCTACACAGTTTTTGCTTCAATTTTTAATTATTGTGCTGTGGAAATTTAAAAGAGAAGAGCACCCCCCCACACACACACACATTTATTTTCTTCAATTGAAAAGATTCTGAGCATCTCAAGCTTCAGCGGGAAGGCAGCAAACATATTGATGTGTTTATAATTTCAACATGTCCAGCTTTTAAGGTTCTTAAAAAAATTAAATGAGGCCTCCATATAGGGAGTACATGGATTGGTATCTTGGGGAAAGCTGCTAAGGAGGAAAAAATACATGGGATTTAGTAACGAGTGGTGATGGTGGCAGTGGTCTTCCTTTTGGAAGGTACATGTGGGGTTAAGTAGGGCTCTGCTGTTGGTGAGCAGCGCATATATGCTCTGGCTTAGGAAATGGTAGTCACAGTGGGAGACACACGCTGGATTGGCCCACAGGGCAGCTGTTGTAGAGAGCGTGAGATGTGGGTTCTACATGTGCACATATGCGCAAGAGAGCATGTCCGTACGCACATAGGTATGTCACAGGGATATTCCTCACACTCTCAATTTCCTCAGCACAAACATTTCACGGAGGACATTCAGACTCGCCAATACCGGGCACTGGAGGTGCTAATTGGTGCCATCTACAGCACTCCTGCTGATATCTGGAGCACAGCATGCATGGTAGGTTCACGGGGCTCCTTCTGCTTCTTGTGCCATATTCTGGTGGTGGTGGTGGCGGAGCTCGGTGTCGTTTGGGGTTTTCAACTAAAAAACATGTCCACAAATGTGGTCACCATCTTGCCATTGGTTAAGCATATTCTTTTATTCTGGCGTGTCCAAACTTGGAGATGGGCAATGTGGGGTCTTGCTGACCATGCACTGAATCGCAAAGGCACTTGACTGTCAGTCACAATGTTCATATGGAACTTCCAGCTTCAGAGGCAGCATGCCTCAAATTAATACTTGTGGCCAGGGAGCTAAAGCAGGAGGGAGCTGTTGCACTCATGCCCTTCTTACGGGTTCCTCGGAGGTATCTGAAGGGCTACTGCGGGAGACAGGATGCCGAACACAATGAGTCTTTGGTGTGATCCAGCAAGGCTCCTCTCAAGCTCTTCTGCTGAAAAGCAGCAAGGTCCTTCCCTGAGGCTTTCTGGGTTCGGACCAAACTAAGCCTCCTGGTTTGGCTATGCGAGGCTTTGTTTTGTCGGAATTGAGTATACACTTCCAGAGTTAACACTAGATACATTACTTCTGGTAAATGAGCAATAATAGCCGCGAGAGGGCCATGAAAATTATGTCTCAGGCTTTTTAGACTCATCTACCCGTGTACTATCTGAAACGAAAGGGGCATATTGGTTGCCAGATGTGAAATATTTTGGCATTATTTTTAGCTCTCCTACCCTACTAAAAATCAGGCCTTCCCTTTTGTCAGTGTAGTGACTGCTATTTGTCAAGATACCTCCTGCTTCCTTTGCAGGCTTTGCTTGTGTGGCTGTGTGCCAGGATGAGCTGAATGTTAGGTGGTTAATGAGATATAAATATACTTCCTTTGTTGCCAACTCTATTTACAGTCTAATAGCTGCACATTTAAAATCCTAACACAAAACAAGTACTTGAACCAAACACACTCTTTAGAAACTTTATGCTTCTGACCTTTGCCCTTCCTGTGCTTTGCCATTTTATGCTTCTTTTGAAATCAGCCTGCCTGGGCAAAGGAAGCCTGGTTTTTGGCAGGGACCCGGCTCCACCCAGCAGCTCTGGGGCTCCTGAGAGGAACCCATTTGGCAATAAATTTAAGAGGCGCTGAATACAAGTCCCGCTGGAACAATTGGAAGTGCACTTTAAGCCTCCTGACTGTCCCTTTGCAGCTGCATCTTTACCTTTACCCCCCAACCTGATGTCATATAGCACACTGAGTGTGGGCAGGGGGACGTGGCTTGGGGAAAAGTCTGGCTTGCCCGTCTCACAGATCGTCCACCCTGAGGCTTCTTTAAAATGACTCCTTGTGATGTTTTTGTCATGCAATTAAGTCATTCCTGCGCGATTGCTTTCAATGAAGTTTCCTCCAAAGCTGGTGCAATTGCCGGAAAAGAAAAAGTTTAAGCTGCTTGGGATACACAGACATATACACATATATAATATGTATAATCCACAATTTCTTTGCACCAACATCTTAATATCAGCACGCAGTAAAAGCTGATAACGTGGATTCTACATGACTCTGTGTGACGAATAAGCCAGCCCTGCAAGATCCTCACACTCTAGGAATGGCTCCTTTTCTGTTCTGCCTGCCTGAGTTTGATACATGATAGAACAAATATTCAGATGTCAGTCATTGGTTCTGCCAAGTTTTCATGGCAGGGGAGGTGTGTGTGTGTGCTCATGCGCATGCGCAGCAGATATTTCCCTTTGCTTCTTAGACCAGTGAGTATGCCAGCTCAAAAACCTCCTTGAGAGGGTCAGGCAATACCACATGAGCATTTCAGGCCTTGGGTTTAGCCTTCCTTGCTGGCCTGACTGGCTTCCATGTACCGTATTTTTCGCCCTATAGGACACACTTTTTCCCCTCCAAAAATGAAGGGAAAATGTGTGTGCGTCCTATGGGGCGAATACAGGCTTTCGCTGAAGCCTGGAGAGCACCGACCCCTCTCGCTCTCCAGGAAACTCTGCGCAACCCTCCGGAGCCCGGCGCGAAGCCGTGCCGGGCTCCGGAGGGTTACGCAGAGCTGCCTGCATTCCGAAGCCTCGGGTGTGCTGAAGAGCATGCGGGCTTCACACAGCTGTCCGCAAGCCTGGGGAGACCGGCGCAGCTCCCTAGGCTTGCGGATAGCAGGATGTTCTGGGGGCTGGGGTCAGGGGAAGCTCGGGCTTCCCCCGCGCCAGCCCTGTGCCTGGGGGGGAAATATTTTTTTTTCTTTATCCCCCCCCATAAAAAACCTAGGTGCGTCCTATAGGGCGGTGCATCCTATGGGGTGAAAAATACGGTAGTTCGCACCTTTGGCCAGAGGTTGGCACTGGCATGCATAACCACCTAGGTCCTGGTGTTTAGCTGATCTGAAAAGAAACAACGGGCCATGGGGAAGAGGAGAGATTTCTTAACTGAGAGCCAGCCCACCCATGAAGCATCTGCCTTAGGTGGCAAAGATGCAGGAGGCAGCACTCCGCCTGCCCCACTGCTTCCGTCGCCACCAGAACACCACCGTCACCGGGTTTCGACGAGAGGGAGGTGTTCCAGTGCACAGCATTGCCACTCGTCTTCCCCCCTCTGGGGTAGAGAACTCAAGCAGCAAGGGCTTGTGGAACACTGCGTGTGGGTCTGGCAGAGGAAAGCCCATTCATGTGGTGAAATAGGATAGGCGGCCCCTGCCTTAACTGCATAACCTGATGATTCTCTTTCTTTGACAGGCATTTGAGCTGGCTACTGGCGATTACCTCTTTGAACCACACTCGGGCGAGGACTATACCAGGGATGAAGGTAAAGAGCTCTCACTGGTTGAGCCTACTGTGTATGAGGCCTGCCTAGCCAGCTGGGCTTAAATCGCTCTCTGTGCTCTAATCTGGAGGCATTGTTGATGCCAGAATTTCACAAGAGGCCTGCTGGAACTCTGGAGGGGGGAGAGACTGGGACACGCAGGCCCTGATGTCCCCTCCTCTTTTCCTTTTCAGATCATATTGCCCACATTGTTGAGTTACTAGGCGATATCCCTCCGCACTTTGCTCTTTCCGGGCGCTATTCGCGCGAGTACTTCAACAGGAGAGGTAAGTTAGGGAATGTAGCCTCTCTGGGTTGCGAGGATATTGTTCCAAGTGGATGCTTCCACAACACATCCGTATCATGCTCAAAGGCTGTCAGGAGGAATTGTGAGGGGTGAGGAGAGCATGTGTGTAAGAGAAGTTGACAACAAGAAGCTGAAGGAACTGTGTGATCATGACCACTGGAAGGAAAGAAGTTGTTCAGGCAGCTGAGATTTTGGCCAGAAAAAAAACAGGTTTGTGGTGAAACCTAAGGCTGGGAACATGTCAACATTTATGGGGGGTCATTAATAGGTTCTGCCTACCCTGCCAGTGGTAAATGTCATGAAGGTCACAGCATTTGTTGTCTGGGGTGTCCAGAATTAGGCTACCTGCATGCACCAGCAGCCTCTTCCGCAAGTGGCTGGTCGTTTAAGTGCAACCCACATTCTCCATTCCAAGTAATGTGGAACAACTTTTGTTCATTTGGACTTGCCCAACTTCTCAGTGGGATGTACTCTGCACTTTCAGTCTGTCTGTCACCCACACCTGCCACGTCTGGCAGCCACTACACCTCGTCTTCTCTAGGTTTCAGGTGGGCACCTACAAAGAGCCATGGACAGCTAGTCTTTTGTCCTTCTTCATTAGGGTACAAGAGTGTTTGCTGCATTGCAGAACTCTGTCGTCCCTCAACCTTTGTCATCAGTACTAAGAGTATCTGGGTAGTGATTTGGGACTGTTGTTGTTTCTGCACGCCTTTTTTGCTGTGTCCACCTGTCTGTTCTTTTTCTCTCTTTGCCCAATTGCTTCTCATTCAATGAATCTGGCCACTGATGATGTTGAGGACCATTAGATGGAGGAGAGGTCTATCAGTGGTAGCTAAATGGAGCCTCAGAGTACAAGACGCTGAGTCAAGAGGGCAGCTACCTTCATGCCCTGCTTTGGGGCACCCTTTTTTAGCTGCTGTGGGAAAATGAATGGGCACTACATTGGAGGAAGCTCCTACAGTTTAGCCAGCTTCTACTAATTACATACTTTTCCTCCTCCACAAAGAGAAACAGCATGAAGACCCACAAAGGGTACAGGGTCTAGAAGTTTACTGCACACTCTGTTTACTACATATTAATGCACGTTTTGATCATATTAATGCTTTCACTTCTGGGAGGCTGGGCCTTTCCCCAAGAGATGCAGTGTGGGTGTGCTGTCAGTTATACAGCAGCAGGGTGAGATTAATAGCATAACTACCACCACTCTAGGCAATCTTTCCCACACCAAGCACCTCTATGACAATATATTAAGAGGTAAAATGTGATGATTGGGGCTTATGCAGGATGATCCCAGGGCCACATTGCATGTTCTTTTCAGAAGAGGTGTATGTTTCCCATGTAGTCTGTCTAACTTTGGAACAGGTGGCTGGCCTGGATTGGGATTGTACGCTGAGATCTCAGGAGCATAGATGCTGAATGTGGCTTTGGGCGTCATGTTCCACTTCCTGAGGTGAAAGTTTCTAGCCCTTGTAGCTGTGGCAACACAGCTTTAGAGTGTGTGAGCAATGCCTGTTGACTATAATGCCCACTGTTCAATAACTCTTTGCCTATCCCCATGACTAGCCAGGCCCAGAATTAATTTCACAAAATAAGAGATAAACCAGGCACGAGTTTGGTTTTCCTTGGTGCAGAATTTTCATTTCATTTTACTTTCTTCCAGCGCAAAGTACACACAGCCCTAGATGGGGCCTCTCCACCAACCTTGCCCTTTTTGTCCTCCTTCCTTCCCCAGGGGAACTGCGCCACATTAAGAATCTCAAGCACTGGGGCCTGTACGAGGTCCTGGTGGAGAAGTATGAGTGGCCCCTCGAGCAAGCAGCCCAGTTCACGGACTTCCTCTTGCCCATGATGGAATACATCCCAGAAGAACGCACTACAGCCTCCCAGTGCCTGGAGCATCCGTGGCTCAACTCTTAAGGCCAGGCAGAGGTCAAGACGGACTGGTTGCTTGAAGGAAGCAGTCTTCTCGCCTGCACAAGATTTCCCTGGCACGGACCTGGTCCCATCACTGGAGTTGACGGGCGGGGGGAAGGCTGTCTCCCCCAGCTGCTCCCCCTAAGTGGACTCCATTGCAGGACTGGAGGCAAGAGGCTCTTCTCCCTGGCTGATCACAGTGGAGAAGGGGGCACTGTAAAGCAGGACTGGAACTCAGGAGCCAGGTTCACTCTGTGGTCATTTCTGAAGCACAGCCAGATTCCCACAATCCCTTGCTGACTCTTTTCCTAGAAGTTGCCTTCTTGGGAGGTCTCCATGGCCACCATCTCCATGTACCCTTGACTGATGCGGTTTGACTTTTAAGAATTCATTGTGTTACTTCCTTGCCAGTTTCTCCCCCTGCCCTCTGCTCCCCATCGTTTCTAACTGGTGGGCAAAGAGAGTGGCTGTGAAGCTCCCAGCATGTGTGGGTTTGCGAGAGGCTCAGTATGTAAGCAGAGTGTGAATGATGAAAAGGAAGAAACGCGTGGATGTTCTAGCAAGGAAGCTGGGAAGGGCAGCTCTTTGTGGGGTGACAGAGAGACGCGGCAGGTCCTGGCTGGTGCCCCTGCCCTGTCCAAATTTCCATGCCAATGAATTGCAGGAAAAGTAACAATGAATGTGTGCAAAGTGACATGACCGTGGGCTGGAGGTCCAGCCGTGGCACTCTTTGGAGGGAATGAGAGAAGGTAGCTGATGCAGGAAGCAGTAGAAATGTATAGGCAGTGGGGGTGAAAGAATTCATTTTTCTGGCTTGGCTGATGTCTCTGCACTTCACAGGCATTTGCAGGCAGGTTTCTGCCAGCAACTTTGTGGTTAAGAGTTGAATAAATGGGCCACTCCTCTACCCCAAGAGTCCTTTGTGAGTCCTTTCCCCTGCTGCCTAGGCAAGGGTCATGGCCCTTAACATGCTTTACTTTAGCCAGGAGTTGCTCATAAGTTTGGTATTCTAAGAATCTCAGAGGTTTTTAAACAAACAAGTTTCTAACCCTTGTCATTGCTAAGGAAAGATTTTTGCAAAGGGAAAGTCTCTAAGGGCAGCTTTCAATAGCTGGGATTTTTTTGTATGTTGTGAAGTCTCTTCTCCCCCATTTCTAATTGTCTTTTAGTCCTATTTTGCCTCAGTTTCCTTTTTCACTCCAGTTTGAGGTGAATGGGAATCATACTGAATTTCACCCACTACCCTAGCTGGTGGGAGAAAGCAAGCTAGAGGTGTGTGTGTGTGTGTGTGTGTGTGTGTGTGTGTGTTTACCGACCTACTACTCCCCACAATGCGTATTTTGGAATGGCTGGCATTGTTGCTCTCTCAAACTGCTACTACAGCTCCCGCTCTCCCCCCCCCCCCACACATTTCCTGACACTTTTGCTACCTGTGGTCAGTTTTCATTATTATAAGGCAGAGTGTAGCTGCTCCAAAAAGCTTGACACTGTTCCAAGCTACTTTTGTGCCTTTAGGAAGAAGCTTATCTACTGTTCGTGGTGAAAGATTGAATGGTGTGGGAGTGCCCCTGTAGCATTTTCCCCAGAACATTTTGGGTTCAGAAAAGGAGGAACCACAACCAGAGGAAAGACACAGAACAGGAGGAGGAAAAAGATGTGTGGAGCTCGGCTTAAACCCAAAGTCCCAAGTTCTGATGCCTGTCCCATGGCTATAGCGCTGGAACCCAGATGTTGTGGTTGGCTCTTGCATACTGCAGCCTCATACTATAAACGGGGAGGTGTGTTGGGGAAGCCTCCTAGGTATGGCTGACAACTGGTCACAGTGCTGCCCAAGACTGGTGTCTTTAAACCAAAGTTGTGGTGCAAGAGAACTGGGCATAGGGAGAGGGAAGCAATACTGTTGCCTTGCACTGCAGTCTCTGGAACAAGAAACCCTGCCCTTGCTTTAGGGTGTTGCCCATGTTGGGGAGTGTGTGTGTTTGTGTGTGTGTGTTTTGAAGGCCCTTCTACTGTTCCAGGGATTTGAGTTCAAGACTTTTCATTAAAACGTTTGCAATAGCCTCTGCCTCCGCCTCCTTTCTAAGGGCAACGTTGGGTTTAGGAAAATCACACTGGAGAACCTCTTGAGGATCAGGTTCTCAACTCCTGTGAGGGGAAAGGGGTTAGAGTTACTCCCTCTAAGGAAAGCTGTTCTTCTACTTCCCTTCTGGGATTGATATCTTGGGTGTGCAGTGGTATGGAGGGAGGGTGGTGATAAAAGTTCACACTGCCGCAGAATGGAATGGAAGTTCGGAATGCAACTCACCTTGAGAAATATCAGCCCCTCATTGTAAAAGAAAAAGCAAACTTAGAAGGTGCCCAATACACCAGGGATGGGGAGCCTCTCCCAGCCCAGGGCCACACACACTTCCAAGGGCTGGGCTGGAAGCAGCCAAGGAGTCAGAGGCAAAGTTGACAGAGCAACCGATTTGACTCTTACCTTAGGTGGACTGTCACCTACTGCACCTGTGTGAAGTCAGAAGTTTCTACATACACACCTACAGCCAGACACACGAGCCATTATTGCAGTTCCAAGGACACATTCCAGCTGGGCAAAAGCACTCAAGGACAGAAAGCAGGTCCGGTATGGGATGCAGCCTGGTGGAGAGTTCTGGAGGACTAGAGTGCCACATCCAGCCTGTGGGTCTGAAATTTACCACACCTAAGACAGCTCAACAAGGTGTGCATGAACCTAACCATTTACCAGGAGGCTGCTTTCTGTATAGACCTCTCCTGCCCTGGAGTGCATGTTTCTAGTCCCTGACTGTAAAGATAGGATTTTAAGTCTAGGCAGTGCTTGATTGGGGCAAAGCATTAGTGGGCTGCAGCTCTTTAGTGCTCCCCACTGCTAGCAGCAGCAGAAGTAATGCTGCTTGCAGAATTTAGCTTTTATATCACATTCTCTTTGGCATCCGAAAAGTCCATTGAAAATTAAGTGCGTCTTTCTGTACTATGTTGGAACAAAGGGATGTGCAGCTGTAGCCACAGGAAAACCTGCTTTCTTTTAAAATTGACCCATTCTTAGATTCCAATCCACAGGTGCCGTAGTGGTAGGTTATACTGCAGGAAGCAGCCAGCTCCCTTCCCTAACTAGGGGAGTCTGGCCCTTGCATTTGGCTGCTGCCTTAGCTGGTCCTTGATTGTAAGTTCCTTCGGTGTAAGTCACCAGGATCCTTCCCTATGATAAAAACCATGCTCCATAGCCCCAAACTTTCCTCTCCCCTGCTGCTCTCTCTCACCACACCATTAATCCACTTAGCTGTGCTTATCTACTAGTCAGCCTAAAAGCAGGAGACACAGAGACATGATAGGCCTCACATTTCCATTTATTTCCCTTTAGTGAGGTGGGTGTGAATTGCCATCTTACACACTATACACAGAAGATGGGAGTTTGTGCTTGGCTACTTCACAATGGAACAGTCTGTTCTAGTCACAGGCAGCAGAGTTGCTCCGGCCTCTTTTTAGGCAGACAGGAGTATTTGTTTCAGTTGAAGCTCAAACGGCTATTGAGCCTGGTTCTTTGGCTTCAGAAAATCACTAAAAGACAACAACAGGCAAAGGTAAAAAGGATTGAATGGTCTTTAGCAAAGCTAGCTACACAGACTAAGAACTATTTATATTCCATTCTGTCCAACCTCACACTGGTTAATCACTAAAATTCCCATTTTGTAAAGAGGCAAAGCCTAAGGCAGGGACAAGTGAAGTTTAAAACTTCTCGGCTTCAGTTGCAGGAGGATCCTTCATGTCCATGCAGCCCCTAAATTCTGCTGCTGCGAGTGCCCACTAAGCCCCTGCCCTTCCTTCTGCTTTACATCCAGTCCCTAAAGGCAGAAGCTGCTCAGTAAGGACAAGCAAGTACAATCATACAAAAACATTGGTATGATGACATTTCTTGAAAAAGTTTCAAGAAGTCTGCACTTAATCAAAATCTTATAACTTCCCTTCCTCACCTTCCACTTCAACCCTCCCCCCCCTTTGAGAGCTGCAAACCTGTCACCTTCCAAAACAACTCACCTGTGCCAGGTTCGGGTTAGATTTTTTGATCTGTTGCAGGATGGACTGAACAGCCGCTGAGGTTGTACCCTGGCCCCCAATATCTGGTGTGTGAGTCTGGAGAGGAAGAAGAAAGAAAAAGCTGTATTAAGCCACCTTCACTCACAACCGCCCCTTCACAGTCTTCCGTTTAGTTAACTAGCAGTCTGTCTTCAAACTGTTGGGAGCCAAGAACCCCCTTCAGCCCAAACATGCATTTTGGGACCTTCATTTTTTTATTGTTTATCTGTAAACACTGTTGCAAGCCCCTAGAACACTTGGTGTATCTGCACTGCAATCATCCCTTTCTCCCAGCAAAACACTGGAAACTGCAGTTCCCAAAGGGATGGGAGAGCTAGAGATATCCCCAAGTTAAAAACTGTTTCCCATGGCATCCACAAATGAAAATGCCAAAAAGGCAACAGACGTTTGCAGTGAAGATGGGCTACCTACTCAAGTGTAAGGACAGTTACCAAGGGAGACTCACATGCAGACACATACTTACATCCTGTGGTTGTGCACGTATGATTGTGCACTCTTGGAAACCTGTGGCTCTTGACCAATTGAAGGGATAGACTACTCTGCCCAACCCTCTTTCCACAATGCCACCAACTTGATACTTCTGCTCCCTCACTGTACCAACTGACACAAGCTTCTTCATTTACTTCTCCCTACAACTCCCTGCGTTGCTGTAAAGTCATGGCCATGTTCTCTGATCCAACTGCACCCTCAGTAGGGCACATGGACTAGTACCTGCTCAGCCATCCTTGTCATGCCTTAGGGATCTTTAGAGACTCATGGGCCCAATGGCTGCATCCTCCCTTGAAAGCATGACTTGGAATGGAAAGTCACATTTTGGGTTCCCTCCAAAACAAACAAGAAATCCATCTGAGATACTTGACAATAGTTTTCCTCTGCTTGGGTACAGACCCAAGAAGAACACCCAGTGACTGTAGCTAATCCTGTTATCCCCAATTCTCTTGATAGGCCATTGGCCTGGGAAGGGAAAAAGCAACTCACTTCTGCTTCGTCCATAGAGGCCAGAACTGCCTTGCGGATAATTGATGCATGGTTGTGCAGTCTGCAATGAACAACAGAGTGAAGTGGGGAGAAACAGCAGCACAAATGCAGTCTCTCTTCCCCCACCCTCCCCTATTATGATGGAAGAATCTGCCACTGAGACAAACATTTCATTTTGGTCTCACACTTTTTGCCCAAGACGATCAGGTAAGTGTGCAGTAGCTCCCACATTTTAGATACGTCTCTCCATCTAGTATCGCCCAATAATTTAGTGGTTGAGTAGATATTTGAGCTTGGGAATGCCTAGAGCAGGTGAAGAGAAACTTTGTTTCCCCCCCCCCTCCGATGTTGCTGAACTACAACTCCCATCAGCCATAGCAAGCACCGTCAGGGGTGATGATGGCAACATCTGGAGGGCCAAAGATTCCACACCCCCATCTTAGAGGCTAACCCACTATGCCACGTTGGCTCTCATAGTTGGGAAATGGGGAAACAGTTGCAGCAGTTGTATTAGGCAGTGGCGGCGGCAGCGGAGAAAGGGAAAGGGGTATGCACACGTACTTGAGGTGGTCCAGCATCATGCAGCTGGCGAGCAGCATGGCTGTGGGGTTGGCAATGTTCTTGCCAGCAATGCTCTTGCCAGTATTGCGCGTGGCCTGAAGAGGGAGAAAAGAGAGATAAGGCATTGAGAGAGCAGGCTATATTGTCTGAGGGAGCAAGAGGGTTTCCAAAATGAAAGAAACCAACATAGAATAATGGAGAGGCAAAGATACAAGTGGCCTGTTTTTTTGCTGGTGTGTTCTGCTCTCTTCCATCCCCCTCAGTTTTCTTCCAGGCGATGCTTACTGGAGAGATCCTGGTGCTCAGGCCCATCTGGAAGCCAGAGCCTCTGCCTTAGGAGCCCTTTCTCACTCAGCCAAGTAGCATTCCTGCCCTCGGTGCTTCTTCATCACACCCCCACTTTACCAGAGCCTGACATCTACCACCCTCTCAAAAACTCACCGTTTCAAAAACTGCATAATCACGCCCGTAATTGGCACCTGGCACCAGGCCTGGGCCCCCAACCAGTCCAGCACAGACGTTGTTGACAATGTTGCCGTAGAGGTTAGGCATAACCATGACATCAAACTGCTGTGGACGGGACACCAACTAGGAAAATCAGAGACAGCAGTGAATGTAAAGGTGAGAGTAGTGATTCATGTCCCCTCCTCTCCCCACCCATCCCAGCCACAACAGAACAGTAATGTAGTTTCAGGTCTGCCTGGAAGCTTTCATAAAAGCACTCCTAATTTAAACAATTTCTCTGAATGATCTGCAAAAGTCACATATTCTAAACAGAAAGTTACATTAGCCAACTTGTTTTCCCTCCAAAGTAAATCCTGAGAAATGTCTTCCGTTTCCTTTATAACAATTGCTTTGACTATTACAAAACTTGACATTTCCAGTTCTCCTGATTCTATTTTAAAAAAAAACAAAAAAAAACCCCCAAAGTTATGCTTTTGGGCACAAAATGCTGGGACTGACTCCTGTGCATGTTGAATCCATGTGAATGGATTTAGGTGGTAATCTGAAAGGGACTTACGGTGGGAATCCCTGAACAGCACTGCCAAAGAGAATGAAAAACACAAAGATTTGAGCTGTCTACAAAGAAGACTCAGGTGTCCTGTGTTTGAAATGGCAGCTAGACATAAGACGAGAACATCCAAGTACCTGCATAGTAGTGTTGTCAACAATCATGCTCTCAAATGTGATGTTTGGGAAGCCAGCTGCCACCTCTTTGCAACACTGCAGGAAAAGGCCATCACCCAGCTTCCTAATGTGGGAGGAAAAAAGGGAAAATTTCAGCCAGAGCTGCAGCAAAGGCACCACAAACTGTAGAGGCAGTAAAAGTTTGTGGTATTCCTGAACAAGAGCAGAAAGGTCTCTGATGCTAGCATACAGTCAGGCCTGTACAGCCTACCTCTTCCACACAGAACAGAAACCTGATCCCTGACTTGGCAGCCTAGGAATAAAATTTCACGGCACAATGGCCTGATTTGCAGGATGCATAAATAAGAACTGAGGCATCTCCTACTGGGCACAAGTTGTGGCACACTTTACTCCACTGAGCCAGAAAACCACCACCCCCAGATACACCCATTCCTGCTTCCACACACGTACGCTGAAGAAAGGCCTACATGTTCCCTAACGTACATGATGTTTGCCTTGTGGACGGCGGTCACCTTCTTACGCCCCGCTTCATGCGCCAGCTTGAAGGCATATTCTGCGATGCGCAGCGACTTGGTCTTTGTGATGATCTTCAGGCTCTCCACTACACCAGAGACACTCTGGAGGGGGCAGGAGCAGAACAGGCAAAATCAAAACTCCTAGTTTCTATCTATAGCTCAGTTGGGACTGGGTGGGAAATGATGTCCTACTTGGAAAGATTACTGCAATCCTTGGAGGGATTGCCAGTTTTAGGAAACCAACTTTCTGCTTGTGGTTTTCCCCTATGATGTATCATAGAACCCTGGCCAGAGGCCATCTATTTAACTGAGCAAGAGCTGCAGCCTTCGCCTGTTTTTTTCACACCCATACAAGACAAAGCAAATGTCTGTGAGTGAGTGAGTGAGTGAGTGAGTGAATATGCTAGTATGGAGGAGCTTTTACAGAGCCAGCCCCTGTGACTGAAAAAAGCCACTTGCCAACATCTTGGGTTTTGTCAGGAGGAACCATTTGGAAGTACACAATCACAGGAAGGAATCCCTGGAATTGAAGGATGAGAGCCAGACTGAACCCCTGGACTGTTAGTTGCTGGCCACCATCATACAATCTTTGACACCTCACTAAAAGGTCACTTGCCATATAGCAGGACTATCCCATCACCACTCAATCCTGATCATGATATGCCACAAGCAGAGAGTTAGTATGCTTTAGAAGGAAAGGAAAGGAAAAAAACGCCCACCTGGAGAAGAAACAGCACTGCCCCAATGCAAATAGGGCTGAGGAGGGAGGGGGATTTGGAGAGAAATAAAGAGAGCAAAAGTGGTTGCCTCTGCTAACTAGCACCTCGTGCTCCAGGCTGCTGTATTCTCCCTCCGTGTTCTCTCGGACTATGAGTATGTCAATGTCATGGTGCCTGGTTGCCACTCCTCGAAGGCTCTTGCAGTGAATCACATTAGCAAACAGATCCAGATTTGTGCTGTGGAATCAGAGGGAAAGGAAAAGGTCACACGGCACAGATTCTACTCAGAATAACAACTGTTGTGATTCTGTGTACTTCAGAAAGCACAATTGTTCCTTCTGCCCCAGATCCACCTTCTCCCTAGTTTCACCAATTGCCTTAACAAGAGTATCGTGTCGCTAAGAGAGATGAACCTCATATGCTATGGATGGTGACCAACCCACATCACTGGAAATGAGATTCTGTGGCACACCTGGATGGGAGCAGGAGGGCTGATGGGTCTGGCTGTGATGCAGGGTCACACCCAACCAGCAACAATGCTGCCCCTTGCTTTTCCAATGTGCTTTCCAGCTCAGCAGACCAGAAGCAAAACCACACCAAGGAACAGAGGGCAGAGCTGCATATAATGTGTGGGTAGCATACTAGAGTAACACGTCAGTCCTGTGACTTGTGGCATCACTATGGGAAGCAATACAGAAATTAAGACTACTGGCCTCATTTACATACTTCCTTCCACTATTTTTTTAAGCCCCTAGGCAGGGGTAGAAAATGGAAATGAATGGTTGTATATGGACTAAACCACACTCCCAACTCTTAGGCTCTGCCTGGCAACTGGGCTAAGCCTCTCTCTCAACTCACCGCATTATGTTGTTCCGGGACTTGTGAGAAGGTGGTAAGTTATGGTTCGTCTCGATATTTCCTATAAAGCCAGGAAAAGAGAACCAGTGAACAAGAGGATCCACTCCCTGGCCTTAGTAAACATAACACACCAATATGGGGCAATCTGAAAATTGCAGCTATATAAATTGTCCTCTTTCCTGATGGGTTAGAAACAAATGTGGATAAAATATCAAGCCTGGGAAATCTGGATTCAGATTCCACAGCAGTCAGACATGTAATAATAATAACAACAATAATAATTTTTATTTATACCCCGCCCTCCCCAGCCAAGGCCGGGCTCAGAGTGGCTTACAAGCAATAATAAAAACAAGATGAATGATTACAACTTAAAAACAAAATTAAAATACAACAGTAAAATATGAAAACATTAAAATATTAAAATGTAGCCTCACCGCAGGAGGAGAAAGAAAGGAAAAAAGAAAGAGAGGGAGGGAATCAAATTGGCTCCAAGCCAAAGGCCAGGCGGAACAACTCTGTCTTACAGGTCCTGTGAAAAGAAATCAGACCCTGCAGGGCCCTGGTCTCATGAGGCAGAGCGTTCCACCAGGCCGGAGCCAGAGTTGAAAAGGCCCTGGCTCTGGTTGAAGCCAATCTAACTTTCTTAGGGCCCGGGACCACTAGGGTGTTCCTATTTATGGACCTTGAGATTCTCCGTGGGGCATACCGGGAGAGGCGGTCCCGTAGGTACGAGGGTCCTAGGCTGTGAAGGGCTTGAAAGGTCAAAAGCAGCACCTTAAATCTCACCCTGTACTCCACCGGGAGCCAGTGCAGCTTGAAAAGCACTGGGTGAATATGCTCCCATGGCAGAGACCCCGTGAGGAGCCTCGCTGCAGCATTCTGCACCCTCTGGAGTTTCTGGGTCAGCTTCAAGGGCAGCCCCGCGTAGAGTGAATTACAGTAGTCAAGCCTGGAGATAAACGTTGCATGGATCACTGTGGCCAGGTCGGGGCGGGAAAGGTAAGGAACCAACTGCTTGATGCGGCGAAGGTAGAAAAATGTCACCTTGGCTGTTGCTGTAACTGTACTGAGAGGCTGTTAGTTTCAGTTCCTCCATCCACAAAATGGGAATAAGCAGCACCAGTTTCCCAGAGCTATCACAAGGATGCAATATTAGATATAGGTTTAAATGCAGCAGAGTATTGGACTACGACCTAAGAGATCAGGGTTCAACTCCTCACTCAGCAATGAAGCTCACTGGGTAACCTTGGGCCAGTCACCATCTCTTAGCCTAACCTACCTCACAGGGTTGTTGTGAGGATGAAATAGGGAGGAGGAGAACCATGCACACCATCTTGAGCTCCTTGGAAGACAGAGACGGTATATAAATGTAATAAAAAAATAAGCATCTTCAAATACTGTTAAGGCGAAACCTAGAATAGGCTCGTTTGGGACTGAAGAGGGAGGAAGGGAAGAAGGGAAGAGGACCAGATGAATCCAAAATGTGGCTTTGGAAAATAAATGGATACTGGCCTTTACTAAGCCCATGCAGCCCAGTATAACAAATCTACCCTTTCCAACCGCCCCCTGAAAAGATACCCAGGACACCCCTTTCTCCTCCTTTCGACTTCACTTTATGCAGAACTTGGCACAATTCCGCATGCTGTGAAAAGCAAAGGATCACCTTTGAGGGCTACACGGTTGCGCCGGATGGCCATGAGAGCATTCTGCATGTCCTCTTCAGATCCCTCCGAGCTGACCAGAACTTCCTCAAAGTCCACAGGCACAGTGGCATGCCTGGGATAGAGAGAAGAGAAGGGTGGGGCAGTCAAGGTGAATTCCAGCCATGGCTTTGAGAGGCAAAAAGGTCAGTGCACACAAGCAGGCCTTCTGGGTCTTATGCACAGCTCTGGAGAGGCACACAGAGAGGAAATTTGTACCTGAACACCTCCTTGACATGAAGCATAAGCTCCGGCCCAATCCCATCTCCAGGAATCATTGTCACAGTATGGCGCCCCCCATATTTGGCTGGTGGAGGCTGTGGAGAAAGAGGTGCAGGTATAGGCAGTTTAGAACAAAATCTTGCAAATCGTAATCCTTTCGGCTAGGCCACACCCCTGCCCAGGAATCTTAGGAGGCCTTTGTTCTCAGTCACTACACATCCCTACCATGTTCACATAGGCCAATGCCTTTCAGACAAGTCTCCAAAGAACCCTTTCCACACCGACATGCAGAGTCTGCCATGAAATGCCCCCGCCCACACTGCAGAGGGTTCTGGGGCATTTTCTAAGTCACCCACTCAGTTTGCATGGAGTGCTTGGTCAGGCCTACTGGGCTTCACTGACACCCCTTGCTAACTAGGGGGAGCATCCTAGAACATGCTCAGCACTTCCCTATGCCTACACAAAGCATGGAAGGCAAACAAGCTGATTCATCCTTATGGATCTTCCTTCCCTATGAGGAACCCCTGACAAGCTTCTGATGATCAGGAGAGCTTAAAAACAACAAGGGTATAGATTCTTTGTCCAAAGTGAAGAATGAAACCCTGAGAGTCCTAGATCCCAGCCAGGTAACACTGACTGCTCTATTCTAACCAGCAGACCACCCCATTCTCACCTCATTCTTTTAGCTTGCTACACTACATTCAACCAGCACTAAGGATTGTCATGATATTCTCAATTGCCTTGAATTTTAGCCACTCTAACCTTTGGTTTCCAGTGGTAAATATAGACACCAGTATTCCCAACTCTAGCTTATCAAACCCCATTCAGGAGACAGTGTTTCCAAAACCAAATTGAAGAAAGGTTTAATCCCACTATTTCCAACTTGGGATAAAAGGCTAAAGAATAACTTAGGACTAATGGTCCATATATTCTAGCTCAGTAGTGTCAGTCTTAGCAACCACTCTTTGCCAGTTACCATCCAGCTTGGGACATTTGCAGCCTGGTGAATACTTGATAATTGGAATAGGAGACTTAAACCCATTGGCTGTAACTCCAAGTTTAAAACTGAAATGGTAGGAAAACTACTTACAATAGTCTGTTGCTGTAGCCAATGTATCAGGAACAGATATTGGGAAGATGGGAAAGAAAGAAAAAAGAACAGGAGTTTCACAGTATATAAAAAAAATATATTGTTAACCAAACATTTGCCAAGATCCTTCACCTAGCATTTTAACCAGCAGAGTGCTTTACAATCTCTTAGGTCCATAGAGCCATTATAGTACTGCAATTTACAGAGTGTGACTTCCTCTGTGTGCTGCAACAGTCAAAGATTTCTTTCATTTTAAAACAAGTATGACCAGGATTCTAATCCTCACGGACACCAGCTTTAGTGAACAGGGAAGCCAGAGTGTATTAAGGACTACAAGACCAAACTTCCAAGGGTCCAGAAAGCATATCTGGTGCCTCTGAAATGTTATCCACAGATCTTTTTATTTTTTCCATGTATTTTGGAAAGTTAGTTGCTTGCTATGCATTTGGATACCTCTTCAATATATCATAACCAAATTTTGCACAACAGTTTGTGAATCAAGGAGCAGGTTTTCATCTATGTTGTGATAAAATTGGATGCCATTTTGAATCAAGATAATGGACTGAACCTTTGAAAACTGCACTGATTTTTAACCATTGATTTAAAAAGGTACAAGGCTGTTAGTACCTTGTAATTTCCCTACACAGTTAATAAGTCAGAATTATTACTCCAATTGAACAGAGAGAAGACATGGAAAAGGCAGGTCAATATGGCAGAGCCCATTAGAACATCTTCCTCCAAGAGGAGAAACTGTCCTAGATTGCAACATTTTGTTTGCATACCAGATTTGATCCCAACTCCTCGGGTGCCCAATCAGTAAAGAGATTAGAAACAGATGTCACATCAGGACCATTTACATCCCGCATCTGTCCATAGACAGCGGTCAGTGAATTTGTGGGGGAAATAATGTACAAGAGAACACCAGAGTGCCTCCCCTAACATCTCTCTGTGACAAAGGATGGCAAGCACAAGCGATACAAACCGAGGCCACATTCCTGCGACTGCCATCTGTTAGAGCCTGCACCTGTGAGGGAGAGAGAAAAACAGCATAGCCTAAGGAAGGTGATTTGGGGAATCCAGAAATAAAGGATTCTTACAAGACAGGAATGAAACACTAGGTGTCCTGCCTGACTGTGTGAAATTCCAGGTTTGAGCGAGATCTTTCATTTACTCCCCTTTGCCAGAAGCTAGAGATGGATATTTGCTCTGTCAAAGTGTTCTTGCTCAACTGTCCCATCAAAAATGATCAAATATTTAATGCTAATGAAGGGTTCAAATCCACATTCAGCTATGACGCTCACTGGGTGACTGTGGGCCAGCCTCTCAACCTCTCACAGGGTTGCTGTTGTGAGAATAAATGGGGAGCAACAGAAAAAGTGTGAACCACCTTGTGCTCCCTGGATGAAAGGTGGGAGATAAATGCAATTAATAAAGAAGTCTGTATGAAAGCAATGGGTGGCAGTTATTCCAGACTCATTACTATGGAGGTTACTACTACTACTACTACTAATAATAATAATAATCTCGTGCAATACTAATAATAAGCTCGTGCAAACAGGGCTGTTTCCTTTGCTTTAATTTCCTTGGTTGTGCTTTTAGCCCTTTAATTCTTCTCTCCTAGTCTCCTATCAATCGCCCAATCAAAATTATCTGCTACGCAACGAGTCCCAAAGGAAGCGCCCAATAAAAAAACCTTTCCATAAGAGGCCAGCCAATGCTAAAGCACCATCCTCCTTTTGTCCCACCCACCGCCTGCTTCCTTAACCAATCGGAAACATGGCAACGGTTGCCCCAGCCCGCCCACCCCCTCCCCTGAGAGGAAACCAAGGAGCGGCGCCGGTTTCCCTTCACCTCCGGACAAGGTCAGTGTCCACAACCGCAGTAGAACCCGTCGTCTTACCGAGCGGGACGCCAACAAGGCTGGCCTCCACAGCTGCCTGCCAGTGTACAAAACTGCCGAAGCCGCCATCCTTGAATCTTCTGAGGGGGGCGAATTAAGAGGAGTCTTATCCAGATACCGCGAGACCTGTGACGAAATCCCGTAAGAAACCGCGTCTTCCCGCACAAGCGGCGGGAGGAGCGCATGCGCAGTAAAGTTGCTTTAGCCTGCCTCTCTGACAGAGCTTGAGATCCTTATAATTCCCGGTGGATATTCTCCGGGATATTCTCCTAGCATTCTCATTCGTACTTTGCAACCATAAATAACTCACAGCTGCCATTTTATTAGTAGTTAACCCAGCAGGTCGTAATGTCCAAAGGAAGCAGGGCTCACAGTAGGCGCCAAACGAATAGAAATTCGTTTAATTATTCTGCTCTTCGTTTAGTGCTGCTTTTGCTTATTTATGATTTGAACTGAATGCAACGAGAGCTGCAATGCGTCCTTAGTAAGAGTAGAACTGTGAAAGCAAGGACGTCTTCATAAAATTGCTCCTCGTTTCGGGGTTGAGGAGAGGGAGACTATACGGAAAGCCAGCAAGTTAAATTATACATATTGGACATCAGTGTGAATTAAGTCTTTGCTCTGTTTTTCTGTAAACCTTCGACAAAATTGCTTATTACAGCCGCATTAATAAAACAACTATTACTCTGTTTCCCAAGTTGATTTTTTGAAGAATTTATTGAACTGGTTTACCTCATTATTACGGTATTGTAATGTTTAGCATTTCACACCCCCGATGGCCCATTTTTTTGTCACTCATGTACAGTACATGTTTTATTATTTATATGTACAATGATTACAGGAATAATATACAGTAGATAAAGATATATAGATGTATAAAAAGAACAACTATGTTACTGTATTTCGAAGTGCCACGTAAGAGCGGAGGTCGACAGAGGCTTTGCAGCGCCTTCCCATGAATAAAGACCTCGAAAACCTAACTCAAAAGCCATGGGCAATTCCACACGTTATATAGTTCAAAATACTGAGGGTATTATAACGATCAGCACTGACAGGAGGGTGGTTGTTGTTTTTAAGATCTCCCATCTAAAAAATTTCGGCAGCAAATGTATGTTCAATTGCACGGGCACCTCCTTCGCCCTTCTAGCCCTCAGTTAAAGGCATAAACATCCACGCAAATGGAGTCAGAAGAACGTTTCCCCTAAAATCAACCCGGAAGCTAATGTGTCGCGACGACCTTCCGGATCCGTTAAGCTTCCGCTGCTTCCGGTCCAGACAAGGCCCAACCTCTGTGTCCGCGGCCGTCCTAGAGCGGCAGCGTTGATAAGCAGCGCGCAGGCGCGCTCCCCGCTCTCTTTCCGCTCGGCGAGGTGAGTACGCGGGTGAGGCGGCTGCGGCGCGGCTTGGGCCTGAGAGCCAGAAGCAGGCCCTGCGCTCGGCCCGCTTCCCTTTGCGGCCCCGGACTGACTCTCTCTCTCTCTCTTTGCCTCTCAGACCTGCAGCCATGGGCCGCCGACCCGCGCGCTGGTGAGTTGGGCCGCCCGGAGGACGGGCAAGGCCGGGAGGAGGCCGCGTGGCCGCTCCGTCGGGGGCTGGCGAGGGCGCGGGGAGGCGCCTCTGCCAGGAAGGGGAGAGGAGAGGCCCAAAGGGGTCTCTCCTGGCAGCCGCATCTCCCGCTTTCCTCTTCTGGCGGGGGCCGCGATCGGGGAGGCCGAGGGTGGGCGACCGAAACGGGCCCCGCCTTGGGGGCTCTGGGCTTTCACGGCTTGCTTGTGGCCCGTGGACCCTTCTGCGTTGCCGCCTGTGGTGGCTCTTAGCAGCAAGGTCGCTTTCGTGGGATGGCTATTAGACCCCAAGCACGCACTCCGTACACCCTCCCCCCGTGAGTTTAGCATAAAAAAGATGAGATTTCTGACACATTTGAGCAAGGGCTGCCTGCCTCATTTTGCATCCTGCCTCCTAGCAGTGGCCAGCTGCATGCATGTATCAAAAACCCTTAAGCGGGACATGAAGGCTGAAGCCTCCCCGTGTTCTTTGTCCCTAATATCCATAATGTTAGGGGTTTGGGTGGTAGTCACTTCTAGTTGTACTTAGAGTACAAGCCCACTGAAGCAAGCAGGTATAACTAACAGGTCCACTAATTTCAGTGGATGCACTCTTGAGTAGGATGCAGTTGAGTACAGTATGATGCTAATACAGTGGTGCCCCGCTAGACGAATGCCTCGCAAGACGAAAAACCCGCAAGACGAAAGGGTTTTTCGGTTTTTGCGACGCTTCGCTAGACGATTTTCCCTATGGGCTTGCATCGCAAGACGAAAGCCCATAGGGAAATCTCGGGGACCTTTTTTTAAATGCTGGCGGTGGGGAGCAAAGCCTTCCCCCCCCCTCCGGACTTCAGAAGAGGTCCAGGAAGGCCGGCGGGGGCGAAAGGCTTTGCTCCCCACCGCCAGCATTTTAAAAGCGGTCCGGGATAGCAGGGAAGCGCTTCCCGCTATCCCGGACGGCTTTTGAAGGCAGGCAGGGGGGGCAAAGACTTTTGCCCCCCCTGCCTGCCTAACCGGGGGCTTTTAAATCGCCCCGGGACTGTCCGGGGCGATTTAAAAGCCCCCGGACGGCTTTTGAAGCCTCCCCCCCGCCCGGCTTCGGGGCATCATCCCGATGCCGGGCGGTGGGGCAGGAACGCCTCCCCCAGCCGCCCGGCTTCGGGGCATCGTCCCGATGCCGGGCGGTGGGGCAGGAACGCCTCCCCCAGCCGCCCGGCATCGGAACGATGTCCCGAAGCCGGGCGGCCGGGCGGGAAAGCCTCCCCCCCCCGCCCGGCTTCGGGGCATCGTCCCGATGCCGGGCGGTGGGGCAGGAAAGCCTCCCCCAGCCGCCCGGCTTCGGGGCATCGTCCCGATGCCGGGCGGTGGGGCAGGAAAGCCTCCCCCAGCCGCCCGGCATCGGAACGATGTCCCGAAGCCGGGCGGGAAAGCCTCCCCCCCCCGCCCGGCTTCGGGGCATCGTCCCGATGCCGGGCGGTGGGGCAGGAAAGCCTCCCCCAGCCGCCCGGCATCGGGGCATCGTCCCGATGCCGGGCGGTGGGGCAGGAAAGCCTCCCCCAGCCGCCCGGCATCGGAACGATGTCCCGAAGCCGGGCGGCCGGGCGGGAAAGCCTTTGTCCCCCCTGCCTGCCTTCCCAGGGGCTTTTAAATCGCCCCGGACAGCGGAGAAGTCCTCCGCTGTCCCGGGCGATTTTAAAATGCCGCCCGCCAGAAGAGGTCGGGGGAAGGCTTTTTCCATAGGAACGCATTAATTGATTTTCAATGCATTCCTATGGAAAACCGTGCATCGCAAGACGAAAAACTCGCAAGACGAAGAGACTTGCGGAACGAATTAATTTCGTCTTGCGAGGCACCACTGTATGTGTGGGAGTCTTCAGAGTGCTTCACATAAATATTCTTTTATTTTATTCTTACAACACTAAGCATTAGATACTAAGCTTAGAGAGTTGAGACTGAGAGTTGCCTAAGACCACCTAATGGCCTGGTTCAGAATTTCATTCAAGGCCTCATAAACTTTTATGAAGCCAGGCACTAACATTGGGGCTGAGCGTTCCCCCATTTTGCCATTCTGTCACACACCACCCCAGCAGGCCAGCATAAATCCAGATTTCCTGGTTGTGTCTTAATACAAGCCAAGATCTTTGCATAGAAACTGATGAGGAATAGGAGACATACTTCTCACAAGTGCCCATTCCAAGGTTCAAAAGCCATGGTTTGTTGAGCCGAAAATGATTGTCCAAACCATGGTGTAACTTTGAGGTAAACATTTCTGCAGAAATTACTATTGATCTTGGGACGGGAGCCAGATCTGTCAGCCAAATGTAAATTCCAGTTAAACACCTTGCTTTCGATAGGGAAAGTAGAAGTTATTGGGTTCACAGAACTTCCCTTACTGTTAAGAAACACTACTAGTAAGAAAATAAAAGCCAATAAATACAGATAAATGTCTACATGCTCTTTATTAATTATATGAGACATATTTTAATTTAGTGCTTGCTTGGTAGCCATAGGCAGCAAGAAATTGAATGTGGCAAGTGAGCAGACTAGCAACATGGAAGAAGGATTCTGTTCCTTATGTTTGCCCAGCATAGACATGCAATGAGCTGCTGAAGGAAAGTTGGAGCTCTTCATCCTTCCACTGCTAAACTCCATTAGGCTGGTAAATTGGTTTAAAAGGCTAATATCTGGGACTGCGTCTTGGACCAGTTTCTAACCCACCAACCCCCAACCAGATGTGAATGGCCAAAGGCAAGGGTTGATGGGAACTGTAGTTCAACAACTTATGCAAGGCTATAGGTTCCCTATTTCTGGTTTAACATATTCAGCAATTGTGACTTTAATTTCAAAAAATTGTTTCTGACTACCTTATCTGTCTCTTTCTTCTAGTTATCGATACTGCAAGAACAAGCCCTACCCCAAGTCCCGTTTCTGTAGAGGTGTTCCTGGTAAGTAAGATATTCATTTTTGCCTGATGAACTGTTAAATTGAACTGCATGCATTCAGATAGGAATGTAGAATTTAATCCAACAGAGGATAGCCTGATGAGACTTAATTGCCTGGTCAGAGTGGATTGCACCTAATTTGGCCTGTTAGGAAATCCGAGTTTCAGTGAACTGGCTGATAATATTACTTTCTGTTTTCCAGATCCCAAGATCAGGATTTTTGACCTGGGCAGGAAGAAGGCCAAGGTTGATGAGTTCCCACTCTGTGGGCACATGGTGTCAGATGAATATGAGCAGCTTTCATCAGAAGGTACAGAGCACCAACAGACCACTCAAACCACTCTTTTTGCTGTGCTTCAACGGTCTGTCCCATTCACCCTGTCTCTCTTTCTGCAGCTCTAGAGGCCGCCCGTATCTGTGCCAACAAATACATGGTGAAAAGTTGTGGTAAGGATGGATTTCACATCCGTGTGCGCCTGCACCCCTTCCATGTCATCCGCATCAACAAGATGTTGTCATGTGCTGGAGCTGATAGGTGAGGAATGGGTAGAGACCCAGTCCTGGTGTTAAAATTGACCTTGCAGTCAATTAAGCCGACCAGCCCCTGCTGTTATCGGGGGGTGGTGTGCACTGACTGCGCACAGTAACTCCCTTGGTTGTGTACGTGCTCTGTTCCTTGTACAGTGCACCTTAAGGGACCCTGGGAACACTTGAGTCCTGGTGAGGTGCATGACTGGCTGAAGCTCTTGGCATCTACATTTGCCAAGAGGGCTTGACTGGTGGTGGGTGTAGCAGCATGGTATAGTCCTTGAGGATAACACCCTAAGATTTGGTTTTTTTGTTTCTTATTAGACTCCAGACAGGAATGCGTGGAGCCTTTGGTAAGCCTCAGGGCACTGTGGCCCGTGTGCATATTGGCCAGGTCATCATGTCCATCCGTACCAAGGTGCAGAACAAGGAACATGTCATTGAAGCACTGCG
The DNA here is from genome assembly GCF_964234715.1 of Podarcis melisellensis. Lineage (NCBI taxonomy): Eukaryota > Metazoa > Chordata > Lepidosauria > Squamata > Lacertidae > Podarcis > Podarcis melisellensis. Next base: position 4,103,028 of record NC_138534.1, read on the forward strand.
CAGAGCCAAGTTCAAGTTCCCTGGCCGCCAGAAGGTAATGTGTGTGTTGGTGGGGGAAGAATACTGTCAGTCCAGAAGTATACAGGCGTTGCACCACTAAAGATAGGGTGCAAAACGAGATAAATCTCTCAGTATAGCTAGTGAGATCATAAGTTTTAGTTTGCTGCTCTTAACAACCTTTTGCCGAGAATGAACTTTGTCATATGACGTTTATCTACAGTGACTGGCTGTAAGTTGGTATGGAGGGACAGGCCAGTTGACCTGTGGTGTTGCATCTCAGCTCAACAAAGACAGGCTGATACTCAGTAGTAGATGCATAATAGCTGGGAAGTCTGAGGCAAGCTTCTGATGTCTTCTCTCTCACCTAGATCCACATTTCCAAGAAATGGGGCTTCACCAAATTCAATGCTGATGAATTTGAGGACATGGTGGCTGAGAAGCGCCTTATCCCTGATGGCTGTGGAGTGAAATACATCCCCAACAGAGGCCCTCTGGACAAGTGGCGTGCATTACATGCAGCATAAGTGCTCGGTGTTTATCCACAAGCTGCTTTCCTCAATTCTTGAAGGAAGATGAATGGAAATAAAAAATGTCTATTGAGCTGCTTTGTTTACTGTTATGTTAATGTTACTGTGAGTTTGATATAACATCAAACATACCTTCACCCGCTTTTGGAAACAAGTGAACATAGTAATGAATTTGAATATCAGTATTCCTTTGTCAGTGTCACACAAGACAATTCTCACAGTAGTGAATCCCTCAGGCTGGTCTCCCATGAGCATTCCTAGGGATGGGGCAAAAAAACCTGCAAGACTTCCAGGGCAAAGTAAACAGGAAAAGGTTGCCCTGTAATTCAGAGCAGATTGGGAAGGGGGCCATTTCAGTGTGCATTATAGATGTATGGCTTACTGAGGCAGTATCCTGCTTCATCAGGGTTGGTTGGTTCAACTGAAACAAAAATAGGATTATCTAGGATAAACAATGTTGGGAGTTTCTGGGGGTAAAGGATGGGATATAGATGACAACTGAATGAAATAAATGAAGTGCTATTTTCATAAGATACTTTTTAAAAAATGTAGTTTCTAAGGAAGCTGAATGCTGCGCCTAATGCCTACAACCCATGTAGGATATTTAAATTCACCCAGCCCTAAGCTTAGGTGGTGAATTTTGTGGCAACACAAATTTTGTATACGCCTGCGTGAAGGCTTGCAGGTCCTAGCTGCAACATAGATTGGGCTCTTCTGTCACCTTGATTTTCATGCTGGAGGCAGGGGCGGGGAGTGTATGCATTAGATTGCTTTTACTGTATGGGGATTCCACTGCTGCCCTAGACGGATCTTGCTGAATGGAATAGTCAGAGAAGTTAGTTTCTTTTTGCCCTGCCATTGCCCTTGCTTCTATAGCCAGAAGGATGGTTGACGGTTTAGAGCTCTCGATGGGCTTTCGGAGCAAGCCGAAGATTCACCTCTACAGGATAGTGGTCGCTGACTGCTAGGGCCTGTAGGAATGAAATGGTGTGGATTATTCAGGTCTTTACATCACATTCAAACTAGCAGCCTGTTAAGAAAGGAGCCCAATTGCACCCACCTCTTCCTCCGATAGTCCAAGTGCTTGTGTGAAGTTGAAAGGCTTGGCAGATCTGGGTACAATGGCGCCAAGCAGCTCTTCTCCATGGACTATAATCCTAGCATGGGAGGACAGAGTACAAAAGTGGAGTGTGATGGGTCTCTGCTCTGCCCCCAACAAAAAAAGCATGGCCAGTTTACGTGAGACAAAGCAGGAGTCTAGTGTGCCAGGTTAGCTCTTAAGTTCTTGGCCTGGCTATGGTACAGATCAGGAGTAGTCTCTGCCTCTAGTGTCTGCTCTCCAGCTCAACAGACCAGAAGCAAAACCACACCAAAAAAGGGCATATGGTATACACTGTAAGTGACACAATCTCCTCAGGGCTTACTTTCTGTCTGGCATGCTTGCTTGAAAGGCTGGCAAATACTGGATTGTTTTGGGGAGTAAGAGGAAGCATGTTGAGAGTGGGTGAGTGGAGCTGAAAAGTGTCCTCTGGTACCTGTCATAGGCACAGCAGGTCCGGTGGCTGACTGTGGTGTCCTCTCCATCACCAATGAGCCAGTGGAAAGCAAGGTGATTGCGCAGGCGGATCCCAGCCCAAGCACTTGCTGGGATGTAGGCACCAGCAGCATTCAGATCTCCCAGCAGCATCACATTCTATTTGGATCACAAGGAAAGGGTTGTATGTGAGTAGCATCTCCACTAGAGGAGGTGGCATGAGACTGAAAGCTAGTTGCTGGGAATCAGGAGAAGGAGAATGTCCTGTTAACACATCTGGTCAGCCACTGTGAGAACAGGGTGCTGGACTAGATTGGTCTTCTGATCCAGCAGGGCTTTATGTTCTTAGTGACTTGCTGAGTTTACAACATCTGCCCCCATAATATACCTCAGTTTTCCACCGTTGCATCAGTTCTGTGCACACTCCAAACAGCAGATCAAGCTCTTGGGCAGCTTCCCGAGGACTGGTGTGGTGTAAAAGTAGCACAAAATCTAGGATAGCTGTGGGGTGGAAGACAGCAGTTCAGATGATGGGAGAGGTTTCACTACTGATCTCCCTACTCTTTCCTCTTAGTGGCTATTATTGCACACATACACACTTAACAAGAGCTAGCTCCTTTACCTCAGCTTCTCAATACATTCAATTTCTTCTGTTTCCTCATCTACCCTAAGCACTACTGAACCATCCAACTAGGGCTATACAGTGATACCTCAGGTTACATACGCTTCAGGTTACAGACTTCGCTAACTCAGAAAAAGTACTTGGGGTTAATAACTTTGCTTCAGGATGAGAACAGAAATCGCACAGCGGCGGCAGGAAACCCTATTAGCTAAAGTGATGCTTCAGGTTAAGAACAGTTTCAGGTTAAGAACGGACCATAAGAAATGCCAGGCTTTCAGTCCTAAAACCGAGGTAATCTTCCATAACTGCCTTGGAGATAACAGCTCCTGGATCACCAAGAATCTGTGGACAAGTATCCAGAACAATTGAGACCTCTGTGTGGAGAAACCGGGTGTTACCTGTGTATGGAGAGTGAAAGCGAGCAGCAAAGGGCCCCCGGGCAAATGCCTTGTAATCTCTGGCATCCTCATCCCCAAACTGGCACCAATCAGTAACTGACACAACATCCATTCTGTCAAGGTAAAAAAAGTAGGCATCAGAGGGAAGATGCACCCAAGGAGCCTTCATTCCTCAAAAGGTTAAAGTATGCATAATCTCTCTCTCGACTGTTGAATATGAGGGTGAACTTGGATCTGGGAGATTTGGGTCTGTGTGCCTTTGAGTGAGTTCTTATCCAAGTAAACCTGTGTCTGGTTTTGTTCCAATACAGAGCCTGCAAGTGGAAGCTCTCACGACTGAATGTTCCTCTATCCTTTTTTTAAAATATATATATATATATACACACACACACACATACATACATACACACATCAAGCAAGCTAGATGTCAGCACCCAGTTGCTCCCTTTCACCCCGATTTGCAATCTGTCTTTGTGAAGGGGTCATTAAGGTAAGCCTCTGTCAGCAGGCCAAAGTCTCAGCCCAAACACAGGTTTATATCCTCAGGAGATCCAGGCCTTGGTTCCCCAACTACAAACCAGAGCTGCGAGACCCAACACTAATGAGCAGGTGTGGAGTAGTGGATGGACACTTAAGTCCAGCTTTATATGTGGCAAATCCAGACTGAAATTGCTGCTCAGCCAAAACAAAGTTCGCTGGGAAATTATTGTCTCATACCCCAATTTGCCCAAATACATTTTTCTGAGGCTAAAAAATAGTTTTGGAGGAAAGGTGGGATTATAGGGGTAACAAATATGGAAATGCATATTGTTAAAATGTGTTGTAATTGATTGGCAATTAAAATACCAGAATTGGCCCTACTGTTAGGCAGTGAGGTGGCGGCCTCAGCTGGTAGATGCCGTAGCCAGGTGGGTGGGCAGGAGGGGAACAGCAGTGCAAGGAAGTTGTTGCTGTTGTTATACCTTACCCATCCATTCTGGACAGCTTCTAGCACATATTGTATGTTCAGTACTGTGGATCCATTTCTGTGGAACACACAGCTGAGATCAGATAGCCCCCCCCTTGAAGTTTTGACATCTAGTGAAAATGTTTTCTTCTTTCTTTAAAAATCAGCAGGCATTTTAGCTACATATTCTGATTTTTTGGTTAGTTTTAACTGATTTCATATTCACTGTATCTTTTTAGCCTTACTGCCTAGTGACTTAGGTGTTTATTACTGAAATAAGTTATAAATAAATTCTCACACTGCTCAGCTTTGGTGCTTGAAATGGAGGAAGGCAGGTATCATTTTGTCCTTCACCTTGGGTAACAAAATGGCCACCCCTGTAAAACACTATCCTGGGAGAGGGGGAGTTATATACATGCATATATAGGCCAGAGTTGGATTTTGGTTCCTGGGGCTCTGATTTAGTCATGTTCCCAGCTCCCCCAGACATTACCGATACACAAAGATATTCTGCTCCTTGTAGCTGCCTCGCCCCAGCCTCTTGCTCTCCAGGCGGCTGTAGTGATGAGAGGGATCATACCTGCCAGGGAGAAAGAGTTCAAGATGCCACTTTGCCTAATAACAGAATGGGGTGACACAGACTCCTCTGATGAAGAACGGAGCAATGGGGGGAAAGCCTTGTTAGAATGCTCCCCCACAAGAAAAAAAGAAATCTCCCTGTGAATAAAAATAAACTAATTGTGCGATCTCCCCACAAACCTATTTTGACTAGGTCTATGATTAGCAGCCTCTGCTGGTACTACCTGTTCAGCTCCCGCAGCAACGTCTGAATAGCTGCACCCCTGGAGTCTCGCACCTCTTGGATGGCAGAAATATCACAGCGAGAGAGGATCTGGCAGTGGGAGAAGAGTGGGTGGTCAGGGCAATGAGGTGCTCTGGGCATTGTCACTGTCACACATATTTCCCCCTTTCTCTTGGTCCTGGTCGCTTCCGCATTGCCACTGTTCTGCAGAACTTCATAGTGGATTAGAGTGCTTTGTTGCCCGCTTTTAAAAAACAACAGTAACCAGTTTGTGGTGCAGGAAGTGATGGGGAAATCCATTGACGTCTTGGATGAATTAATTAGTAACAGAAAGGAATGTAGGCACCAGGCCCCCTCCACTCCTGAGCAGAGTGAAGCAGCAGCCCTTCCACCTCTGCCCTGGTGGAGAAGCAGCATCAACATCTGCCAGATCTCACAAGATCTTGCCAAACTCTTAAGTAAACAGATTGGAAAGAATGATCAAAGGTAACCAGATGCAGCATTTGTTCATATCACTGCCTTAGCATGTGGTGACCGGGGACGTTGACATGGTAGGGATGGACAAGGCCCTGGAAACCAAGACTTAAGTGGAACGGTTGTGGGAGTTGGGTATGTTTAGACTGGAAAGAGGAGACTATGATAGCCGACTCCAAAGGGATGTCACATAGAAGATGGAGCAAACTTGTTTTCTTCTGCTGTTGAGGATAGAACCCAAAGTGATGGCTTCAAGTTATAAGAAATGAGATTCTGACTAAACGTCAAAAATAACTTTCTGACGGTAAGAGCTGTTTGTCAGTGGAATGGATTCCATAAGAAGGTGGTGAATTCTCCTTCATTGGAGATTGTTAAGCAGAGGGCTTTAGCTGAGATTTCTGCATTGCAGGGGGTTGGACTAGATGACCCTCAGGATCTCTTCCAACTCTACAATTCTGTCTCTTAAGATTCCATGCAAAGGTTTTCAGGTCTTTCCTAGAGATGAATTAGGAATTGCTTAAGCACTCCAATCAGTGTGAAGCTGACCAATGTGTGGTTTCTACACATTGCACTGACATTATAAAAAAAATCAAGTGGGCCAATGTTTGTCAAAAGCACACGTCCCTTTGCTTAAAAACAAGGGTTGTGTGACTTGTATTAGACAGATGCCTTCTACCAAGCCAGACACTGAACCATCTTGCTTAGTATCTACACTGACTGGCAGCAGCTTTCCAGCTTTCAGACAACAGTCTTTGCTTAGCGATGCCAAGATTTGAACATGGGACCTTTTGCATGCAAAGCAGATGCTCTATCACTGAGCTTGAGCCCTTCCCTTAACAATGCTATAGTTATGAGATACATGCTCTTAAATTTTTTATGTTTGCAATTAAACCCAACTTTAATACATGCAAGAGCAGGCCTTTGAACTTAGCTGCTTGTCAGACTGCTTCAGCTGAAATACCTCCTGCTCAGAATTCATTTTTGTTACATGGTCTTAAATCTCCCAGTTTGTGGAGTAGCTGGTACATTTTTCTCTCTGCTCTTTGATCATGGCCATCTGTCATGGATGCATTGCAGAGGGTTTGACTAGACTACCCTTCAGGTCCATTACAATTCTATGATTCTATTTGCTTATCGCTGTGGCAAGAATACATTTGCAACCTGTCATCCACAATGTTTTTACCTCTGCCATAATCACAGCTGCCCCCAGATCTCTAGGGTTAGGGATACAGTTCATGGTTTCTCCCTGGTCCTGAATGGGGTAACTGTGTCCCTGAAGGACCAGGTGTGCAGCCTGAGAGTCATTTTGGACTCACAGCTGTCCATGGAGGCACAGGTCAATTCTGTGTCCAGGGCAGCTGTTTACCAGCTCCATCTGGGATGCAGGCTGAGACCCTCCCTGCCCGCAGACTTGCCAGAGTGATACATGCTCTGGTTAACTCTCACTTGGACTACTGCAATGCACTCTACGTGGGGCTACCTTTAAATGTGACCCTGAAACTATAACTAATCCAGAATGCAGCAGCTAGACTGGTGACTGGGAGTGGCCGCCAAGACCATATATCACCAGTCTTGAAAGACGTACACTGGCTCCCAGTACGTTTCCGAGCACAATTCAAAGTGTTGGTGCTGACCTTTAAAGCCCTAAACAGCCTTGGTCCAGTATATCTGAAGGAGCGTCTCCACCCCCACCGTTCTACCCAGACACTGAGATCCAGCACCGAGGGCCTTCTGGTAGTTCCCTCACTGCGAGAAGCAAAGCTACAGGGAGCCAGGCAGAGGGCCTTCTTGGTAGTGGCACCCTCCCTGTGGAACACCCTCCCACCAGATGTCAAAGAGAGGCAGCCCTGTTTAGGGAAGCTTTTAATGTTTGATGCATTACTGTATTTTAATATTTTGTTGAAAGCTGTGGGGTATAAATAAATTATTATTATTATTATTATTATTATTATTATTATTATTATTATTATTATTTCTAAGCAGGGCTGAGAGCAAGAATTGCTCATTAAACGAATGAAGCACTGTTATCACCATTGCCCTTGGTCCAAATCAATCACAATCTCACCTGGACAAGAGCTCCCATGACCCTCCGGTTTGCTGCCTTGGCTCTCCCAAAACTGCGTATGTTGAAAGCACAGATTTTGAAGGCTTCTGTCACAACCTGCACGCCCAGAAAGATGAGCAGAAGGGTGAAGCTCTGTCCCATAGCACTGATGTTCCTTGATGTATGTATCAAGCTGATGCTGGAGGGTGTTGATAGCCCAGAGGACTGTATTGCTGCATCAGCATCCAGGCAGGGGAGGGAAAAGGCCTTTGTACTGACTGTTGTGTTTGACATATGACAACCTAGCAGAGAAAATGCTGGGCCACACCAGCATGATTACTCGCTGAGAGAGGGCGGCATCCCAGAAGTCAGGTTCCCACTTTCTCCTCCCTGCTCCTCACTTGCTGCCACTGTCCTTCCAGAACCAGCAACCATTCAGAATAAGCTGAACAGTATATGCAGCCTCAGGGATTGTCCATAAATGATCCCTTTGTCCATATACACATCTCTCTCTCCCGTCTCTCTGTGGGTTGGCTGGACACAGAGGAATGGTGGAAGGTACCAGCTAGGAAACCCCCAAGGAACTAAGGCGCAGAGCCTAGGGCTTGGTGGTGAGATGATGATGAGTAGTCAGAGGGAGAAGCCTGGGAAGAGGATGTGTCTGAAGCTGAAGATGTAACAGGGTTTAGTGAGCAGGGAGTCTGTGGCAGAGAGACGTGCAGAAGCCAGAGAGGCAGAGATGAGTCAGGCTGGTGAAGAAGCCAGGAGTTCCCCTGCTCTTGGTGTGACAAGCTACCTTCTTCCCTGACCTCCCAGGACTAGAAGAAGGATGAAGGGGGAGAAGCAAAGGCAGGCACGCCAGCACAGTCTCAAATTGTGGGAGAGGAAGAGACAGGCAGCTGGGGGAAGGCAGGGACCTTCAGTCCCACAATTGCCTCATAGAGGCAAGATCTACCAAGTAGATTTGCTGTGCCCATTGGGCCTGGAACTCCTGAGCAGACCTTGTTTCTTCTAAGAAAGATTTCACTTATTCTGTGTGATCTATTGCTGACCAACCCCTGATACCTGCTTTTTGCACTTTCTCTCTGATTAAATCACATCTAGCAGTTATCTTTTATTAATTCATTATTTTATTGATCATTTCAGATTTTTCTGTTGGTATAATTAAAGCACAGGTGCATGGTATACAGAGGCCGCACTGCTATGTGTATATACATTTTTTAATTTTATACTGTCCTATGAGGACAAATCTTTTGGAGGGTCTTCATTGGAAATGGTCAAGGTGAGAAGGTCCATTTGTTGATGTATTTTTTGAACCTTGCTGAGGACCACTGAAACCAAGCTGCATCATTTTGGCATGGATTAAATGTTCCTCATTTTGCATACATTCAAGCTCTAGTTGAATTGTCAGACTGTACTTTTTGTATTCCATTGCAGTTCACTTCCATCCTTACATTTGTTGCCCATACCTGAAGATTACACCCCATGAAAAGTTTTGCTGTAATAAAATGGATTACATCTTAAAGTGCCACAAGTCTTTTTGTTGCTGCTGCTGCTGAAATGCTGCTGCATGAAAATTCTACTAACATATATACTGTAATCCATATCCAATCCTCTTTATACGTCTCTTCCTAGAAAGAGAGGGAACCGACCCACAGCCGAAAACAAAGCAACTGAAAAATCCATAGCACCTGATTTATGGCACAGCTTTCTAAACTGTGTGTTTGGTCTTGTCAGCTTCAAAGCTGTCCTTTAATGCATCTTAGAAATCAGAATGATAGGGGAGCGCTGTGGCTCAGTGGCAGAACACATGCTTTACAGTGGTACCTCTGGTTACGTACTTAATTCGTTCCGGAGGTCCGTTCTTTTCTTTTTTTTTCTTTTTTAAGAAGAGTTTGGATTTGATATCCCGCTTTATCACTACCCAAAGGAGTCTCAAAGCGGCTAACAATCTCCTTTCCCTTCCTCCCCCACAACAAACACTCTGTGAGGTGAGTGAGGCTGAGAGACTTAAAGAAGTGTGACTAGCCCAAGGTCACCCAGCAGCTGCATATGGAGGAGCGGGGAAGCAAACCCGGTTCCCCAGATTACGAACCTACCACTCTTAACCACTACACCACACTGGCTCTCTCCGGAGGTCCGTTCTTAACCTGAAACTGTTCTTAACCCGAAGCACCACTTTAGCTAATGGGGCCTCCTGCTGCCGCTGCGCCTCCGCCGCGCGATTTCTGTTCTCATCCTGAAGCAAAGTTCTTAACCCGAGGTACAATAGTTAGCGGAGTCTGTAACCTGAAGCGTATGTAACCCGAGGTACCATTGTACATGCAAAATTCCCATGTTCAGTCCCCTGCATCTCCAGGCAGGACTAGGCCAGACCCCTGCCTGAAGCCCCACAGAGCCACAACCAGTCAGTGTAGAGAAGACTGACAGACAAGTGGTTTGAGTCATCATTGAAGCATCTTCCTATGTTACTGTGCACCTCTTTATACAGGAGAAAATAGGCATGAGATTACACAAACAATGTGCTCTCTCTTTCTGTTGCCTAGCAGAATGTTCCCTGAGTCAAAAATGGCAAAATGTTTCGGTGCCACTTCCTATTCTGAGAACACGGTTCCTCTTTGTGTGTCCTTTACCATTTTCTCTTTCATCTAGATTGCCCTGTTTGTCAGGAAGAATAGCACATATGACCTGTTCTTATTTTTAAAAAAGGCAGAGAGGGAAAAGCCTGATCAGTGAGCATGCTGACCTGCTGATAGATCACCCTATCAATTGTGGTTGAGGAAGAAGTACAAGAGGTAAATTATTTAAGCGACTGAGAGGTAGATCCCGGCTGCACTTCATTAATAGTTCTTCCTAAAGAGAACTTCAGCAGTAGGGGGAGGATTAGAAAGATGGTGAAGTTCTGCTGTATGTTTTTTTGGTTTGGAAGCTGCAGCACAGCATATGCCCACACTGCCCAGGGTGGGTGCGCTCCCGAGGGGGCCGTGGGGTGGAGGGTGCCTGGAGCAGCGTATGCACCCTGCAGCCAGGGGCGGAGCAAGCTGCTCATGGGGGCGGAGCAAGCTGTCCATGGCGGACATTCAGCATGTTGCCCGCCAGCAACTCCCAAGCCTCCCCCAAGCTGTCAAAACAAAGGGGGAAGGAGGGAATGCGGCGCAGCTCCCCCCTTACTCCAACGGCTCGGGGTAGGCTTGGGAGTCGTGAGCACACCGAATGTCACCCCCCTCAGTGAGGGCACCTGGGGTGGTCTGCCCCCACTGCCCCCTTCATACGCTTCTGCTTGGAAGACTTTTTTTAGGTTGGGTATTGAGATTTACCCACATGGAAAAAGTCCTCTGTGAAGCTTTATTGGGACTGTGCTACTTCAAAATGCAGGTAGGGTCCACCTCCTATAAAAAAACCCCTCCCTGCACCCTGGGAATTAACACAACGGGGAGAATGAGAGCAGCTTCTGGCTCTGGCTGCACCACCCGTTTAAAGTAGTTTCATGCCACTTGAAACAACCATGGCTTCCCCCAAACACTCCTGGGAGCTCTAGTTTCTTAAGGGCGCTGAGAAGTACAAGGAGCAACCCCCATTCTTCTTCCAGAGCTACAATTTTCAGACTAGTTTAACAGTCAATCCCTCTGCCCAGGGAACTCTGGGAATTGTGGCTCTGTGAGATAGGAACAGGGGCTTCCTAGCAACTCTCAACACCCTTAACTTACTACTCTCCTTAGGATGCTTTGAAGGAAACCATGGCTGATTAAGGTGCTGTGATCCTGCTTTAAATGGTGCAGATGGGGCCTCCTTCTCTCTGATATGCCAGCTTTTCACAGAGAGGCAGTTTTTTTACACAGAGCAGCATTCAGTTTCAATGAACCCCACCTGTAGTCCAGAACGGTACAGTCCCATGTCTGTATTGTGTGTGGATAGGTCCTTCTGTCAAAAAGTCAGATGATTCATTGGCCCTTTTCAAGGCCCATCCCAATTCTTTGATTGTAACTGAGAAGTGACACAAACTTTCATCAGCAGCCGCCTGATTCCCTTTTTGCAAATTTCCGAAGCAGCCTGAAACAGTACCCAGATCTGGTTCGGGAAAGCCTGGACTCTGCAAGAGAATGAGGGTGCCTGAAAATCCATGCAAATCTTCTTTGGTGCAGTTGCCAGACAGAATTCACCTTCCTATAAGTGGTCCAGTTGTGCTGAAAGATACACGTTCCCTTCTGCTGCAGAGGGAGCTCCGACTGCATCAATATAGTGCTTCCTTCAGTGTATGAAATCTGCTTGTACTGGACTGCAGGGGCAACAAAAATATGCTAGCTGACCAAGTGTGAACTGTGAAAGTCCCACGTCAAAGCACACTCCATGGGAGACCACAGGCAAGCCATCCATTCTCATGTAAAAAAAGGGAATCCTCTTGGCATTTCTACACTTCTGTCACTGTAGAGTCAAGGCAGCCACCAGCATTTGGACCCCTGGTATCAGAACAGCTTTAGATGCCATATCCTGAGCCAGCCAGCATGACTAAGGCCAGCAACACAAGGCCAGCTGGCCTGGCTTGCTGGCATCTCCAATGGGCTCTGTTCAGTTCCACCTCTACAGGATAATGGTCGCTGATCTCCAAAGCCTGAAACAGCAGGTAAAGAGAAAATGAGGAGCTGGGCAACAAGAGATCTGGTTTCTATCCCCTGTACAAAAAAAGGGTTCCTTTCCATAGCAGATTCCCGTGCTTTAATGCAGGCATGGGCAACCCTGTAACCCTCTATAACAGGAGTGGGGAACCTTCTTCAGCTTGAGGGCTGGTGGGTGGGGACAGAAGCAGAAGTGAGAGGAGCAACTGAGCGATAGTATGGTGTAGTGGTTAGAGGGTTGGACTAGGACCTGGGAGACCAGGGTTCAAATTCCCACTTGGCCATGAAGCTCACTGGGTGACCTTGGGTCAATCACTGCCTCTTAGCCTAACCGACCACAGAGGGAAGTTGTGGGGATTGAGAGGGAGAACTATATATGCCCCCTTGAACTCCTTGGAGGAAAAGGTAGGGGGAAATGCAAGAATGAATAATGTAACTTTTTGTACTTTAGGAGAGTTTCTACATGCAATCACACTCCCTTCATTCCAGGTATGCAAGAAGCATCAACCACCTTGGCTGTCAGTCCTGGAAGACCAAGTCCCTGCCTTGCAGGGCTTTCCCACTGACTGACTCCAGCAGCCAAGCTGAGGTGGCTGAACAGACTCTTGGGTTCGGATATTGTTAGGGGCATTTGTTGGGGGTTTGCACTGCTGTTATTATTGCCCTAATTGTTTAAAATGTTTTAAATTGTTTTTAACTGCTACTAACATGTGTTTTGAAATTTGGGGGGTTTGTTGTTTTAAAATAAGGAATGTAGAATGTGTTCTAGGTAAAGAGGAGCTGGGGAAGGCAGAGGTGACCCCAATCACAGTGGCTCTGGAGGGGGGGGGAGACAGGGCAGGTAAGGGGCACACTGCAGAGGCAGAGGCCAACCCGCTCTGTATCACTGAGACCTGGGGGTGTGCAGGGTGAAGTTGGTCTCACCCAGCCATGCCAACCTGGGTACTTGGTGCAACATCAGGGCAGACTTGAGGGTCAGGGAGGGGAGTTGCTGTGGTCTATAGAGATTTCATCTCTCTCTCCAGGCTTTGGGGGATCCTGGCACTGGGCAATCAGGACAGATTGGGGATTCTGCTGGTTTACTGCCCACCTCGCCACCCAGCAGTCTCCCTGCCTGAATTGACAGAGCTGGTCTCAGAGGCCGTGCTGAGGACTCCCAGGCTGCTGGTTCTGTGGGACTTCAACATTCATGCCAAAGCAACTGGCTAAGGACTTCATGGCTGCCATGATGACGATGGGGCTGTCCCAACATGTCACTGGCCCAGTGCATGCGGAAACATACCATACTATGTGCTTATCAGCAAGCAATTTCCCCCTCCCAACAGGAATTTCCCGGTACCTCTGCTTCTGAGAGCCCAAATTCTTTGGCAAAGTTGAACGGCTGAGCAGATCCAGGCACCACAGCAGCCAGGCAGCGTTCTCCATGGACCACAATCCTGTTTAGGTGTAAGGAAGAGTGAGGCATGGGTTAAAATAGAGTGGATCATGCAATTCATCCCCTGACCGGTAAGGCTGGTTCCGGGATCTCACCTGTCATAGGCACAGTGGGTTGTGTCCCGAACGGTGGTGTCGGCATTGTCACCGATGAGCCAATGAAAGCCAGGGTCCTGGCGTAGGCGGATTTCTCCCCAGCGTTTCTTTGCCACGTAGCCACAGTCAGCATTGAAATCACCCAAGAAAATCATATCCTGGGGAGGAATAAGAAGGAGAAAAAATCAGCTCGCCAAGATTCGTTAAGTGAGCAACGGGATTAGTGAGAACAGAAAAGAGATGCTGGCTGGAAAATAAGCAGTTGCCAGGTTCTCAAGCAGAGATGGTGTTTGTCCTTCAAATTAGGGGAGAGGAACTTTTTATGTCAAGGAACAGGACAGGAAACCTAACTGCCTGGGGCCTGGTTACCTAAAGGACCAGCTTCTCCAATATGTGCCATCTCATATACTTGGCTCAACATCAGAGAACTTGCCTTGTGTTCTGTCTGAGAAGCAAGCTGCATTGGTTGTGGTGGCATCACAGGCTTCATCCAGACATATTTCCAATATGGCAGAATCTACTGTCAAGGTGGAAGCCCTTTGCCAGTCAGCAATAACTTATCAAGGTGTCAGTGAAGTTAACTCTTTATTCAAAGAAACAAAACAGCTCAGGCCTAATGAGCACAGCAATTCTTCCAACTAGGTCTTGCCCCAATGGGGCAGTTGTGAGGACTGAAGATCCCTGCCTTCCCACTGTTCTCTAAGTCTCTCATCCCCCCCCCCCCAGGTCCTTCCCAAGCAATCTGAGACTTTTTTGCCTTGTCTGTCTTTGCTCTGCCCTCTTTGTTTTCTGGGAGACCAGGGGAAAGGGGGGCTGGTTGTAGTTTGAGGGGGAAAGCCCTTGGCTTCTTCAGCAGCCTGCCTGAACTCTGCCTCTCCCCCTCCCCAACTTCCACTTATACCTCTGCTTTCGGACTGCTCTCTACCACAGCCTCTTCTTGCTCACCAAACCCTGTGACCTCTTAAGCTTCTGATACCTCCTCCCAGACTGGTCCCTCTGACCACTCATCGCCATCCCGCCACTACTCCCCTGGCTCTGAGCCTTCTTCCCCTTGGGGCTCCCCAGCTGGTGCTTCCCATGACTCCTCTGCTTCCAGCCAGTCCATGATATCTACCAATGGTCAACAAGACTGCAAACATTACAATGGCTGGACATGGTCAGCAGTAGCTGCAGCAGTGAAGCAGCAGAAAAATTTCCCATGTAGATGCACGGTGAGACAGCAAACCCCCTGCCATTCTCTTAAACCTCAGCTCCCTTGCAAGTACCCATTCCTTACCTCTGTGCCCCAGCGTTCCTTCACACTCAGGAAAACATCATAGAGAGCATCTATTTCAGTTTCAGCTGCCTTGGGCATTGTGTGCTGTGGGATCAAGACCAGCTCCTTGAGTTCTCGAGAATGGAAATGGAGAAAAAGGTAACCAGAAGGTACAGAGTAATCTAGGCAACTTGGAATTCCAACTCAATATAGCCCCTATGGCTTGAAAACAAAACAAGATCTGAAACCACCATTTTGATCCTGGCTTGTTCTCACTAAACATAATTTGAGCAAATCACATTTCCCTGAGTTCATACATCATAGGAACTATGGTTTGTCTGGATACTTCTGATTTCCTACTGTAGCATATGATAAAGGAGAATGTGGAATACACAAAAACAAGGCTTGTTGCAGCTTGTTCACATAACAAAAACCCCATAGTTTTCTATTATGTCCAACCAGTCATGCTGTATGAATGCTATTGTCAACAGATGTTTGCTTGGATGATCTGAGAAAATGCAGGAGGAAAGTAGGTGGTCTCTTAGACTGCATCTACACTACAGGTTTAAAGCAGCACCATGCCACTTTAAATAGTCATGGCTTTCAACACCCCCCAATCATCCTGGGAACTATAGTCTGCGGAGAGGAGACCCCCCCCCCAATATCCTCGCAGAGCTACAATTCTCAGAGTTGTTTAACAGTCAATCCTTCTTTCCAGGGAACTCTGGAAACTGTAGCTCTGTAAGGGGAATAGGAGTCTCCAAATAACTCTCATTATTTTAGTATATATTTTTTTTTATTAATGCTTGGAAAAAAGAGAAAAAATAATACACCAAAGTTAACATCAAATACCAAGCATTTTTAATATTATAAACTAAAAGAGGGGAAATAAAGAAAAAAGACTTCTGATTCTGCACCTAATCAGCTTCATAGACTTATGCAAAACTCTTGCTCCAGAATAGCATCCAACTCTTCTACTTTCCATAAAACAGCATTTTTTTCAGTCTTCAAACCCAGATATCACCCTCTAGAAGTTCAGGCTCCCCACTCTCCCACACGCAGAAAGAGAACTCCTGAGATGTCCTAGGCCCCTTACTTTTGTTTGGAATGCTGACGCGGACAATGAAGGGCTCCCGAGCGAAGACATCAGGCCGGTCTGGATGTCTGTCCTCGTAGGAGTAGAAGTCTAGCATCCGAGTCTTCTGTTCCCTAGGGGAGGGGAGAACACAGAAATAACTCTGGCCCCAGGGAAGAGGTGAAAGTATGCAGGGGTGGACTTTAATGTGGTGCTCTGAGCGAGGACAAAATTTGGCATACTCCCCCCCCCCCAATATTTCTTGTTCCAACAGTAATTCATAATGATAAAATTGCTGTTTGTGGATTGTCTCAGTAGGTATTCATATAAATATTAGCAGCAGCAGCATTAGTAGTAGTAGTAGTTATTATTACTCTCTGGCAAAGCTCCCATCACAGGCTTCAGCAGGGAAAACACATGGGCTGCTTCCAAATGACATTTAAATTGAGGCTGATTTGTTTACAGGGAGATTAGATGACTGTCAGGTGTTGATATGGTTGCTCGAGAGCAAACAGGCAATACTCCAACCTGCCTTTTTTAGGCTTTATTATCTGTACAAACTATTTACAGTGCAGAGCGTCGCAAGTCCATGTCTGCTTAGTCGTTAGCAGAATCTGGTAGTGGGCTGTCCTTCCCCAGCATAACAACTGTGTGACCCCCAACTTTCTCCTCCCCTCTCTGTGCCTAAGACTACTGCGCAGAACAGGCGCTGGCAAAGGGGTACTTCCCTCCCCTCCGCCTTGCTCAGGCTCGGTGTTGAGGCTCTCCCTAGCATCTTCTGATCCTTGCACCCCCTCCCCACTGGAGGTGTGGCTTCCCTCCTCACCAGAGGAAGAACTACTTTGCAAGATCTTTGGAGACTCCCTGTAACACAACCTTCCACCTCTTGCCTCTGAGCTGATGGCAGTTCCCTGACAATGACATTGTGTTAAAGCACACTTTCCAGTACATTTCCGTATCAGTTTTCTGATCACAAAGAGTGAAATCTTTTAGGGATGTGGGTTTGTTGTACAACACTTTCCAATCAACTGCAATTGTGCAACCTGAAGTGGCCGATATGCGATTGAGTCCTACACAAGAACAGTTTGGAAGCACCCAGGGTGAAGCTGAAGGCTAGATTGTACCTACAGAGACAGTGCTGTGTGAGCAACAAAAGGAATAATTTATTTCACATTATCTGTGGTCTAGCGAATAAGGATGAAATAAGTGGTGGATATTTACTAAGAGAGAAACTTGACTCCTTGCATCTGTGGGGATTACAATTAAGGAAAATATGTGGGGCAGGAAATTGATGCAGAGCCCTCATCAAGGTCAATAGCACATCCTAAATTGGGCACCAACAATTGCTTTTTTCTTGCAATAAAAGGGTCTCATTATTTCTGCATTTTTCAAAATGTGGCACAGTCATGAAAGCCCCACCTAGAGACCACAGTGACCTGGATGGTTTGTACTGGAGAAGGCCCTCCCTCAAATAACCTGGTTCTGTTCCAAGTGATGGCCACAGCAGCATGAAAGTTCTGGCAGAAGCAGGACAAGAGTTCAAGGTCCAGCAGAGCAGGGTAAAGTCCGGGGTTCAGCCAAGGCAGCACAGAGTCAAGCAAAGCAAGGCAAGATAAAGCAAAGTCCAGGCTCTGGCAAAGCAAAGGAAGGTACGGTAAGTTAAGGTAGAACAAGGCAATAATTGCTAGAAAGGTGCTGGCAAAAACAGGCTCCTCTTGTGCCAGAGATTCCAGGGCAGTCTGGTGTCTCTTCTGAACCCACAGCCTCATCCTCTGAAGATGGGGAGTAAGACACAATTTAAAAGTGTGGCATACCCCAAGCTTCTATTCTATCAGCCTCCAATCTCCCATTTGTGATAGGTCAGTATTATTATCTCCATATCTTACAGCATTGTAAAGGATATTTGAGATAATGTAGTTAAAAGCTCTATAATATGTACTAAAATCATTATATAAACGTTAATTCACCACCATCATCATCTAAATGCACACTCACACTCATGACACTCACCTGTATATGAATACATAGCGTTCTTGGTAGTTGTTGCGGCCCAGCAGAGGGCTGGTGAGGTAGGAATAGGGACTAGAACTATGATACCTGACAGGAAAAGAGAATTCAGTTGCATTGAAGATATACGTGGATATATAAAAAGCACTTCAGCCAGTGAGTGGATAAATAGAGAAAAAGTCTCACTGTAAAGTAGGAATGGAAAACCTGTATTCCTCTAGCTACTGAACTACAACTACCATCCCTGATCATTGGCCTTTGTTGGCTGTGGCTGATGGGAGTTAATTCCAACAACACCTGGAGGACCACAGGTTCTCCAGCCCTACTATAAGGCAATGTGGGAGTTTTGAAAGTCAGACACTCGCTTCCTGCACCACCCAGGTCAGAGGAGGGAGCTTCAGGCAGTTGAGGCCAGGAAACCATCATTACAGTCCAGAATCCTCTTGGTGCTGGGAGTAGGGTAATTCAGGAGAACCAATCCTCTGCTGCTGCCAACAATAAAGCTCCCAGATCCAGTGTTCTCCCTCAGTATGGTCATTGTGCTGCTGTGGAGAGTCCTGGTGCTGGTTTTATGTGCCCTGGTGCTGTGCATAAGGTTCAATGAGCTCCTGCTGGCTGGCCTTGGGTTCAGTAGTTCCCCTGACTACCAGCATGAGCCTCAGAGTTATGAACCCAGTGGGGCTCCTTAGCTGGTACAGTGGTACCTCGGGTTACAAACACCTCCAGTTACAAACACTTCGGGTTACAGACTCTGCTAACCTGGAAGTAGTACCTCGGGTTAAGAACGTTACCTCAGGATGAGAACAGAAATCGTGCACCAGCAGCGCGGCAGCAGCGGGAGGCCCCATTAGCTAAAGTGGTACTGTCAGGGAACTGCCATCTAAAGCGCCGGAGGCGCAAAGGCTCACTGAGGTTGAGAGAGGACTTGCATTTTACGCACAAGCAGCTCATCGTCCCATCACAGCAATCCGAAAGTCACCGAAAGCCAGCTTGTGCAGGGAGAAGCATCATGAGCAACCCAGCCGGAACCGGAGGAGCAGGAGCAGCTGGAGGGGGTCCAAGCCTGAATTTACTATGCTGATTCATAAATTGGGGTGGGACCTATCGGCGGAGCCCATCCAAATGCTTTTCGAAGAGGGGCTTTCTTCAACCGTCAAAGATGAGCTTTCCCGGGGGCCCAGGGCGGAGTCTATGGACCAGTTAACCAAATCTGCGCTGTCCATAGGAGCGCGCCAGGAGGCGAGGGCTTTGGAAAAGCGGGAAGGGAAAGGAGACCGTTGGAGGGAGTTCCGCATTCCAGACATTCCAGAGCCACCTTTCCCACCGGCAGAGCCGATGGAAGTTGGAACAGCGCGGGCGCGCGCAGTTTCAAATCCCAGTGAAGGGCGGAAGAAGGAGGGAAAGAGCGCCAAGAGATGTTATCTCTGCCAACAGCCAGGGCACTTTGCCAGAGTCTGCCCACAAAGAAAGGAATGGCAAGGGATGGCAGGAGCTGTTGGGGGAAAGGAAGAGGAAGGCAAGGAGCAAGTAAAAGCCAACGCCTGGCTGCCACCGTCGGGGCACAGCAGCCAGGCCAAAGAGCAGTGAAAGTGCCCACGCCGGAACCTCCCAGACCCGCTTTAGTGATAGAGGTGTTACTAGAACTGCCAAACGGACACCCACTAAAGATCAAGGCGCTTTTGGATTCAGGCAGCTCCTGTAATTTCATGAGTAAGGAGTTTGCAGCTGAGCATCAGATACAGACCATCCCTTTAAGCAACCCCTTGCAGGTGACTACGATTGACGGCAGAGAGCTGTTGGGGGGAGAAGTTAGCCAACAGACTGTCCCGATGATAATGAGGGTGGCAAGGCACACCGAACAGATAGCGTTTAATGTGGCCACCCTGGGAGGAGCGCCCATCATTTTGGGGATGAGCTGGCTGGCGCTACACGATCCGCTAGTGGGCTGGCATCAGAGGGTGGTCTCCTTTGGGTCAGCGCATTGCCTAGAACACTGCAAGGAGGGGAAGGTTTCGGGAGGAGACAGAGTCACCCTAGCCGGGATGGAAGTAATGGACAAAGGGAAGGTGCCCCCGCAATACGCAGATCTGAGCAACGTATTCAGCGAAAGGGAAGCAGACAAACTGCCACCGCATAGACCCTTTGACTGTCAAATCAACCTAATCCCTGGGGCCCAACTCCCAGTAGGCAAGCTGTACGCCATGTCAGACAGGGAGATGCAGGAGCTGAGGGAGTTCATTGACAAAAACCTGAAGCGAGGTTTCATCAGAGAGTCCCGAGCGGTGGGGGGCAGCCCAGTGTTTTTTGTGGACAAAAAGAACACAGACAAACCGAGACTGGTGTGTGACTTTAGGGCCCTCAATGCAGTGTCGGAGCCCCTGGCTTTCCCTATGCCCCGAATTGATGACATTTTGACCAGAGTAAGGAAGGGAAAGATCTTTACAAAGCTGGACCTGCGGGGGGCGTACAATCTGATACGCATAAGGAAGGGAGATGAATGGAAGACCACCATGTTTACCCCTTTGGGAGCCTTTGAATACCTCGTTATGCCCTTCGGTCTACAAGGGGGCTCCGCGTGTTTTCAAGCTTTTATAAACCACGTTCTGGGACCTTTGCTCTACAAGAATTGTGTGGCCTTTTTAGACGACGTGTTGGTGTATTCGGAAGATGAGGAACAGCATGTGAGGGACGTTCGAGAAGTGTTGGGCAGGCTGCAAGCCAACCAGCTGTGGGTGAAACTGGAGAAGTGCCAGTTCCACACCAAGGAGGTGGAATTCCTGGGGTACCGCTTGTCAGACAAGGGATTGGCCATGGATCCAGGCAAGGTCCAAGCGGTACTGGAATGGAAGACACCGAAGACCAAGAAGGACGTGCAAAGATTCTTGGGGTTTGGGAACTTTTATAGGAAGTTCATCAAGAACTTTGCCCACTTGACGGCGCCCATCACCGACTGCCTCAGCAGCAAGAAGAAATTTGTTTGGACGGTAGAGGTGGATCGAGCCTTTGAAGAACTGAAAAGGGCTTTCGCCTCGGAAGAACAACTTCTGCATGTGGATTTACGAAAACCCATGAGAGTGGAAACCGATGCATCCGACCGGGCGGTAGGGGCGGTCCTTCTTCAACCGGGGAGGAGTGCGTCGGAGTGGAGACCGTGTGCCTTCTTCTCGCGGAAGCTGAATAAATCCGAGAGGAATTACACGGTGTATGACAGGGAACTACTTGCCATTCACGAAGCATTCCGGAGGTGGAGACATTTATTAATTGGGGCACAACACAAGGTGCAAGTGTGCACCGACCACAAGAATTTAGAGTATTGGAGAACAGCTCGAGTGCTCAACCAACGACAAGTGAGATGGGCACAGGAATTCTCCAAATTCAACTTTGAAATTTGTTATGTGCCAGGCCCAGAAAACGTCAGGGCGGACGCGCTCTCACGCAAACCAGAGTATTGGGAAGGGGAGGGGGTGATCGAAGAGAGACATGTCATCCCTGAGGACCGGTGGGTGTGTGGGGCGGCGTTGGTGGGGCAACGA
Organism: Podarcis melisellensis; assembly: GCF_964234715.1. Taxonomy (NCBI): domain Eukaryota; kingdom Metazoa; phylum Chordata; class Lepidosauria; order Squamata; family Lacertidae; genus Podarcis; species Podarcis melisellensis. Next base: position 4,124,388 of record NC_138534.1, read on the forward strand.
GAACTGGTAGAGGAAACGGAAAATGATGAATATGCCCAGGATAAGCTCAGAGGTTTCAGGGGGGAGGGCGAGAGTCCCGGAGGTTTTGAGGAAAGAAATGGGGCATTGTATTACAAAGGGGCACTGTATATACCCGAAGGTGAATTGAGGGGGAGAGTACTCAAGCAGTTGCATGATAGCCCCACGGCGGGACATTTTGGACAACACAAGACCATGTGGTTGGTTACCAGAGAATTTTGGTGGCCTAAGGTGAGGGAAGATGTAAGAGAGTATGTAAGAGGGTGTGACCAATGTCAGCGAGCCAAAGGGGAAAGAAGGGCGCCGGCAGGGTTATTAGAACCATTACCCACACCAGAACGGCCTTGGGAAGCGATATCAATAGATTTTATGACGGATCTGCCAAAGTCCAAGGGGAAAACAGCCATCATGGTAGTAGTAGACCTGTTAACTAAGATGTGCCACTTTGTAGCATGCTCACATGCAGTCACAGCGGAAGAAACAGCGAAGTTGTTTGTAGAACACATCTTTAGGTTGCACGGGGCTCCCTTGAGGGTGATCTCAGATCGCGGCAAACAATTTACTTCCAGGTTCTGGAGGAAGCTCATGAGCTTGCTGCACGTGGAAGTCAATTTTTCAACTGCCCGGCACCCTGAAACCAACGGGCAGGCGGAAAGAGCAAATGGCATTCTTCAACAATATCTGAGGTGTTATGTCAATGACAGAGAGAACGATTGGGTCGAAAAGTTGGCATTGGCAGAATTTGCCTACAATAATGCGGAGAATGTGTCCACAGGGATGAGTCCCTTTTTGGCTAATTACGGGTGTCACCCCAGGGCATTTCCAGGGGAAGGAGGGGAGAGATGGAGCGTCCCAGCGGCTGAACATTTTGTAGAAGAGATGGAAGCGATCCATCATCAGCTCCAGCTCAACTTAGAAAGGGCTAAGGCACAATATAAGAAGCAGGCAGACAAGAACAGAAGGGAAGGTGAAACCATAAGGGTGGGGGATCAAGTGTGGTTGTCAACCCAAGGGTTGCCGTTCAAAGGGGGTTGTAAGAAATTGAGGCCCAGAAGATTGGGACCCTTTGAGGTCATTCAGCAGGTCAACCCGGTAGCTTTCAAACTCCGATTACCCAACCACATGAAATTGCACCCAGTGTTCCACAGGTCGTTACTGTCACCATACAGGGGGGGGACGTGAAGGGGAGTACGTCAGGGGACCAGCCTTGGAAGAGAGGGAACGCCGCAATCATGTAGCGGAAATCCTCGATTCCAGGTGGAAGGGAAATCAGGTGGAGTATTTGGTGGCGTGGGAAGGGGAACCGGAGTCAGAAAACACCTGGGTAAGTGCAGAGGAAGTCAATGACGAGGTTTTAACAGAAACGTTCCACCAAAGGTTCCCGAGGAAACCTCAGCCGATAGCAAGGTTTAGGAGGGAGTATTTCGGCACCACCGATGAGGAAGAGGAAATGGAAGGGTTCGCGGAGTCGGAGTTGGAAGAGGGAGTGGACTCCGATGACGAAGAGTATCTAGAGAGTAGGAACAGCAACAAGTGGAGGGAAGTGTTCGCGACGTCGGAAGATGAGGGAGGTTCTTTCAGGGGTTTTACCTCCTCACCGCCAGTAGGAGAGGAGACGGGAGGGGGTGAAGGGGGCCCTGGAGGGGAGGTGGATGTCAGGGAACTGCCATCTAAAGCGCCGGAGGCGCAAAGGCTCACTGAGGTTGAGAGAGGAGTAGCAGCGGAAGAGGGAACCAGTAGAGGGCGAGCAAGAACTCCAAGGGAAAGTGAGTCGGAGGGATGGCTCAGAGACGCTTCCAGCGAAAACAGTGGGGAGGTCTCAGGACCTCCTATAGGGACACCCACACCTCGACGGAAACTGTCACGCCGAGAGGCCAGACGACGTGTTTCCGTTAAGGAGCTTTTATGTTGGAAACGATTCCGAAAGCAGCCACTTTCGGATTCTACTAGTGATTGACGCAGCCATGCTGGAGGGGCTCCGTCACAGGCAGAGGTTTGAAAACCTGATCAAACTCTGAGGGACTTGCATTTTACGCACAAGCAGCTCATCGTCCCATCACAGGTACCTCAGGTTAAGAACAGTTTCAGGTTAAGAACAGACCTCCGGAACGAATTAAGTTCGTAACCAGAGGTACCACTGTATTCTGTTTACTGACTGGCTGGGGGTTAGTGTACACACACACGCGCACACATGAGCACACACACACCATCACCATATCCAAGATTCCTCCCCATTCTGACACAGTCCTGCTATGAGACAAAGCACAGCACACTGGCAATTTTCCTGCACAAGCCTCATTGAAATAAATGGTATTGCTAATCTTGCACAGATCTCCCTCTCGTTCCCGTGAGACTCATGCAGAACAGCTTGGGGAATTATGCCCAACACAATTTAGGTGGAAGGGTTTTTCCACCTCAAGCACCAAAATATCTGGGCCAGCTCTGCTCCCATCATGCAACTGTCCAGCTTTCCTCCCATTCATTTCTCTTTCCCAATCCATATTTTTTCCAAAGGCCCTGTTGTCTCCTTCTCCACTATCTCTTCATGGATTCCTCTCCCTCTGGTTGCATTTCTCCCATATTACTCACACTCACCGATTCAGGGCAGCCACCAAGGCAGGAACTGCTTTTCCCTTTGCATCCATCACCTCTTGTAGGACAGTGATATCACAACGAGAGAGGATCTGTGGGAGGGAACAGAGACACATTAGCCTGTATATCAGGGCTAGAGAGCCCAAATGTTGTTGGACTCCAACATGTTAGTCCTAAATAAGGTGGTAAATCTGTGTCTGGGCTATACCTAGGGAATGGGAGAGAATTCTGATTCAGTTCACATTTAATAATAATAATAATAATAATATTTTTTTTATTTATACCCTGCCCTCCCCAGCCAAGGCCGGGCTCAGAGCGGCTTACAAGCAATAATAAAAACAAGATGAATGATTACAACTTAAAAACAAAAATGAAATACAACATTAAAATAATGGAACATTAAAATATTAAAATGTAGCCTCATCGCAGGATGAGAAGGAAAAAAAAAAAAAAGGAGTGAATCAAATTGGCTCCAAGCCAAAGGCCAGGCAGAACAACTCTGTCTTACAGGCTCTGTGGAAAGAAATCAGATCCTGCAGGGCCCTGGTCTCATGAGGCAGAGCGTTCCACCAGGCCGGAGCCAGAGGTGAAAAGGCCCTGGCTCTGGTTGAAGCCAATCTAACTTCTTTAGGGTCTGGGACCACTAGGGTGTTGTTATTTATGGACCTTGAGACTCTCTGTGGGGCATACCAGGAGAGGCGGTCCCGTAGGTACGAGGGTCCTAGGCCGTGAAGGGCTTTAAAGGTCAAAAGCAGCACCTTAAATCTGACCCTGAACTCTACCGGGAGCCAGTGCAGCTTGAAAAGCACTGGGTGAATATGCTCCCATGGCAGAGACCCCATGAGGAGCCTCGCTGCAGCATTCTGCACCCGCTGGAGTTTCTGGGGCAGCTTCAAGGGCAGCCCCGAGTAGAGCGAATTACAGTAGTCAAGCCTGGAGATGACCGTCGCATGGATCACTGTGGCCAGGTCGGGGCGGGAAAGGTAAGGGACCAACTGCTTGATGCGGCGAAGGTGGAAAAATGTCGCCTTGGCTGTTGCTGTAACTTGCGCCTCCATGGAAAGGGAGGCATCAAGGATTACACCCAAACTCTTAACGGAAGGCAATGGCACTAATTGGGCCCCCGCAAGAGAAGGGAGTTGGTCCCTCATCCCCATGCCATCCCGACCTAGCCATAGGACCTCTGTCTTTGAAGGATTTCGTTTCAATTGGCTCCCACGAAACCATCCAGCCACAGCTTCCAAGGTGAACCTTCTGCCTGCAAAGCATGTGTTCTTACCACTGAACTTTGGCTCTCCCCTGGAGCTCCTAACCAGTGACGGACCTATGTTTTGGGGGCCATGAAACTTGAACTGCCATGGGGGCCCAATCGCAACCAGCATAAAGGTCTGGGTAACCAACCACTGTTATTTTCTCCAATGTGGTTGTTCCACAACAGATTGCCACACCTTTACAACAGCTTTACTCAATAACTTTGGGATTATCAAAATATATACAGCAAAAAATTAATCAATTTGAGTCATGCAACTCAAGTTGGATCTACTGGACCCAATTTTTTAAAGCACTGTAAAGTCACTTCTAGGGCTCCTCTGGAATTAGGCGCTTTGAACCAGGGGTGGTTTCATAGCAGATCCACCCCTACACCCAGTGGCGTAGCGTGGGTTGTCAGCACCCAGGGCAAGGCAAGTAATTTGCGCCCCCTAACCCCTAACCTGCTGCCGCTGCCAGCTGCTTCTTGCTGCTGCCTGGTCTGGTCTGGTGTGGTTCTCTCCCGCGCTCAGCGCTGCGCTGGGCGGCCGCTGCACTGTCCCTCCCCCAGATAGTCCCTCGCTCTCTCTTCGCACCGCACGCCTGGCACCCACCCTATCCACAGTGGGCGGCGACCCGGCGGCTCGGATCGGATTCGCACAGCCAGCACTGCAGTGAGAGAGAGTGAGTGAGCCAGGTAGGGGCAGAGAGCTGCGAGTGCGAGCGCGCGCCCCCCCCAGATGTTGCGCCTGGTGCGGCCGGCCCCCCTGCACCCCCCCCCCGCTACGCCACTGCCTACACCTAACTTTAGTGGCTTCTCTTCCTAACCTGTCCTTCCTACTCCTCCCACACCCATTAGAACTTGTTAATACACGTTGTTCATGTGAGCAAATCCTGTCTAAAGAAGGAATTCAACCCACAGAAGCGACATGCATCCAGAAGAATCAGGGCACCCGCCGGGGGTTGCCTTGAAGTCCCCACCTTGACAAGTGTGTCCATGACGCTGGCCTTGCTTGCCTTCCCTTGGGCAAAGCGCTGAGTGTTGAAGGCACAGATCCGGAAGGGGGCTCCTGCTGGGCACAGCAACAAGAGCGGCAAGAAGCGCAGAAAGCAGGAGGGCTCCATCCTTGGGAATCCAGTCAGGTTCCTTCTACAGACGGATTCTGTGCAAGATAAAAGTGAATCAGAGAAAGACGGAAAAGCAGGCCGATGGAGGAGGTGGCAGTGGCTGGGAGCCTGTCGAGGGAATCACTCCTACAACAGTGGCCACTCATGAATCTTCTGGGACGAATCTAAATATAGAGATGAGTGCTACTAAATAAAGACCAACACAAACGAAAGAGCAGAAAGCAGCAGCGTGATAGTTCATGATTCTTATGCCAACAGACTCCTCCTAGACAAGGCCTGGTTTGAGCCAGGGGCACGGGCACAGAGGCAGTTTTCCTCCTGGAGGGGGCAGCTGCTGTGCCAATTTTAAACAGGATCATGGTGTAGAGAGACAGATTCCCCCCGCCCCCGCAGACTGCAGTCATGAAGTTGGTCAGGCCCCTTTGCAGCATTACTTTAAAATACGAAGATCTGCTGAATGTATTCACACCTTTAACCCATCTTCTGCTTTGATGCTAAAAACTTGCCTTGATCTCCAGCATCAGCTCTAGAACATGCGATGAGTGCCTCCCGAGAAAAGGCAGGCTATATGCATCTCTCACAAGCTTCCTATCTGAAATTGGGGAGTGGGGCTTCCAAGTTAGAAGTTACAGCTTCCATGCAGGTATAACTCAGCATCCAGGGAACCTGAACGTTGGAAAATTCAGTTCAGACGAAAGGAAGTCCTTCACACGGTACAGAGTAAAACTAAGGAATTTGCTACCCCAAAACAATCCATGAATGGAGGGGGCTACTGCGCTCATGCCTTGCTTATGGCATTCCCACAGGAGTCTGGTTAGCTACTCTGACAACAGGCTGCTGGGTGAGACCGGCCTTTGGGTTCTTCTTTTGGTATTCCTGTTCAATGAAAGGTGGCATACAAATAATGTGACTAATTTCTGTTCCTTTTTGCTTCACATCTCACCTTTCCTTAGAGGAGATCAAGGGGGGAGATATGGTTCTTCCCTCCTCATTTAATGCTCACAGCAGCCATGTGAGGTAGAGGCTGAGTCAACCAGTGAAATTCAGGGCTGAGTAGGAATTTAAACCCTGGTATTCCAGGTCTAGGGACGCGGGTGGCGCTGTGAGTAAAACCTCAGCGCCTAGGACTTGCCGATCGTATGGTCGGTGGTTCGAATCCCCGTGGTGGGGTGAGCTCCCGTCTTTCGGTCCCAGTTCCTGCCCACCTAGCAGTTCGAAAGCACCCCTAAGTGCAAGTAGATAAATAGGTGCCGCTTTATAGTGGGAAGCTAAACGGCGTTTCCGTGCGCTGCGCTGGTGCAGGCTCGCCAGTGCAGCTTCGGCACGCTGGCCACGTGACCCGGAAGTGTCTCTGGACAGCGCTGGCCCCTGGCCTCTTAAGTGAGATGGGCGCACAACCCGAGAGTCGGACACGACTGGCCCGTACGGGCAGGGGTACCATTACCTTTATTCCAGGTCTAATCTAGGACTCTAATCACTAGACCACACTGGCCCACAGAGGCTTCTCACACTCTTTTATTTCTTTTCAGTAACTCAGCTTTTACAGAAGATATCATATATTCGATTTTTAATGTCTCATTCTCCAGTGCCAAGCAAAGAAATATGGAAGGTATTCTTATAGACCAAGAATAGACCAACAGCATTTTCACAAGTTGCATTAGGGGTCAAATTAGACATTACTTTACGTTTGGACAGTATTATTACATTGATAGCTAAGTTGCTCAGTAGTCTATGGTTCTCTCATCTCCCCCCCCCCCATTTTATCTGTACAACAACTTGATGAGATAGGTTTGACTGAGAGATATTAACTGCCCCTAACTGCCCCAAAGGCACCCAGTGAGCTTCATGGCTGAGTGGGGATTTGAACTCGGATCTCCTCAGTCCTAAGTCTGACCACAGGAGTACCACACTTGTTGCACATCTAAGATCCTCTTTCATGATGTCTACAACTGGGGTGGGGAAACTTTGGCACTCCACATGCTGTTAAACTACAACTTTAATCAGCCCCAGCAAGCATAGCCAATGACTGGAGATTATGGGAATTGTAGTTCGGGGGGAAGTGACAAGTGGGGTACCGCAGGGTTCTGTCGTGGGCCCGTTGTTGTTCACTGTCTTTATAAACAACTTGCTGAGGGGATGCTCATCAAATTTGCAGATGACAACAAACTGGTAGGGTGTCTAATGCTGCAGAAGACATAATTAGGATTCAAGAGGATCTTAACAGATTGGAAAACTGGGCCCAAACCAACAACATGAATTTCAGTAGGGACAAATGTAAGGTTCTACACTTAGGCAGTAAGAACCAGTAGTACAAATATAAGATGGAGGACACCTGACTTAGTAGACCACAAAAAGGTAAAGGACCCCTGACAGTTAAGTCCAGTCGAAGATGACTCTGGGGTTGCAGTGCTCATCTTGCTTTACAGGCCGAGGGAGCCAGTGTTTGTCCACAGACAGTTTTTCTGGGTCATGTGGCCAGCATGACTAAGCCACTTCTGGTGCAACGGAACACCAAAACCATAGCAGCAGACGCAGAACGTCATTTACCTTCCTGCCTGCGTGGTACCTACTCATGTACTTGCACTTTTTTGGCATGCTTTCAAGCTGCTAGGTTGGCAGGAGCTGGGACTGAGCAATGGGAGCTTCGAACCACCGGCCTTTGGATCGGCAAGCCCTAGGTTCAGTGGTTTAGACCACAGCACCGCCCGTGTCCCTAGTAGACCACAAGCTGAACTTAAATCAACAGTGCAATAGCGCCACCTTGGGCCCTATACTGTGGGTGCCCAGTGTGTGTGTGCTACAACATCAGAAGGACCAGCCTGTAATTGTGTGGATCAAAACTTCAGAGTAAGAATTACTGTGTAAGTCAAAACACAGAAACCCAGTCATCTGTATTCCTAGCTGTTTATAATGTCAGGCAGAATTATTAGTACAGCCAGACCTCGGTTGTCAAATGTAATCCGTTCCGGAAGCCCGTTCATCTTCCAAAATGTTCGACAGCCAAGGTGTGGCTTCTGATTGGTTTCACTGTACCAGAAAAAGCTTTAATTTGCGTAAATTAATAACAGGTGTTGAACCCACTGTGCGTAAAGTAAGAGCGAATGCCAAATTATTTTTCTCAGTTAAGCCAGATCTGCAAGGTTGTTTACGGCAGGTGTGGACAACCTGTGGCACCACAGATGTTGCTGGACTACAACTCCCATCACCCCTGACCATTGCCTAGGCTGGCTACGGCTGATGGGAGTTTGAGTCCAGCCACTACTCCTGATTCATGTGATGTGCAAGGTAGGTACCAAAATCTTTTGACAGAACAACCTTCCTGCTCAATCATCATCATCATCATCAATAATCAGATCTCGTGTGTTCCTGGCTGAGAGCTCTGATGCACCAACCCTGCTTATCCGGAAACGGGTTAATTCCAAGTTAACCTGTCTATTTCCAAGGAAGAGGAAGTTTCCTCCCTGTCTCGCACTGTCCTTTAATTTGTCGGGAAGGACCTGGGTGCTCCCGATCCTGAAACACTCTGCCGCGGTCAAGGCAAAAAGGGAAGGGCGGATCCGATGCAGCGACTGCTGCTCCTCCCGCTGCGCCCCTTCCTGCAACTTAGGGCGGCTGTTTCCTGCACTTGCCCTTCAGCCGCCCCCAGCCCTTCGCCGCCCTCCGACCCCACGGCCTCGCCTGGCTCCTCTCACCCGCATCGCCGTGCCCGTTTCCTCGCGCCCTTGTCCCTCCGTCCGCCCGTCGGGCGGCAGCAGCAGAACAGCCAGACGGAGCGGGCGGGACAGTCCAGCCCCGCGCTCGAAGGAGGCGCCACTCGGGGAGCTCCGAGGAGGGCGGAGGCGCAGCTGGGCGGGAGGAGGGAGCGCTCGGCCCCCTCGCCAGTCGCCACTTCCCCCCGAGCCCGCTTTCGAGGGAGGGGGGGGGCCTTCCTTGTGAACGCGCCTGGCCTCTATGGGTCATTGCGTGGTGCAACTCTTCTGTTTTAAATAAAACTGCAAGCCGCTTTGTGTAGGAAGCTCCTCAGAAACAGGGGCAGAACTTTTTAAGAGGGATAAAACGGACAAGGGAGGCTGGCTTCGTTTTGCCTCCCCTCTCGTAGGGCACCCATTCACGGGGTACCCCACAAATCAGCCCATTTGGGTGTTGCGTTTCCGTACCAATGACTGACAGGAGAAGCAGGTGGCTGGCATGGCTAATATATTCCACACATGTTGTTGTTGTTGTTGTTGTTCAGTCGTGTCCTCCTCTTCGTGACCCCCTGGACCAGAGCACGCCAGGCCCTCCTGTCTTCCACTCCCTCCCGCAGTTTGGTCAAACTCATTTTGGGAGCTTTGAGAACACTGTCCCACCATCTCGTCCTCTGTCGTCCCCAGTGGTGTAGTGTGGGTTGTCAGCACCCGGGGGCAAGGCAAGTAATTTGTGCCCCCTAACCCATGGATTTGCGCCCCCTAACCCCCAGATGTTGCGCCCGGTGCGGCCGGCCCTCCCTGCACCCCCCACGCTACGCCACTGGTCGTCCCCATCTCCTTGTGCCCTCCATCTTTCCCAGGATCAGGGTCTTTTCCAGGGAGTCTTCTCCTCTCATGAGGTGGCCAAAGTCTTGGAGCCTCAGCTTCCGGATCTGTCCTTCCAGTGAGCACTCAGGGCTGATTTCCTTCAGAATGGATAGGACTCTCAAGAGTCTCCTCCAGCACCATAATTCAAAAGCATCAATTCTTCGGCGATCAGCACATATACTGAGTGCATTTCGGTGTTATGGGGCTTCTGTGGAAATACACTTAGAGAGCTCAATGACTTACCCCTGGTGTTTATCATGCCTAGTTTGTCCCGAGATATACATAGATCATGTGGCATGTGTAGCTGCCACATTAAGGTGTCAGTAAAGGGATGCGGGTGGCGCTGTGGACAGATATATTGCACTAATTAATATATGTAAAGCTTCTGCGCACTTTCACAAGGGATAGTCAACACTATTGCTTGGCAATATTGTGTTGATCTCTTGCAATATCTAGAAAAACTATTTAAATATTTTATTTAAATAAACTTTTATTCTTTTTTTCACTTGAAACATGTGCAGTCCTATCCTTTAGCACAGTGGTGTACATCTACCACCCTTTCTTGTTACTACAGCCGGGGAGGAGCAATAATTCCTGCAAGCATATTAACTCCAGTTTAATAGTTTATAGTTTAATAAAAGTTTCGAGTATTAATTTTTTGTCTGGAAAGGTGCAGGATTTGCCTTTCTCATCCCATACCCTATGTTGCAACTAGTTTGCAATTCAAACAGGAATTCCCATATTCATTCTCTCCTCCCTCTCTCTAATCAGATCCCAAACCTGTAAAACAAGTGCGATTATTGTTCTACTGGCTACTCACCATACTCCTATCTCCATCCGCCCCCACATTTCTTTGTTTCAGGAATCCCACAGGTTTCACTGTTCCCCAGGGCGTCCTAGCACATTCCCCTATCTCAGGTGACTCAAAATCAAACGTGTACATCAGCACACTGAAACAAAAAAATCAATAGACATTTGAACACAGAAACTCAGCACATACACAAAAAGGACACAGCTCTAAGCACTAATATGTGCCAAGAGGTGACATAAAACCTTGTTTAAGGAAGGGTAAACTGTATTTCCACCTGGTTTTGTCATCACAACCATGTATGGTCAGTGCAACCATGGGCGTAGTCAAGGGGGGGCAGGAAGGGGCAGCTGTCCCCCCAAATAAATAAAACTAAATAAAAATACATAGGTAACTGAGGTTCTGCCCCCCCAACAAAGGCCTGCCCCTCACTAACAAAAATCCTGGCTACGCCCATGAGTGAAACTATATCCAGCAACAACTGAATATACAACCAACCACAATGTCATCACATTCAGTGAAAGTATGGGGCAACTTGCTTAAAACTGATGTGGTAATACTACAGCAATCCATTATGCAGTATGTCTTCACTAACACTAATAAAAGCTCATTAAGTATCAAGCACAACATCTGAGAAAGCAAAAGTATTTTCAATGCAATGTGTGTTACTGCTTGTTGGACATACCAGGATAACAGGTCAGATCATATACATGGCGGGGGTTGGGGGGCAGACACCAAGAACCATAACAGCTTAAACTCATGGTTGCCAGCTAACTTCTAGGTCTGCTAATTATATATACTTTTACCTACCCCAGCCCTCAGTGGTCTGTGCCATGTATACTTGAAGAAGCACCTTGTGGGCGCATCTACAGCAGTTTATCGTGCACTCAGAGCTGCTCATGCGTGCATGTTTTGTGCCGTATCTGCAGGACATCACCCTTGTCAAAATGCCACCCCATGTTATTTTTCCATTTAATCCAAATTTACAATTTCTGTGGAAAATCTGATAAGGTAAGAACACAAAAGAATCTTAAACATCCTTACATCCTCCTCATTGTTTTAATCAAAACTTCCTAGCTAGAAGGTGCGATCCTATGCAGGAGTTTCACTAACTGAGTATACGCAGGGCTGGCCCAAGAAGGAAGATCAGGATCTGCTGTCAATTCAGGTGATGAATCCTGCCACCTGCGGCGGTCGCCTCAACTTGCTTCATGGGTCGGCCAGCTCTAAGTACAGTCTTTCTCCACATGAAACAGTTATCTGTTTTGGGTTTTGGCTGTTGCTTGTTGAGTTATGAAGAATTTCAATGATCAGTTTTTTTATTTGCACTTTTAAAAAGTATCATATATAGTGGCTTTCTGAAATTTAAATGTTATAAATGCATTTTGACAAAAAAAGTACAGTGAACCATGAAAATGCGGGTGTTCTGACATATCTACTACATTATATAAATCATCCAACAATAATATCTAGCATTTATATAGTGCTTAACCCAATTGTTGAAAGCTCTTGATATATATTCTCTCAATACTCCTTACAACAGTTCTGTGAGGTAGGCCACCGTTATTACGCCTTTATTGCAGATGTGTGCCAGAGGATAAGTGAAATCCTTGCACTGATGGAACAAGTTAGTTGGATACTGCCCCAATTAACTAACTGCTACTCAATGTGCTTTTTTAATTGGAGATGCCAAGAATTGAACCTGGGTCCTTCTGCATGCAAAGAGGCAGTCTTCAACTTAGCTACCAGAGTGACTTGCCTGAGGCAATCTAATGGGGTCAGAACTGAGGGGAGATTTGAACCAGGGGATTTGCCAGCTCACTTTCTTAGGAAAGATTCTACAGTGGTATCTCGGGTTAAGTACTTAGTTCTTTCTGGAGGTCTGTTCTTAACCTGAAACTGTTCTTAACCTGAAGCACCACTTTAGCTAATGGGGCCTCCTGCTGCCGCCGCGCTGCTGCCACGCGATTTCTGTTCTCATCCTGAAGCAAAGTTCTTAACCTGAGGTACTATTTATGGGTTAGCGGAGTCTGTAACCTGAAGTGTATGTAACCTGAAGCATATGTAACCCGAGGTACCACTGTATATCAGGGGCAGGCAACCCAAGGCCCGGGGGCCGGATGCGGCCTAATCGCCTTCTCAATCCGGTCCACGGATGGTCCGGGAATCAGCTTGTTTTTACATGAGTAGAATGTGTCCTTTTATTTAAAATGCATCTCTGAGTTATTTGTGGGGCATAAGAATTCGTTCATTCCCCCCCCCAAAAAAAAATTATCTGGCCCACCACATGGTCTGAGGGACGGTGGACCGGCCCACGGCTGAAAAAGGTTGCTGACCCCTGTTCTATATCATCTCTCTACAGCAGCAGTTCTCAGACTGGCCTTTACTTGCGGCCAGAGGGGAGGCCCCACACTAAAGTAACATGCCACAATATCAACTGAGCAAACTAGGTGTCACCACATCTAAAGCTCCTTGTAACCTTGTGGAGTCACTTTGGCTGCATTTGAGAAGGCAGACTCCTGAATGGCAGTCTCAAGCTTCTGAGTTCCTCTCCGAAGGGGTCCTTGGTAAGATCAGGAAGGGTGGACAAGCTGCCGAGAAAGGCAACTTCCTCATTGCTGATGATCTTCCTGTGCAATATACAGTCAGAGGGGACTTCAGGGTGCATTGTCAGTTCATGACCATGGAAATGTTTTCTTTTCTTTTAACAAAATGTATATGTCACTTAATCAAGGCTACGCTTTATGTAAAACAGAGTGTAAAATATTTATCAAAAGAATACAGTTCAAAGCAGCAAATTTCAAACCAAGTTTATACAAAAGCCAACAAGCTTGTCCAGTGCTCAGCATGAACTGAGTGGACACAGGTCTGGCCCTCACCATGCAGGCGCACTGGGCAACTGTCTGAGGAAAACTCAGCAAGATTGCAGAAGGCATCTGGCAGGGGAGTATGGGCCAAGCCACCCTTATTTGTGTGAGAGCCCTCTTAGATGCCTAGGTAGTCCAGCCTGTTCTCTGGCCTTCCACTGCCCCTCCTCCCTCTCCCTGTGGCTTTATATCCTCCAGGTACTCCTTCTCTCCCATCAAGAAGATGAACGAGAGCTACCATGCCCCTTCTAGCACAAGTGGATCCTCCAGGCAAGGAGACCAAACACGGCCTCCTCAGGATTCATTGCCCTGTTGTTGCTTGGTGGTAGGGACTGGGGTCTACTTAGGGGCAAGGTACTGGCAAGTCCCTGTAGCCCATCACACCTACGCTGCTTAATACAGCAGCAGCAGCAGCAACAACATCAGCACCTTTCTTGAGCCATCCCTGAGTATGCGCCCTAGAACATGCCCCAAAACACTCTGCAATGCATAGGAGAGATGTGACAGTTTCACTGGTGCCTCAGCAGAAGGAGCAACATGAAAAGAGTTTTTCTGAAGGTGGAACAGGTGGAAAAACTGGGCTGCAGAGCAGGGGTGTGGGAGTCTGTGGCACTCCAGTCATTGTTGGGACTCCTTCAGCTCCAGCCAGTATGACCAATGGTTAGAGATGAGTATGAGAGTTGCCGTACAACAACATATGGAGGGCACCATGTTGACTCTAGGCCACTGCTCTATGGACATATATCATACAAGAAACTGGGAATTTTTCTGCAACAACATCATCATCTCTAACACATCATCCTGAAGGGAGGCCATTTTGGGCCTCAGGATTTGTCCATTGTGGCAGAACAGTTTTTCTACAGGAGCAGAATTTGTCAGAGTGGTGTTGAACTTGATAAAAAGCTTGGCGATGGCTGGGTATCTTTTCAGTTGCCTCAGCTCATGCGATGGATCATTGAGGAACTGTATCCCAATATTCCTTAATGCAGACTCAGCTGCCGCCACCCCCTGATCATCAAAGCCATAAAAATCGTCGGCAGCTTTCACTGCTGCGGCTTGACTGTCAGCCTTTGACGACAGAGTGTCACAGCGGAGCAGCTCCCGTAAGAAAAGCTCCTGGGCGATCTTCTTATCATCTTGACTTTGCAGCCAACGCAATTTAAAAAATGGATGTGATACAGAAGCAATGACTAGTGGCTTTGTCTTTTGACTACTTACGGCTGTGTCAAAGGTCAGCATGTGCCCAAACTGCTCCTGAAGCTCCCCTTTCAGTGCATCTGCCAGGCAAGAAGTGTATTTTGGAGAGACCGACTCAAGTCGGCTGTTTAACACAAGCACCATGGGCAGGACAGCACCGCAGAAAGACTCAATGGCCTCTTCTGTCTGAAGTTTGTCAAGTGCTGTAGCAATCGGAGACATCACCTCCAACCACTCCCCTAAGAACTCCAGCTCCAGGTTGGTAAATTTTGGAAGCTGGAGGCAGGCCATGATGAGATTCACCGTGCCACGCATGTCGTATATGCGGCAAAAGCTGTCAAACTCAGAATTCCATATGGAGGTCGGTTTGGGAAGAGACTTTCCAAGGGCGTAATTAACAAGCTCTGCATTTTTCAGGCTATCTTGGGAAACATTCCTTAAAGCACAACATTTGCTTGCCACGCTTTGGAAAAGGTGCCTGTATGGAGGGTTGGTGGCCAGTGCTCTGGAAGCAGCTGTCGCAGCCACAAAGCTGAGTGTGCAGGAAAAGCAGGCCACGCGGGGTGGCAAGTAGAAGAGGTCAGAAGAATCAACAGTGTCACTTGACAAGGCTTCATAAATGCGCACGTTGACACAGGCATCAGCATCCGGGGGGTCCACTTGCTTCTCCACATCATTCCCCTCTTGCTGGTCCAAGCTGTCCTCCAGCTGCTCTTTGGGTCCAGAGAACAGCTGAAAGGTTTTCTGGAAATGGTTCCCATTGTCCGTGACAACGTGTGTTATTTTTGTGGAGTCCAAATCATACTGCGAATGGATCTCAGTCAGCACAGAAGCAAGCTTGCTGTATGAACATGGCCCAGGAAAGCGTCGGAAGCTCAAGGCAGCAGATTCTCTTGCCAAGTTAGCTGAATTGATCCAGTGGCATGTGACACCCACATAACTTTGCCCCTGATGCATCCACACATCTGCAGTTGTACAAACATAAGAAATTGAGTCCAATTTCCTTTTAATTTTTTCAAGAACCAAGGCATACTGTCTTGCAAGGTTGTTCCGTAAGGTTTCTGTAGAAGTGACTGTAGCACTGGGAATAATCCCTTTAATCAAAGTGTGGAAGCCACTTCCGTCAGCAATCGACAAGGGAAGCATATCAGTGATGAGAAAATTGAGAATTAGTTGATCCAGGTTTTCTTTGGATAAAGACTGATCACAGAGCTGATACTGTGAGTAAGGGTCCCAATGAGGCTCACTGTATTTTGGAATTTTCTCAGAAACTTTTAACATGCCACTACCAATTTGTTTGCAATGGGTATTTTTCCTTTTGTGCATCAGCTTCAGATATTTTTCTCCATGGATTCTCTACAACAGAGGAGAACTATTTCAGTCAGTGCTATAGGATATAGAAATTATTATGGGAATCATACAGAAATATATAAATACTTGTCACATGCAAAAGTACTGACAGACCTGATGAATTGCTCAGTGGCCTGTGGAGTCAGGATCTCACAGATATTGGGAGGAATTCAACATAGCACTAAGGAGATTGCTTCATCAGCACAAACATTTCTGCTTGCTTGATGGAATCAACTCCCCTCTCCTCCCACCACACCCCATGTGCTGTTCTGGGGATTCTCCCAATCCCAACCTAAGCCAATGGGGGTTGCAGTGGGGAGGAAAGTCCCATTGCACTAGCAGAAGTCCTTATGTGGATGTCCACTCACTAGCTGAATCCAGCCCCTTTATTTTTACAGTGGTACCTCGGGTTACAGGCGCTTCAGGTTACAGACTCCGCTAACCCAGAAATAGTGCTTCAGGTAAGAACTTTGCTTCAGGATGAGAACAGAAATTGTGCTCCGGTGGCACAGCGGCAGCAGGAGGCCCCTTTAGCTAAAGTGGTGCTTCAGGTTAAGAAGAGTTTCAGGTTAAGAATGGACCTCCGGAACGAATTAAGTACTTAACCTGAGGTACCACTGTATTTTAAAATATCCAGTCTCCATAACCTTACAGAGAAATTTGCAAGGATGCTGCCAAATTGCTAAACAGAAAAAAGCGAAGAAGCAAAAGGATCCACTAACTTTGCTAAAAATTAATTGTAAGTAAAAATAAATTCTTTTTATAATACATCTGATTTTAAGGTATTTTTTTTGCAAAGTCTCTTAGCTATGACAACCGATTAGAATCAACATATTCAGAGGCAGTATATCTCTGAATACCAAATGCTGGGCATAAAAAATTGGGGGTGGGTACTTTCCCACTCATCTTATGCCCTTTCCTGAAGCATCTGACAGGCCTTCCCAAACAGAATGATGGTTTCCTATGGACCTTTGGCTGGAGCCACTAAAACATGTGATGACGGGACCGGTGATCCTCCAGAGGACGTCGGACTCCCATCACTCTAAGGCATCACGGCCAGTGGTCAGGGATGATGGGAGCTGTGGTTCAACAACACTTGGAGGTCCACAGCTTCCCTGCAAGATTCTTCTTATGTTCTAAGCATCTCCAATTTCATGATTATTATTTTAAAGTAAGATCATCCTAAAGCAGGGGTCTGCAACCCGCAGCTCCGGAGCCGCATGTGGCTCTTTTACACCTTTGCCGCGGCTCCGGGGCGGATACTAGCGAGGGGAGGAGGCGCATTGTGCGCCCCGACACTCCCCACTGTGGCGGGCGCTGTACTGGCTGTGATGTCGCATGGGGGCGGTGCGTGCGTTAGTCATGCACCGTCCTGACATCACCTTCCCGGTTTTGCGGCTCCCAGTTGTTTTTTTCTTCGGAAACGGGTCCAAGTGGCTCTTTTTTGTCTTAAAGGTTGCAGACCCCTGTCCTAAAGGCAATAAATTTATCTGCTGTAGTTTGGCATTTGATGTGTATGAAAATATGCACTGAAAATATTTTAATGTGGTTCTCCAACGTGATGTGCTATCTCTTCTTCAGTCCAAGACTAGGATCCTTGAGGACTGGAGAGGTCAACCACAATTTGTGGAATCAGGTGATGCAAGAGTCCAGACTCCACTCCTTGCAATGCAGAGTAGTCTTTGTTTAGCTTGGGGGCAGGGAAGTTGTGGCTCTCCAGATCTTGCTGGATTACAGCTCCCACCATGCTTGACCACTCACTGGTCATGTTGGCTTGGGGATGATGAAAGTAGTCCAACACCACCTGGAGAGCCACATCCCTGTTCCAGCCCTAAGGGTAGAGATCAGCAACTGCAGGAGGGCCATGGCCTGAATCTGATCTATTGAGGACGACCAAGGTTGCTTGAACGTGCGCATTCGAACCAGGCGACATCGAGGTCCGAAACAAGATGCTGCCGCGCGCGTGGGGGGCTAATAACGGCAAAGCGCTCCTGAGCATAATAAGCGGCCCTGAAGCGCACGGAGCACCTGAGCCGCCATCCCTTTTGCACGACTGCACGGGGAGTTTGCATGCCGGTCGTGCCCAACGGGGGCTCCCGGGTCGCTAATCTTAAACCTATCTGCAAATCGGGCTGGCTCACGTGCGAATGCGTAGTAGCCCTTTGCTGCCATTCTGTACCTGCACGTGCTTGGTGAAATTGGAAGGCGCCTTGTGCTGCCCTCGGATGGTCTTCCTCTTGTGCCTGCACAGGCTGCAAACTGCCTGGATGAAGTTCCCGTCGTCTTCCACGACCTCGGAGAAGTACGTCCTCACGACGATGGGCAGCGCTTTGCTCTCGGGTTCCGCCGCTGCAGAAGAAGACATGCCGGCGGCTCCCGAGGTCGTGCACGGCTCCGGGACTGATGAATGGGAATCGGGGCACGGGGAAGCCTTCAGCGGCCAGTTGGAGAGGGCTTCTAGCCCCGCGAGGGCATGCGCCAACCCTAATGCGGCTGCTGGGAAATGTAGTCCTTTGCCAAACGTTTCACGCCGGTGCGTTTGTTTTTCACCTTCACAATAAGAAAGAACCATTCTTTGCTTTAGGACTGGCTGCCATTTGGATGCTCACGAGCTACATCCAGTCACGCTTTCGGCTTCAACGCATTTCCACAGGGAAAAGGATTTGCACGTGGCGAGATGAGATTCAGTTATAAATCGCCATCATCACTTTTTATTTGCACATCACCTTTCTGTGTTGCTATACACAAGGGGCTTTACAAGCTGAAGAAGCAACAACATATACAGTACCGCAAAGGTCGCACATCTTATAACAATCCGATCCGATACAAGTAAGTGAAAGTTATGACTTGAAATGAACAAAGGTTGCAATTCTATGCACGCATTTGTGGGAGTAGCTCAGTAGGACTTCTTTGAAAACGTGCACCAGGATCGGGCCGCGAGTCTCCTGAAACAAAGCAAGTCCCTTTGAGTAAAATGTATAGGATCGCGCCGTTAAAGGGCGCCAAATATAGGGGCATTGCACGTGGAATATTGTGTTTGCTCCCATTTAAAATATATGTGCATCACGCAGAGAGAGATAAGGAATACAATATGCTTATATGAAAGGGGGGCAACATGTTTTAAGCGAGCTCAGCATGCTCTTTTTTAACCCATAAGGAAGTTTCTAATCTAAGAACAAAATCCTTTCCTGTCTGTTTCTGTTTGTCTTTCAAAATGCCGGAGTTCTCCGCTCGTATCATAAAACAAGGCGGGAGGAGGTTCATTATTCGTGACTATGCCTCACTAAATTAAAGGAGGATATTTCCCACTTTTAACTCGCAAGGCGAGGCGAATAGGGATTCCACCATAGAGATGCCACGGGGTAGAGCGACACTGCTGCCCAATGGGCCGCCTTCAACATTTAGCGGAAGCTCCGATCGTGCGCGTCACTCTGAAGCACCATCCGGTTCCGAGGCCTTGCCGGAAAGCGCGCGCGCCACTCGAGTAGCCTTTTGCGACAGTTCACGACCGCTAGGTGTCCGAGAACGCTTTACGGCCCTCTGTTTCTGATTACGCCTCTCTGATTAAAATAAAAATAAATAAATAATTAAAAATATTTACGTGGGAAGAGAGTTTGCAAAACTGGGGCGCTTTGGGGCCGAGCTGCTTCTTTCTCGCCGCGACAAGAAAGAAGAGGAGTTTGAAGGCAGCTAGCAGGAGCAGGAGCAGGAGGTGAGTGGGGTGCAATGGGGAGAAGCGGGGAGGAGGCGCCGCTTGCCTCCCGCTTCATCTCCCTCTGGCACCCGCCTCCCCCGGCGCCGAGGTGGGGAAGCTGCCCCTGCTGGGTTTCTGGGCCTTGCGGAAACCGGGCGGCAGAGGCTGCTTGGTAGAGACGGGCGAGGGAAGGGGGCTCGCAGACCCCCAGGCAGAGAGAGAGAGAGAGGCGCCATGGCAAAGGTCGGAAAGGGGCGCGCCGACCCTCCCTCTTCTCCAGGGGCGCCCCTGACTGAGAGAAGCCGATTTCTTGGTCGACTTTAGGGAAAATATTTAAGAATGAATAATGAGGTATAAGTATTGATGTTGAAGTTTGGATAAGTCAAAACTGGTTTTTAAAATGGTCTAAATTAAATGAAAATAAGGTTTGCAAAATAAATTGAGGAAATGGAAGAAAGAAGAAAAGTAAAATAACAACATGTTAGAATAAATTATTAAGTTAAAGTGGAGAAATAAGCTAAGGACTTGCTGAGCTGATAATTTAAATTGGAATACAAGAAGGGGAGGTGTGAGGAGGTCTGAGAAACAAGTTAAAAGAAAATAAGTAATTGAAATTTCATGTGTTTTTAATTGTTTTGTATTTTTGTTATTTTTTTGTCTATTTTTGTTTTTGTGTGGTTTTTGAAAATGCTAATAAATATTCATTAAAAAAAAAAGAGAGAGAAGCCGATTTCATCCCGGAACGTCCCTTAGGAATGTTCCCTTAGGACGGGGGTGCCCAAAGTTTTTTCAAAGTGGGGCAGATTTGATGAAGTGAACATGCGTAAGGGCCGACCAAAGTTGTTTTTAAGATTGAAGTTGTTGAGCTTTTTTCGGATTAAACCGACCGGCAGGATTAGGTCCCCAAAATGGACTCTGGACATGCTGCCTTAGGATGTCCCTCTTTCCATGGGAGAGATGTGGGAGGGTATTGGGGCGCAGGTGGGGAGCGGTGGGCTTGGGAATGGAGATCACCTGCTGGCTGTCTGCCTGCTTGCTGCAAGAAAAGGAGGTGAAGGCTGGTAGAAAGGAAGAGGAGGACTGAGGGATTTGGTGCATCTTTCCTTACACCTCTGTATGTGCACATGGGAAGATTCAGCTCACAAAAGAAATTACCCAGATTTCTAGAATTCTGATGTGTTTTTAGTTTATTCCTGGTTTTTATTTTTTGAATGTTTTATTTTCTTAAAAAAAAATTAGTTTTATTGTACTGCCCTTTTTGTAAACCACTTCAAGGTTTTTCTACAATCAAGAAGTGAAATGAATAAATATGAACAAAAGTGCAATAAATATCTACCTAAAACATTTGAGAGCCACTTCTTGAGTTTGTGTTGCTCAGATTGCTCCTCTGATTAGAGGACCAGTTTAAAAAAGAATGGGTGCATCAGGGATGACGGGTGGAAAGAAGGCATTTCCTCAAAATACTTCTCAAAATTACCACTTCTCTCCAAGCTTTCATTCACAGTATATTTGTATTTAATGTGTATAGTAAAATCCCTGCACCACTAACTAGTGATCTTTGTCACCCTTTCACACCCCTACCTCAAAACTAATTTTTCTAGATCTGTGGTAAATCACAACAGAGGTGCTTTAGTAATCGTTTTTGCTGGGTGTGGACTTGCAACAGCAGTTTCTCAATTTCTATAGGGTTGGCCCACGTAACTTCAATTACAACCTCTCTGTTTCTCATCACTGCAATGTTCTGCTTAATCCTGTTGTTTAGCCTCCTCACCTTTTTCTTTTTTTAAATGTGGTGACAGCCCTCAGGCAGAGGTGAGATGGCAGGATGTGGTGGCTCCACCTGCAAGTTGCAACACAACCTTCTTGGCAGGGGAGAGGACTACATACCAAGAGCCGTAGGCAAATGTGATAGGTTGCAAAGCAATCTGCTGTTCTCTTTGGCAGGGACAGCTGACACTCTTACCTCAAGACTTGCCAGGGATGGGAAGATGCCCCTTGAGGTGAAATGGCCCTTTCCCCGGGCCCCGCATCTGCCCTGGACCTTGGCCAGCAGGGTGGTCATGGGCTTGGTGGGCACCTACAGCTGCTTCTGGACCAGTGAGTACCTGTAACTTCTGCCCCTACACAGCTAGTGTCACAAAAGGGACAAAAAGAGTTCATGGCAGGGTGTGCAGAAATGCTTGACGGCATTGCCATTCAGGCTCCCTGGAAGACTGCAGCAGTACAAGAGACTCATGCTGTTCCTGGAGCTCAGGAAGACACGTGGAGATTCCTTAGAATCTTAATATGTAGAAGTGGAAGGGATCCTGAGGTTTTGACTCACTTCTGCTGGGCAGGGAAATGGAGACTGAGCTCTTGGGGTCAGAACTAGATTAGTGACAGGGGTGGGCATAGGGTGGGGGTGGGGAACCTATTTCTACCTGAAGGACAAATTGTCTCTTGGGCAAACTTCTGGGAGCCATATGCCAGTGGTGGGTGGAGCCAGAAGCAGAAGTGGGTGGAACAAGAGAAAGGACTCTTGCCTTTGGGTAATAGGTTACGTTTCACCTGAGCAGAAACCAGAGGCTTCTATACAAGGCAAGAGACAAAATCTCTCAGGAGAGCCAGAGTGGTATAGTGGTTAAGAGCAGTGGACTCGTAATCTGGTGAACCGGGTTCAATTCCCCGCTCCTCCACATACAGCTGCTGGGTGACCTTGGGCTAGTCACACTTCTCTGAAGTCTCTCAGCCTCACTCACCTCACAGAGTGTTTGTTGTGGGGGAGGAAGGGAAAAGGAGCTTGTTAGCCGCTTTGAGACTCCTTAGGGTAGTGAGAAAGCGGGATATCAAATCCAAACTCCTCTTCCTCCAGGGTGAAAAGCAGGTCTAGGAAGTGGTGCAGCCAGAGGAGAGTTTTGAAGCCAGGTAGGGAGACCTGGAAGGCCACAATCTGGCCCTGGACTTGTTATGGGAGAAGAGAGAGGACCTGGTGCATATGCAAAGCCAGTGACGGAGCTGTCCGTGTGCTCCATTGGTTTACATATTTTGGCCTCTCCCTCTGCTTTATAGCCACTCAGTCTTGCCTGAGGGCTACCAGAACCCAGGCCTTTTATAAAGCTAGGTCTTCTGTTTCCCCCATTTCTCCCCATCCCATGCCCCTAATGAGAGCTGTCGTAGCTCATCTCTGCCAAGAGCTTGCTAGGTATCTTTAGGCAACCCATCCGCTGCTAGCACTCTGGCAATGGTGGATGTAACAATATTGGCCTTGCAAGGTTGTTTCAAGGTTGTTGCAGCAAAACAATGTGTGCATCTCAGTGGGGCAGCTTGCACTCTGAGTGCAGAGTGTCCCACATTCAATCTTTGGCATCTCCAGGCATGTCTGGGAAAGACCCCTGAACCCAGGAACCAGACAGTTCTGCTGCCTGCCTGTGTAGCCAAGACCAAGGCAGCTTCCTATGTGAACTGTGTGTAATGCTTTGACTGGACTTAACCATCCTGGGGTCCTTTACCTTTACATTTACCTAATGCTTTGCTCAAAACTGCCATATGACTGCTAAATATGGAAAGCCACAAATTATTGCGGCTATCCATTGTTATTAATGGTTAGATAGATCACTGGGAACCTAGACAGAGCGATCTATCTTGCTCCAGTCTGAATTTGAGCCTAGGAACTCCTCAGCCTTTCCTTCTACACTCTCTTTGTACCTTTGCTGTCACTGAGCTGTCTTTTTGCTCTCCCACTTTCAGGGTATATGAACCAGGTGAATGTCCATAACAAAGAAGTACTGTATGAGCTTATTGAGAAGCGCCAGAAAGGCATCCCTCTTTTGACGGTCTGCAACCACCAGTCCTGCATGGATGATCCACATCTGTGGGGTAGGGTACTAGAAGGGAAGTGCTGCCACCTGGTGGATGGGAAGGGGAAGGTATTGCTTTTTTCTTCTGTTTGAGAGACCAGGCCAATCGCCTTCCTGAGGTCTGGAGCACAGTGGGCAAGAATGAGTGCTCCCCCCTTAGGACCTTCATGA
Source organism: Podarcis melisellensis (assembly GCF_964234715.1). Lineage (NCBI taxonomy): Eukaryota > Metazoa > Chordata > Lepidosauria > Squamata > Lacertidae > Podarcis > Podarcis melisellensis. Next base: position 4,147,853 of record NC_138534.1, read on the forward strand.
AGGAGGCTTAACTTGTCTATCTTAAGGATGAACCCCAAGCCTGACCCCCTGTGCGTGCATTAGCTGTGGTAGATTTAATTTGGATTGTTCCCTGTATTAATGTAGTTGTGCCTCCCCCAGGGATCCTGAAATTACGGCACGTCTGGAACTTGCAGAAAATGCGCTGGTAAGTATTGGGAAAGGTGAGGAAGGAATGAGCTGAGATCTACAGGGATTGGGCAGTATACAAATTGAATAAATAAAACTAAAAGCTCCTGGGTGTTTGTGGGGCTGCCCATCATATTCAGTTTGAGCTCCCAAGGTTTTGGAGAGCCCAGATGAAAACTTGGCTGAGCATGTTGTGACATGGTTTTAACAGTCTCTGTGCTCTCCCAGGACCCCCACAGCTGCAGACATCTGCTTCACCAAGGAGCTGCATTCCCGTTTCTTCAGCCTTGGGCGATGTGTACCTGTCTGTCGTGGTAAGCAGATGGTTTGCTTAATAGACATGGGGCTGGTAAGCAGCTCTTGGGTTATAAATGGGGTGGTTGCCCAGACAAGGCTTGGGCCATGGACAGCTGTACCAAATCCAGGCCTGAGAAGTAATTCACGTACTCAGTTTGAAGCCTTGTGCCTCCATTTCTCCCAGCCTCTAATTTTCCAGCTGACATGTGTAAAATGGGAATAATAGTGGCTTACCAACAAGGATGCTGGGAAGAAAGAGATTTTTAATTGCTTTGCAAATGAAAAGGGTTCTAAGTAAGCATCACTCTTAAAGGCAAAAATCTGTTTTCTTTTCAATGCTTATGATTGGTCTAGGCATGGTGAGAGAATGTTCTGGTTAGGGCTGCATGAGCCATCCGTGTGGGATTGAACTGCCATTAATCTGTTCATTCTTCCTGCAGGAGATGGAGTCTATCAGAAAGGCATGGACTACATTCTTGAGAAGCTCAACCATGGAGACTGGGTTCACGTGTTCCCAGAAGGTAGGTAGCAATGCTTGGAAGTGGTTCTGTGAGCATACTGGGGCTGAGGGTGGCAGAGAGATATAGGTGTGGTGGTAGTATTGTTTGCTTCAGAGGCTAACCTACACTGCCCACCAATTGCCCTAACTGTTCTCCATCTTCCTCTTCCAGGCAAAGTAAACATGACTCAGGAATTCATGCGCTTCAAATGGGGTAGGTATTTTTTAGTAGGAGAGGAGCATTCTGGGACCATTTCATCCTCTCTAACTCCCCTTCCTCTTATTTCTTCCAGGCATTGGGCGTCTTCTGGCTGAATGCCGCCTTCACCCCATTATACTGCCACTCTGGCATGTAGGTGAGACCTGAATCAGGAGAGGGACGAGGTCTGATGTTAGGCAGGTGGCGATGGCATAGGTAGAAGATATAAGGGTTCTCAGATTTCTGGTGGAATAGGACACTTGTCTTCCTTTAAGATCTGTGCAGAAAGGTTGATTTTGGCAGGGACCAGATTTCCCACCCAAGGGTGCTTCCAAAGGCAATGCCCAAAGTGTGCACAAGGAAGGCTGGCAGAATGTGACACAAACTAACTCTCCATCTTACTTTCCAAACCAACATTTTGTATTTCAGAAGTAGTTTAGTGAGAATATTGAGATTCAGGATGCGGGAATGGGTTTTGAAAAACCAGCATGGCCTTTTCTTCTCACTTGATGCTGGAGGGTACCCTGGAACAAGTAACTCCTCCCTTCTACTTCCAGAGGTAGCTCTATTTAAACCTTGTTCTCTGAAGTGGGAGGAGCCTCTCCCAATTTTCTGCTCTGCCGCTGCTGAGTGAGCCGGGGCTCCACACACAACTCCAACATTTATCTAGCACATGATTTTTATTTTTTTATCTTTGGTAAAATCTTACAAACATAAAAACTGTTAAAGCCAGGTATTTTTTAAAAAAATCAAAATAGAATAGAATACATGTCAATTTCTACTTTGTCTGGATAGGCTATATATCTAACCTACTTGCATAATCCACATGGAATGCTATGAATTTAGTAGTGGAGGCTCTTTTCAGCTCCTGCTAAAATGATCCCTTCTGTACAGCTATTAAATACGCAGGAATCCTATTCCATTTTGTCATTTTTTATATATATGGCTTATGATGGGGCTGGGATCAAAACTAACAATTTGTGTTGTTGTTTCCCCTGCTCCATCTCCCTAGGAATGAACGATGTACTCCCCAATGCACCCCCATACGTGCCCCGTGCTGGGCAGGTGAGTGTTGGAGATGGGAAGAGGCGCTCCTAGCATTGCAGACGGGAGTGGCAGGGGATTCTAAGTCACCAGCAAGTTGAGGACTTGTGCAAGTGAAGCCATTTGCCTCCCTTGTTACCGGTTTGCTCATGCTTCCTTTTCTTCTTGTTACAGAAGATCACCGTGCTAATTGGGAAGCCATTCAGTGCCCGTCCGCTGCTGGAGCACCTGCGGGCAGAGAACAAATCAGCGGTGAGTGCAAAGTAGGGAAGAAATAGGATGGCGGATCATTAAGGGCTTGACATTACTGCACTGATGGGTGCAGAGCTGGATTCATCCTAAAGGTTCATTCTCATAGAGTTGGGCACTGGTAAAACGGGGGGCATTGCAGGGATGAGCAGTTACAGATTTCCCCCCAATGAGGGAAGACTGTGTGCCAAGCCTGCTTCTTATGTTCGCCTTTCATAAGAACATAAAAGAGCCCAGTGGCCCATCTAGGGCACCAGTCTATTCTCACAGTGGGTGGCCAGATGCCATGAGTGCAACAGGACTCTGCCCACCTGCCATTCACAGCAACTGGTATTCAGAGCCATAATACCCCTGGCAGTGGAGGCAAAACACAGCCATTGTGGCTGTCATATAATTCCCTGAAACATGGGACTATTCCCTTTTATAATACAATTGGAAACCAACAGCCATCTTTCTAGGAGAACGATGATGGGAATAAGTAAGACTGATCTGCTAAGAGAAGCAGAAGTATTTATCAGCTGTTGAAGGTATGATGAGTTCAGGCTGGCATTGATGGGAATGGGAGGGACTGGGGGTGGGGCTCAAGCTACCTGGCTGATTTATAAATTGGTCCACCTTAGGTGCATGATTATTTTATCATTTATGTGTCTTTGAGATCCCAAATGATGGCTTAGGTTGGGCCCCAGGCTTGTGCATTTGTTTGAACTGGAGGTGGGGAATAGTTCTTGGGATACACCTGCTCTTGGTGTACCCATCCGCACATAGGCGGAGAGCTGGCATGTGTTGCATGGACTTGCTGACTACGGCTCCTTGTGCTTGCAGATGGAGATGCGGAAAGCATTGACTGATTTCATTCAGGAGGAGATCCAGGCACTGAAGGACCAGGCCGAGAGGCTGCATCAGACTTTCAAGCTTCAGGGCTAGCGATGTGAACGGGATGAGCATCACAAGCTCTTCCTCCAAAGCATGGATTGTGCAGTCCTGTGCGACACGATGCATGGACTACCTCTGACGTTCCCACTTCGCCACCTGTTGCCCATGCCACGCCACAAGTGGACTGGCATTGCATGTAGAGAGATGAAGGCTCTCTGCGTACCTCATGGAGCCCCACCACCACCTGTGTGTCTCACGCTCTGTTGTGCTTCCTCCCAAAGGGAGGGGAGAAACACAGAAAGACTATTGACTGTGGAGTTCCCTGTGACCAGAAGCAGAGGTGCTGGAAGGAGCTTGGGCCCAGACTGGCAGCTGTGGGTGATGGATGTACAGGACCAAGGGGAGGAGCTAGGGAGGGGACGGTATAGCAGGCTCCGCCCCTCCTTGCAGTGACCCCTTTTTGCACCAGCCTGCATTGCTTAGTGGGGGCTGGAAAGGATCGGTGATTGATTCCGTCAGTTCTCTCCTTTTTTGTAGAATATTGGCCCCAATGTGGATTTTATACTTGGCAATTTTCCAGTAAATGATTTTAAACCCTGCTGCAGCCTGTGCTGAGTTCTTCTGGTGGCTGGGAGGAGGGTAGGACTGGCGATGGCTCTCTGCACATGCTGTTCTTTGTTCAGAAAGAGACACATGCAAAGGATGCCTCATCTGTTTATATCAGTTCGTCTCTATAGGAGCCTTTCCCAGCCAGGTGGCTGATGGGATTTGTGGTGTAAAACATTTAGAGGATGCCAGGCTGAGGAAGGGATGTGGGTGGTGCTGTGGTCTAAACCACAGAGCCTAGGGCTTGCTGATCAGAAGGTCGGCGGTTCGAATCCCCGCAACAGGGTGAGCTCCCGTTGCTTGGTCCCTGCTCCTGCCAACCTAGCAGTTCCAAAGCACGTCAAAGTGCAAGTAAGTAGGTGGGAAGGTAAACGGCGTTTCTGTGCGCTGCTCTGGTTCGCCAGAAGCAGCTTAGTCATGCTGGCCACATGACCCAGAAGCTGTCTGCGGACAAACGCCAGCTCCCTTGGCCTATAGAGCGAGATGTGCGCCGCAACCCCAGAGTCGTCCGCGACTGGACCTAACGGTCAGGGATACCTTTACCTTTTTAGGCTGAGGAAGGCTGTGGTTTACAGTGTCAAGGAAAATGTCTCCCTCCTGCTGACCAGAGGAGACATTGTGCTAGAAAGTTGTCAAGGTTTCTCTCTTCACTTGCATGCCTCTCTCTCTCTCTCTCTCTCTCTCTCTCTCTCTCTCTGGTGATTTAAGTGCCACACAGAACATACCCATTGCAATGTTACCTTGACTTATCACTTGACTTACCTTGACTTACCGCCAAGTGTGTCTGTGAGGGTGGTGGGACCGAGTGAAGGGCCTGCCCCGAAGATCTCAGAACCTAGGCAGGTTTGTATGAGGGAATACGGCCTTTCAGATAGTCTGGACTTCAAGGTGTATGGTGCTCGATAGGTCATAACCAGCCCTTTGAATTATAAGTGGAAACAGACCAGTAGGCAGTGGAGCTGTTCTATTATTGTTGTTATTATTTTATTGATTAAATTTGTATACTGCCCCTGATCCGAAGATTACAGTTCACAACATTAAAATACAGATGAAAACACAAAAAACATAATACAATAAAAGCGAAAGTAAACAAAAACAACAACCCCTAATAACCCCCCTCCCACAGACAGTTAAAGGCCGTAGGATGTTAATGAGCCAAAGGCTTGTTCGAAGAGATGTATTCACCTGGCACCTAAATAAATGTAATGAAGGTGCCAAGCGAGCCTCTCTGAGGAGAGTTTTCTAGCAAGGGAGCTGTGTTCTCCCTAGATAACCAGTTTGGTCAGTGTTACAGGAATTCTAAGGTCATATATATATATATATATATATGCTTTCGTAGATTTTCACGGGTACAGGAATGCAGGTTTTGGTGTCCTCGGGTGTCTTCCCGTGTAAAAGTTGGGGTGTCTAGGCGACGTTTCGACGAGGTCTCACTCGTCATCTTCAGGCTGGTGCTTTCGGCTTCTTGTTACTGGAACAGAGCAGGATCTCAGTGTTTGAGTTCCTATAAATACTGTTGAGGGGGTGTGGTGTATAGCCTCCAATGTTCTGGGCAGAGAGGAAGTTCCCAGGCTAGTGTGCCTTTTCTTCTTTTGTTCCTTAATTACTTGAGGGATATCTTGAGTGATTTCTTGAGTGATATCCTGAGTACCACTTAGGTGGGTCATTAGGTGTGGATTAGTTGCTAAAGTCTTTGTGTCTTGACCTCTTGAACTTTGTGAAGAGTTTTTCTGAGAAGATGGCTGTACTGCACTTAGTTGTGCTCTGGCTTGGCTTCGTGTATAGGGGCGAGCTGTGGTTTTGTGGCCTGTGTCAGCCAGATCTGTGTAGGGATTGCAGGGGGGTGCAGCATCCGGAGGTGCCACCATGGTTTGGCTACTGGATGGTGTCTGTAATTTATCTGTGGAGAGGGTCTGGGTTTGGATCTGGTGTGGTTGATTGGTGATAGCGTTCTGTGTGCCTCTGGATCTGGTGTCAGTTTTTGTGGGGAGGGCTAATTTCCAGATGTCTGGCAAGCGGGATGTGTCGTCACGCTTGTTCATGTTGTGAGGGTGTTTCTCTATCTCGATGGCTTCCATGATTATTCTCTTGTGGTGATGTTCCATGTTAAAGAGCAATTTGCACCCCCCTGCAATCCCTACACAGATCTGGCTGACACAGGCCACAAAACCACAGCTCGCCCCTATACACGAAGCCAAGCCAGAGCACAACTAAGTGCAGTACAGCCATCTTCTCAGAAAAACTCTTCACAAAGTTCAAGAGGTCAAGACACAAAGACTTTAGCAACTAATCCACACCTAATGACCCACCTAAGTGGTACTCAGGATATCACTCAAGAAATCACTCAAGATATCCCTCAAGTAATTAAGGAACAAAAGAAGAAAAGGCACACTAGCCTGGGAACTTCCTCTCTGCCCAGAACATTGGAGGCTATACACCACACCCCCTCAACAGTATTTATAGGAACTCAAACACTGAGATCCTGCTCTGTTCCAGTAACAAGAAGCCGAAAGCACCAGCCTGAAGATGACGAGTGAGACCTCGTCGAAACGTCGCCTAGACACCCCAACTTTTACACGGGAAGACACCCGAGGACACCAAAACCTGCATATATATATATATATATATTCATAAATGTACATGGCAAACACATAAGTATATAAACCACGTGTCTGAAATAGTACAGGAGAACAATCCTGAAGCCATTTTGACTGTCCCAAATTGACCTCAAATATTTCTCTGCAAGGAGGAAGGAAATGGGAAAAGCTTTCCAATTGTGTTTGGACTATAGGGGCTTACACCTCCCTGCAAAAACAGTCTGGCAAGTATCTCTTAAGCTGAGCAAACTATCAATATGCGTAACACAGGGGTAGGCAACCTAAGGCCCATGGTCCGGATGTGGCCCAATCACCTTCTCAATCCGACCTGGGAATCAGCGTGTTTTTACATGAGTAGAATGTGTCCTTTTATTTAAAATGCATCTCTGGGTTATTTGTGGGGCATAGGAATTTGTTCATCCCCCCCCCCAAATATAGTCTGGCCCACCACATGGTCTGAGGGACAGTGGACTAGCCCACGGCTGAAAAAGGTTGCTGACCCCTGTTCTATATCTCTCTACAGCTCTCTACAGAACTAAGTACTGTATTTACCATCTTAAAAGAATGGCCAGGCTACCCAGAAAAGGCAATCAGATAAGGCATTACAATGGTACCTCTGGATGCGAACGGGATCCGTTCCAGAGCCCCGTTTGCATCCTGAAGCGAACACAACCCGCGTGCACGGGTTGCGATTTGCCGCTTCCGCACATGCACGTGACGGTCATTTTGAGCGCCTGTGCATGCGCGAGCGGCAAAACCCGGAAGTAACGCGCTCTGTTACTTCTGGGTCGCTGCGGAGTGCAACCCGAAAATGCTTAACCCGAAGCTACTTCAACCTGAGGGATGACTACATGCATCACAGGAGGAATGTGTTGCTTTTCTCCTGTCTGCCAGGATACCTGATACAGTCATACCTTGGGTTGAAGTCACTTCAGGTTAAGCCGTTTTGGGTTGTGCTCCGTGGTGACCCGGAAGTAACGGAGTGCATTACTTCCGGGTTTCGCCGCTTGCGCATTCACTCAAAGTGACATCACGTGCATGTGCAGAAGCGGCGAATCATAACCTGCACACACGGGTTGCGTTTGCTTCAGGATGCGAACGGGGCTCCGGAACGGATCCCGTTCACATCCAAAGGTACTACTGTATGATGTTCTTTGGGGGGGGTCTTGAGCTACAGGGTAGGCAGTTTCAAAAGTCTATATAAGAGACTTGCACACCAATGTTCTGGGTTCCTTTACTCCCTCCCTGTGTGGAGTGAGTGGCGGAGTCTGTTGCATCAGTTTAATAACGATCAGGCTTACTAGCTGTTTCGCTTCTCAGTATTCTCTGGTTCCCCTTCATGGATCACTACCTCAGAGAAGCTATGAGCTTTGCTGTGACCCAAGATGGACAGGTCATAGTGGAGAGTTTGGACCAAACGTGATCCACCTGGAGCAGGAACCGGCAAGCCACTCCAGTATCCCTGCCAAGAAATCTCCCTGGACAAAGACAGCGGGCATCTGAGTGCCTGGCGTGCTCTGCTCCATGGGGTCACGAAGAGTCGGACACGACCAAACACTAGACAACAACAGCATTCTCTGGCTGGTCTCTGGTATTTTCTCCTACCGACAGAGAGCCCACTTAAGGACTCTATACGGGCTCTTGGATACCCCATGAGGGGAAAAGGAGCAGGTTTTTTCTTTTAAGGGTCAGCGCACCCGCCAAGGGCAGCCCCACCTCGAGGGTGCTGCAGTAGTCAACCCGGGACGTGGCCCAGGCCTGCCTCACTGCGGCCTTCCCCCGGCGGCGCCGGCCTCTCGCCGAGCCAAAGGCGCGACAGCGGACGGGACTGAATCCGCGGAGCTGCGGGTTTTGCCAACAGGGGCAGGAAGGACAGGAAGTGGGAGGCCGGGTGGCGGAGGAGGAGGAGCCATTGGCTGCCGCGGGTCCCGCCTCGCGCCCTGACTGGCTGCCTCCCCGGGCCTCGCTTCCCCAGCGTCCTGATTGGCTGGGGCGCGCCGGGGAAGCGTTGCTGCTGGAAGGAGCGAGGAAGCAGGGAAGGCAAGATGGCGGTGCGGGAGGCGGCCGGGCTGCTTCTTCTGGCGCTGCTGGGTCTGGTGTCCGCGCAGACAGGGCAGGTGCCCTTGGTGGCTTGGTCCAGCCGCAGGTAGGTGGGCGGCCCTGGGCTGGGGGCGGGCGCGGTGAGGCTCGCTTCGGCCGGGGGCAGATCCGCAGACGGCTTGATGCGCGCCGGCATCTCGCCTGTTTCTCTGAATGTAGTGGTTCTCCAAGGGGGAAGATTCAAGGGCAAACACTATTTTTTGGGAATCATGGAATTGTAGAGTTGGAAGGGACCGCGAGGGCCGTCTAGTCCAGCCTCCTGCAGTGCAGGAATCCTTTCCCCACAAACCCTGAGTTGAGGCGTCTCATGCTCTGCTGAATGTAATGATTCATGTTCTTATGTAGCTGCGTTGTTTCTCTAGATGTCCCATATTATAAAGCAGTTGTGTTCTGTGTTATAAATCGAGCACTGCCAGGAGTTGTTTGCTTTTGTTTTCCAATGTATTCGGTGTGCCACAAGCAAATTTTTATTCTGAAAGTATTACCCAGGCAAGAAAAGATTGAGAACTACTGACCCAATGTCTCTTCAGTTGCTCTGGGTTGCCCTTGTTCACGCTAGTGGCTTCAGATATTGAAAATGTGCTGCACTGCACTTGGAAACACAACACCAAATGCATGTTTGCAAAGGTGGTGTTGTCTGGTGGGTTTGTTCATGAGTTGCGTTGAGTGCAGAGTTTGGTGGCTTTTCTGATTGATTGGTACACTTATATGCCGCTTTCCCATCATGAGCTGCACCCAAATCTAGGTTTAGGTACATAAATGCATTGTAAAACCAGAGTTAGCCAACAATAAAGTTTCTGGTACTGGACAGCATGAAACATTCTTCTGTTCTCATCACAGAGAGGGGTGGTTGATGTCTGAGTTTGTAACTCAAGAATGACAGGTTGGGGCTTTCTTCTGTGTATGTGGTGGGTTATGGAACTAGCCCTGCAATATAGTGAGGTCAGTGGGTACTGTGATGTCTACTGGAGAGTAAGAATAGAAATGCACACTCCTAGGGTAGGGTGAAAGTCTGGTTCTAGGGCTCTTGGCATGGCAGTGAGGAACTAGGGTGGCCCATTGGGTTGCCTTTACCTTGTTCATGGAAGTCTATTCTTATCAGTCTTTGGTGTTCCTCCTCATTTCACATGATGCTGATTTAATCTTCCCTGTTTCACTTCATTTTGTCCTTCTGACACCTATATCTTTGATATTTTCTGACTCTCTTTATTTTTCTCTTTTCCCTGGCAAGGGGGAAGCTACAGTCATAAAGTGAGAAATTATATTGGAGGTGGAATTGAGAATTTAAAAAGGCTTCTTTGGACTGCCCTGAGCTCAGTCTGGTGCTCTCCAGATCTTATGGACTACAACTCCTATCAGCCCCAGCCACCATGGGTATTGTACTCCAAATCATTTGGAGGGCACTAGACTGTGGAAGGCTGCCTCAGCCAATAGACTTGGTTGGGGATGAACAATCCATGGTCAGTTGACCAGAGTCTGATTAAGTCTGTGTAAGTGCAGAAGTGTTTGTGTCCTTGAAACATTTAGTAACCAACCTGGTGTGGGTGTGAGAAGGATTGGCATTTGGTTTTCCTACCACCACCACCCCTTTTAAGTAGAATCCAGGTTTTAAAGAAGATATTTGATACTGCACTGTCTTGTTCCTCCTCAGAATTGTGTGGTTTGTTCTCATTTTTCAGTTGTAGAAGCTAACAATGGTGATTTCCCCACTGAGAATATGATTGAGCTGGGGGTTTGAACCCAGCCTGCATGTGGTACATAACTTTGAACACTAAGGGCCCATCTGCACTATACATTTAAAGCATCATCAAAACCATTGGGGCTTCTCACGAAGCATCCTGGGAGCTACAGTTTATAAAGCATGCTGAGTTGTTTGGAGGCATACACAAACCCACATTTCTTTTACAGAGCTCCAGTTATCAAAGTGGTTTAGCAGTCAATCCCTCTTTTCGGAGAACTCTGTAAACATTTCCTAGGATGCTTTGGGGGGGAAGCCATGACTGTTTAAAGCAGTATGATATTGCTTTAAATGTACAGCAGAGTGTAGATGGGACCTGAGTTGGCCTCATCAGCAGCCATATAGTGAACACAAAACTTCATTGGGTTTCTCTGCCCTTTGTTTTCTAATGGGCGAAGTAGCCCTTAAGTCCTCATAAAACAGACAAATATACAGTCGTACCTTGGATCCCGAACGCCCTGGGACTCGGATGTTTTGGCTCCTGAATGCTGCAAACCCGGAAGTGATTGTTCTGGTTTGTGAACATTCTTTTGGAATCCACACGTCTGATAGGGCTTCCATGGCTTCTGATTGGATGCATTGAGTTGCATTGATTGAGCTTTGTGCAGCCAATCAGAAGCTGTGATTTGGTTTTCAGACATTTTGGAAGTCCAAGGTACGACTGTATTCCTATTTGCTAGTCTAAGAGTAGGAAGATTGCACCTGTGAAATAAAAGACCATCTACCTAATCACAACTGCTCTTTTTATGACCCGGTTTCTGTGTCTTATCCCTTTCTCACTGTGTGTGTCTCTCTTCCTTTTGTGAATACAGCTCTTTATGGTCTCCCTTGGCAGTACCGCATGAGGGCCATGTGGTGACAGAAACTCAGCTTGCAGCTTTACTGGACTCTGCACTAGACGGTGGACCTCACAACGTGCTGCTGTTCCTTCAGGAGAAAGTGAGTCTGGCCCCTGGCAGAACTCCTTGCTGAGGACACAAATGCACCACAGATGCAGATCTTCAGTGAAAAGTTTTCCTTCCTAAGGAACCCTGGGGTTTGTTGTGACAGTGCTGAGAGTTTGTAGAATTATGGAGGTCATTTAGCTCAAACCTGTGCTCAGTGTAGGCTGTGCAGTGCAGGAGGCAATGGCAGCTTCCCTGGCATTTGGCCAACCAGCTTCTGCTTAAATAGCTCTTACCAATAGGAAGTTTCTTCCGCTATTTAGTCAAAATCTGCTTCCCTGCAATTTCCACCCATATCTTCTAGTCCTGTTCTCTTGACAGCAGAGAACAAGTTTTCTTCATCTTCTGCATGACACCCCTTCAGATATTTGGAGACCACTGTCATGTTTCCCCTTAATCTCCTCTTCTCCAAGCTAAACACGCTTCGCTCTTTTATGGTTGGGAGCCATTAACTGGCTTGGCAGTTTTCAATTAATTCACTTTTTACTGCAGGCATACCCTTCAGCCACCTCTCCCCCACTTAATCTAGTTCTCATTTCAGAGGTCGGAATTATCTTCTGGAAATGGCCTTTTTTCAACTGCATAATTCAATAATTGTCCAAAGGGCTGTTTCCACCCATTTCATCCATTTGGGGATTGAGCAGAAAGAGGTGCTTGTAGTCTTTTCAGAGCTTGTACAGCATAAAGGAGAATAAACTTTTTTCTGCTGGTCATGTGAATTGGTTGTCTCATGACTCTCTATTTATCACTTCCTCATTCCATTTATCACCCCCCCCCCCTGGCTAGTTCCTCTGATGATGAATTGTGGCTAGGCTGTTTTTTGCATCTGCTTGTTAACATGTTTGGGGGGAAATATAAGATGGAGGCTGGAGAAGCTAGGCTGCTTCTAATCTGGAGTGTTTGGGAGCCTACAGAGTGCTTGCTGTCAAAACCTGCTCCTAGTTTTTTCTTTATTCTGTGTGTTTGAACAACAATCGGAATGAAAAAATATTTTTAAACACAAGACAAAAGCATCACTGTGAAACATTAAAAATTGTACTTTTAAAAAGTTTTTAAAAATCAATCTTCTCTCCCAGCTCAGTGTTGAGGATTTCACAGCATATGGAGGGGTTTTTGGAAACAAGCCAGACAGTGCCTTCCCCAATCTGGAGGTAAGTGAGAAATGGGCTACTATACTTTAGGCAAGTTGCCGGTGCCTCTCCCTGTTTTTATATATATGTCTATACTTTTGATGGGCCACTGCACTGCAGTGCTGTGTCAAGAATATAAATAAAAAAGAGGAACTTTAAGAGCAATTGTAAATTCAAGTTCTGGTACAGCTAATTAGGGTTGTGCTTTTCCCATTCCTCCTCTTTCCATGGTCTGCAGTCTAAGATGGAGCAACTCGCTCCTGCTGTTTGATCCTCTGTTGGCCCTTCAGATGTTGTTAGGCTCCAGCTGCCATCAGCTCCAGCCAGCATGGCCAGTAGTGAGGGATAATGGGCTTTGTAGTCCATCAACATGTTAAGGGACACATGTTCCACTTCCTTAGGTTGCAGCAATCTTTATCAACTTTGGGTCCCCAAATGTCCCCAACTCTCATCCCTAGCCAGCAGGACCAGTGGTTAGGGAAGATGGGGGTTGTAGTACAGCAACATCATGGGACCCAAGGTTGAGAAAGGCTGGATTAGAGGATAAAGTGAAGAAAAATAACTTAAGCTGGGAGGTGGGGGAGAAACTTGCATCCTTGGGCAAAGTGTGGACTAAAACTTTGATTATACTTTATTCTAGCTACAGTGTTATCAAGCTGTAACCAAGTTTTGTATTGGCTAGAATTGGAAGATGCCAACAGTTGGGCGTAGGTCTGAGAAATAATTAAATACATGTACATTTCCTCTCTGTACCTCTCTTCTGAATTAAATAAAAGATAACACAATAACTTGTTTCTAAGCTGTTAGAGGCTTTGCTGGATATTGGCTCTTCCAAAGAACCCAAGGTGTGTGAGAAACCTAAATAAATTGTATTTTTGGAAAGGAAATTACAAATTGAAATATAAAAGAAACATAGAATACCCTGCTGAAGATGCTCAATATTTTTCATCAGGGTAGGATTCTGAAATGCTTCAAAAGTGTGTTGCACAAAACCTTAGAGAAGTTCTTTCTAGAGATGGAAATGATTCACAGTCATATGGAATGATGTCCTTGGAAACAGTGAAACAGCCAGTGCATGAACTGAACATCACATGCATTGGTCAGAGAAACACTACCTTCTTCTTAGAAACAGTTTTAAAAATTACTTTATGCTAGGAATCAGAAGATTGTCATACTGGCTGGCCTTTAGTAGTTCACCTGGCTCCTGCCTCCATGGTCATCTAGCAGCAGCTGTTCTATCAGACAACAGTAGAGGGAGAGATGGGAATGCAGGGCCTCTCCATTGACTCGGCTGAAAGAATTAGCAGTTTCTAGCTCCTTCTCTGCTTGAGCTCGTTCCAGTCTAGCTAGTTGTTTCAAAAAATTCTGTAACTAAGAACTAGTTTTGCTTCTCCCACTCGCCAATCCCTTTTTCCTTTTGTGTTGTGACTTCTAAATTGTAAGCCTGAAGGCAGGGACTGTCTTATTATTAAGATATATAAGCCCCCCTAGGATTCCTTTCCTTTTCCTTTATGATGGAGAGCGGGATAAAAATACTGCAAATCTGCAGTGTGATGCCAGCAGTGTTGGTGCCAAATTCTCATCCTACATGTACTACTTCTATGAAATAACACCTCTGTCTCCCTTACCAACCTGCCTGCTGTTTTTATGTTTTTAAACTGCTGTTGCTGGGGAAAGAAGCTGCCTGGAAGCATTCTTAGAAGGGTGCATAAACTTGATCAAAGGAGAAGCAGTGTGTATGTTTTCCACTATATGTTCAGAACATGGACTAAGTTCATTCTGGAAAGTCCAACCCTTTTCATCAAGCAAGATGGACATGTCTGGATTTAAACAGCTGCTGGATTTCTTATACAATGCAAACGTATATTTGTGTCTTTACTACAAACTATCTGTAGTTCATTAGTGTACCTCTTGTGACCACACAGAATTTTAGATCCCTTGCAAGTGGGGGGCATTGACAATAAGCCTTCTCAACACACAGCTTTCTTGTTCAACACATTGTACATTTTCAGAAAGTTGCATGTCTCAGAATGAGCTCTGAATTCCATCCACAGCTGTGTGGTAATTGATGATGAGTGTTGTTGTCCGACATTATCTGGAAAGCACCAGGCTGGGGCAGGCATGCTGTTTGCCTTAGGAAATCCTATGGCTCTGGCTCTAACTCTTAACCCTGTCTTTTTGACAGAATGCGCTTGGTGCCGCTCCGTCGTCCTTGGTGCTTCCATCTGTGGATTGGTTTGCAGCCAGTGCTGTCCCCGCCTTCTTGAAGGCCAAGCTGGGCATATCTCCTCTTCACGTCGATCAGAACACCCTGCAGGAGCTGCGGCTCAACGCCAGCCTGCCAGCCCTGCTGTTGATACGACTGCCATATGCCACGGGGTTTGTAACCAGCTCCATAGTACATTTCCTTACATTGCCAAGGTGCCCTATGGCACTGGATGCAAAGTGGAATCTTCTGCCTAGCCCCACGACAATGCCCCCCCCCCAGGTCTGGGCCCCTTCCATGCCCTCACTATCATGCCTGTGCTACTGCCAGCCCCATCACCACAACTGTACCCGTGGCTGTGTTGCTGCCACAATGCAACAGCAGCGGTAAGGGTGCAATGGTGAAGGCATTGGGGCCATGTTAGCAGTGCAGATGAAAGCCCTGGTGGGGCTGGCAGCAACACAGCGATGTGGGTGGATCTTACGACTGAAGCAAATTGCTTTACCTCCCCTAATGCATGAGCTGCCCTGGTGTATTCATGTGCCTGTGAGGTTAACTTCCAAAGAACAGAGCATGCTGTTTAGCATGAAATTTAACATTCTGAGAAACCTGTCTTATTTTAACTTTGAAAAAGCAAGTTTCCAGCTCTCACGGTTGACACCCCTTGGTACCCCAAGATCTTAATGTCTTCAACCTGTTCCACCACACCTGGTCCTTCCAGCCTGCCGTTGTGTCTTGGCACTTGTACTTTCCTGTTCTTATAGGGTATGTGGACGCATCCCTCATTTTCTGCTTCAAAACTCCCTGTTCCCAAGTGTATATTATACTTCCCTTAGCACAGCCTTCCCCAAGCTGTTGCCCTCCAGAGGGTACTACAATTCCCACCATGCCTGATGGTTGGCCATGCTGGCTGGGGCTGATGGGGATTGTAGCCTAAAACATCTGGAGGGCTCCATGCCAAGGATGGCTGCCCTGGTGTTCCAAACAAACCCGTCATTCCGTTGCATGGTCTTAAAATGTACGTTCAGTTGCCAAGGTTGTAGACTCTCTTCTATCCCAGATAATTGTACATGGAGAGGCAATATGGTCACAGATGCCATTGAACTAATGACAAAAACCTGTCCCACCGGCTAGGATGGCATTGATGACATTTCCTATATAAAGAAGATAACAGAACTTATTTCTTTCTCTCTCCCCTCATCCCCCACCTTCCAGCTCTAGTCTCATGGCCCCAAAGGAAGTTCTAACCAGCAATGGTGAGCATTGTGGAGCAGGGTTGTTTGGAAGCTTTTAGGATGGGGTTTGGGTTGAGAGGTTGCTGCTTGGAATGTCTGGCCTTGCATTTAGCTTTCTGGGTGGGTATTTGTTGCCTCGCGGTTTGAGGTCTTGGGCTCCCTCAGGAAGAAGGGCAGGATATAAGTTCAGTAAATAGGGAGTGGGGGAGCAACTACAATCTGCGTATTTCTCTGTGAATTAATGCATACAAATGAGCCATAGCTGGAAAGTGACTGTTGTTCTCTGAGAAGGGACACCAGTCTTATAGGAAAGCCAGGAAGTTTGGTGCATTTATAAATGAGGCTGGATTCTTAGGTTACAAATAGTGCTGCTTAGGACTGAAGTTTTTTCATGGGCTTGTGCTTTCGTAAGTGGGAGTCTCTAGCCTTTGGAGAGTTTCTCTTTCTAAAACAAGATTTCTCCTTGCAGATGAAATCCTTGGACAAGTTTTGAGTGCTCTTCAGTCAGAGGACATCCCCTACACGGCCATCCTGACTGCTTTGCGGCCCTCACGGGTACACGACTCTTTAGATTCCTAGCCTACCTTGGTTAGATACCTGCTCTGAGTGTTCCTTCATTCCTGGGAATGTCCTTTCATCTCATTAACTTCCATTTATGCCCTGCCTTTAGGCCCCCAAATATTATTCCCAAGACAGGCATATTAATGGGATGCAAGCATTTAAGAACAATTAAAATACAGTAAACTAAAAATACATTAAGATAGTTCTAAAGCCAGCAGGATTATCCAAACACTCTTTAAAAAACATAGTGTTTCTTGTTTTGTGTTTTTTGCTAAGAAAGCCAACACTATAGGAACTTGGTAAGCTTTTAGGGCAAGTTTTCCAGGGAACCGGTGCCATTATTGTGTGGGCCCTGCTGTGTTTGGCTACCACAATGACCACGGATAGCCATGGCTCTTAAAGCAACGCATCCTGATCTTTTCTAGGCAAAGCAAGAGGTGGTGGGGAAGGGAGGCTCATTTGGGGGAGGCACTTAGAATTTGAAGCATAGGCAATTCTCTGAAGCCTCTCAATCCCATTTTACTCCCCTTCTGCCCTATTTTCTCTCTCTCCAGGTTGTTCGAGATATCTCTGATATGATTCCTGAGAGGCTGGGTCGGCAGCTGCTCCAGAAGGAAACTGCAGCTGCACCGCTTCGGTTCCCTGTCACTGGGACCCCACAGATACTCTTCTGGGCCAGCAACTTCTCTGTGGCTTTTAATGGCACAACATGGCATGATCTTACTAACCTCACATTTGGAGAGCAACGCTCTGTCAATGTGGACGAGTCCAAGTGGACGCCTAATGCTTCTGAGTGAGTTGAGGGCTGGAAAAGGATCTGAGATCAGGTGCATGATGGATGGTAGGAATGAAGAAGAGAGGGCTTGAGGCAAAAGCAGAAACTGGGACCGTTGGGGAAAGCGGGTGGATGCAGTAAGGATGTTAGCTGCCAGTGGTGCTGAAGAGGACAAAATGTGTGTGCACTTTGTGGTGGCTTCTCTAAATCTAACCACTTGCAAACAAATATCCATATAATTGTTGACTGGTGCAGTTTTGCTTCTCTAGCCATGATGAGTGGGGTGGGGTGTGGAAGTCCTGTCTCCAATCCATGAGGAGGTCCTGCTCACCACTGTCTCTGGGTTCCTGGACGAGATCTCAGAACCGCCATTTCCCTGCAACTTGACTCTCTGTGGTCTTACAAACTAGAAACGGGCTTAAAATACTCCCTCTTCTCACAAAATTGGTTAAGGGCTGAGGCAAGGCTATAGAAATGATGGGTGGGAGGGGAAATTTTTCCCAGGGCTATGCAGACTTGAGGGGATGTATATTGCGGGTTTTAACGCTTCTGTTTTCTTTCCACATTGTAGGTTGGTACTGAAATACTCAAATGTGGGTGGGTTTCCATTGAAAATCACGTAAGTATGATGGACACAGCTCCTCAGAGTTTTGTTTTTATGACATAAATAATCACTTAGCAATTTATGCCTCCCTTTTTGAGTCTAAGGCCATAAGCAGCCAGGTGGGCAACATTTAGTCAAAACTTTAAGAGGAGCTTAGAAGTCCCCAGTAAAAGGAGATGGGAACTAGTTCAGGGAGTAAGATGACAGGGCCCTGCCATTCCAAAGAGATTCTGCATTTGAAGTTTGAGAAATGCTTCATGATTTGGGGTGGGGTGATGGGGGAGTCTAACTGGATTTTAGAGATCTGCTCCAGGTGACCTTACCAACTCTTGGTCTTCACTTTCTTTGCACCCGTTCTCCTCTCAGGTTCCGCATGACGAACTTGCTGTACCCAGTTTCTGCACGGTACTGGTTTACCCTCCACAATGTGGAGCTGGTCAGGCCTCAGAACCCCCCAGCTCTCTTCAATGCCACCCAGATTGTGGCACCCAGCGATTATTCTTTTGCCTGCACCTATGTGGCCAGTCATCCAACAGCCTCAGAAGCCATGTTAATACCTAACAACAGTTTTGCTAGCCAGTGGAAGGTGCTCATGGTGAATTTTCAGGTATGTTGCAGTGGGAGCATATCATGTAGTAGTCTTTGTCAATAGTTTTTTCCACTGACCTGTTTTAGATCCTTTAGAAAGACAGTTCTTTGACAGTCTCCCTGTGATATACTGTTTTGTGACCCCAACCTTGGATCAAGGCATTGCAAGCTCTTCTAGCAATGGGAGATGTATGGGTATCTCTTTCTTTCTCTGAGAAAACCCTAAGGGACTCTTATACCCCCTCCCACAGCCTCTAAAGTAGAACTAGGTTTCATCCTATGCTGTGTTGAGAATGTGTTGTGAGGTGGGGGACCACAAATCAGCCTCCATCACTAACGCATGAACTCTTTTCCCTTTTAGATCCAGAGCTATAATGTGACAGGTGAAAGATTTTCTTACGCCAGTGACTGTGCCGGCTTCTTCTCTCATGGAATCTGGATGGGGTTGCTGACCTCCCTGCTTCTTGTTGCCATTTTCACCTATGGCCTCCACATGGTCATGAGTCTCAAGACTATGGACCGTTTTGATGACCCCAAGGGACCTACCATATCTGTGCCCCAGACAGAGTAGGGGCCAGTTGATGTACTCCCTGCCCTGGGATCTTTCTTACAGGGCTGGGATTGTTCTGTTCATTCCATCTGTTGTCACATCTCCTTCCCCCCCACCTGCCCAGCACAATGCATTAAACCCTACTGGTCCCAGTCCCTTAGTCTTTCTTCCTTCTACTTCCTTTTGCCCAATAGCTGCTTCTCCACTGACATTCCTTGGTCACTTCTTTTCTCTCCTTTGATTCTTTCTAGCTTCTCCAGCCTAAAGCATCCCAAGGGACATGATGTAAACAAGAGGGGAGGTGTAGTTTTACTATTGTATGGAAGTGCAAATCCTATGTCTGTTGCAGCATCAAGGCTGTCTGCACTGAACTTTGCGTGAAGGTAAATATCTTCAAGGATGCACTGCCATTCCCCTTCAGTTCTGTCCAGCGGGACAGAATCAGGCCTGCTTTCTGATGTACATCCTCTAAGTTTGTTGTGGTGATGTTTAAAAGTTTCCTTACCTTGCCCCCTTCCCAAATCCTTGTTTGCAGCTGTATTATAAGTGCTCCCCTCCTTATTTATTTATGTGGTATCTGTGATTAATTCTGTTTACAGTGACTCAGTATTTGGGACACCATGCTGTTCTTGATCAGGGTGGGTGGGGGCTTCCTTCCTGTGACCCCTTGCTGTTAAGTCAACTTGAACGATGTGAATTAAAGAGAGTTCTGGTGTGTGTGTGTGTGTGTGTCTGTCTGTGTCTAGCTCCTCTAGGAAACTCTGCAAGTGAAGAGATCCCGAAGCAGCTTTCTTTTGGGGTTGACCACTAGAAATGTCTTGCTACTCAGTGTGTAATCTTCCTATCTTTTCTCCCCCTTCCTGCAACCAGTGTCGTAGTCCAGTGATAAATGATCAACATTACTGGGCAGGCACACTGGCATAGTGATTTTGGGGGTACTTTAAGGTATCATAATATATACATACGTGTGTGCATACAAACACACACACACACACACACACACACACATACACACACACACAGTAAGAATGTGTTTGTCTTCTATATGTTTCAGATCTTCAAAAGTATAAATATATTGTTCAGCAACTCGCATTAGCCTGGTGCCTCTAAACTTTTGCATCGTCATGATACCCAACTGGTATCAATAAATGTAAAGAACTAGACTAACAAGGCATTCTCCTTCAGTTTAGGTATGGCTGTGGGCTTTTACAGAAGGTAGGAAAAGGTAGCTTCCTTACCCAGTATAGAAAGGATAAAGTTTACTCATGATATAAAGTGGAGTGCTGTGTATTACTTAAATGCAACCCTATATCAGTTTTACAAGCAATGCCAACATTGACATAAGAAGAGTGGACTCTTATGAATCATTGTAACCCTAAATATATTTTGGGTATGTAAGTGGTCTGTGTACCTTACCATTTTCCAAATGAAAGATTCCACAGTATAATAAACGGCATGGTGAGCTACAAGGAAGGTCCACTTATCTAATACCTGTGATAGCCTCTATTGGCAGGGGGAGAGTGCTGGAGCCCCCAGGATGCTTATTTGAAGGTGGACCTGGCTAGGAAAATGATTGAATGCCAAGAAGAATTCGCCTGTTGTCCCTTTCTGTTTGTGTTGATTCGGAAGGAAGAATTATGACAATATAACTCTCCTCACTTTTGCAAAGCTGTGAGACGATCCTAACTACCCTGCCCTAAATTCCTTTGTTAACAATACCGTGGAAAAGTAACAAGATCTCTATTCTCCATTACACACCTCATGGGGGGGGGCGGTTTAGCGGGCCGTCAAAGCCAGGAAAGTAGAGCAGCTGGGCCCGTTTTAAGGACAGGATTTCCCCGTCGCAGACCCAGATCCATAAAGGATAGCAGCAAGAAGACACTGAAATAGCACGCAACACTTGGACGCAGAGGAGTCAACTCCTAGCAGTGGTGTAGGGTGGGTTGTCAGCACCCGGGGCAAGGCAAGTAATTTGCACCCCCTAACCCGTGGATTTGCGCCCCCTAACTCGTGGATTTGCGCCCCCTAACCCTAACCCCCAGATGTTGCGCCCGGTGCGGCCGGCCTCCCCTGCACCCCCCCACGCTATGCCACTGACTCCTAGGGTCGTGGGGGTGTCGACCCCGGCCCCCCAATAAAATATTTGAGGGGGCCTTTTATCCCTCCCCAAGTTGATGAGCATTGCCATTCAAATAGTGTGCGTGCATTGCGTCATGTGATCCAATGGATCACCTGCCCCCCCATATTTTATTCAAGTTGGCACCTTCATCCCCCTCAGCAATGGGCGCCCACCCTGACCAAGAGGTTTCATGAGGCACAGAACTATTTGCCTTAGCGGGAGTAGCCCCTCCAAGCCCCCAGAATAAGTTTCGAAGGGATTTCCTTCCTCTGGGGACGTTTCAGGGCGGGGGGGGGCGAGGAGGATGACTTTTCACGCCGCGACAGATAAAACTCCACTGACTGAGGGAGTTTTCCTCTCAGCAGGACGGCTTTTGTTTATCTGAGGCGGGCGCAAGAACCGACGGTGCTGTCACGGTTGCCATGGGGACGAGAGATTGGGGGGGGTCGCTGGGTTTGCGAGCTTCTTCCTCCCCCCCCCCCCGCAATGGCAGAAAAAGAAAGAGCAGCAGCAGAGCCGGAACTCGTTTTGTTGCGTGCCTCCTCTCTCTCGCGGAGGCACCATCTGGACTGAGGAAGGAGCGATGGTCGCGCATCTCTCGCCCACCCCCCGTTCCCCACATAGCGCTTCTGGAGAAGGACCTCGGCGGGGCGGTGCCCGGGAGCGGAGGGATCCCTCTGCCGGGACTCGTTTGCGGCGGAGGGATCCTCCTCCGGGCTGCCCGTGCTGCGGCCCCATCTTGGCTCCGCTCGGGGCGGGGGGGCGGCGGCGGCGGCTCCGCACCCGGCACCATGGACGAGGCCTACGACGTGATCGTGCTGGGCACCGGCCTGACCGTGAGTGTCCACCCCGCCCGCCCCCGGCTTTGCACCCCTGCCCGCTCCGCCTCGCTGCTCGTGCATCCCGTGCTCTCCCGCTGCAGCCTCCTGCATCCCTCGCCAGCAGCAGCAGCAGCATCCCTGCCATGTCCGGGCGGGGGTTGCAATTCCCCGCAGCCCACGAGGCCTCTCTCGCTGCAGCAACGCAGCTCCAGAAGCAGCACCTAATTGCACCTTCTCTCTCTGCTTCTGTGGTGCTGCTGCCTCGTCCCCTCCCTATTCCAGACCATTATTGCACCTGTCCCCCGGATTAGCAGCTGCTGCTCCCAGAGGTGCGCCCGCCTCGTTTGCCCCGCTCCGTTTCCCCTCCGCCTTGGACGGCAGGCGCCTTTGAGCCCCCGCTTGCAACTCTTCGGATGCAACGCGCCGCCATCAGCCGCCCTCTGAAAGCGATGGGCGCCCATTCGCCCGCGCCCTTTCCCGGCCCTTTTATCCCACCTCCTGCGTTCGGGGGTTGCCAAGCCATCAGCTGGCTGCGGCTGCTGTGCATCTAGCAGCGCCCTGTGACAATGCAGGAAAACCGTATTTAGTGCGCCTTGTGGAGATCGAGCTACAGGGACTTCGAGGGGCAGGCCAGTTGTGTGTGTTTTCTGGTCGGGTAGCAACCCTGCCCTCTTTTACATCTCAATAGGGGGAGGAAGGGGCGCTGCTGCAGTTCCCATCCTTCTTATGCCCCCCCCCCCAACCCTTCAGCATAATCCCTTCAAGCTCTTCCAGTGCAGCCCTTTAACTGTACTTCCTAATCCTGCAGTCCCAGTGTGAACTGGCTGCCCCTTCAGCACCCAAGGTTGAAGGGTCTGAAGCGCAGGGTGTTCTCCGCCTGGTCCTGAGCACCCCTGTACCTACTGCAGATGTGGTCGAAGTGCAGAGGTAAACCTTGCATGTACTGTATGCAGTTTCCTGGTTTTTCTCATTAATTCAGCCCCCTGCCAGTGTTTTCCCCATTCTGAACTTTTACGCTTATTTATAAAAAAAAGAAATCTGCTCCAGTAAAGTAAATGCTTCTCCTTCTTAGGTGGTTAGTCTGCATCTCCCCTTGCAATTCTTTGCAGTCTAGGAAGCACATACTGTTTGACCCTTGCAGTCTCCACGATGTTAAGGTTTCTTTCCTGGTCTTTTTTCTTTCAAGGCTACTTAGCAGCCCTGTGTCTTCTTACTGTATCAGCTTGGCTTTGGGCCATCTATCGTTTTCAGTAGAACTGAATGAACTTCTCTCTCCCCCCAGAGTTTAAAAAAAATCCCCCCCCCTTCATGCTCCTATCAGGGGAATGTTAACCATCACCACCCCAATACTGATTTGTCCCTCTTTACACATTACTGCAAGATGAGATTTCCTGTTCTGGAAACCAATTTAGGCACCTCTTCCTGCCCTCAACAAGTGGCTAGACGCCTCTTTTTGTGTAATTCATATGTTTTTCTACAGATTAATTGCGCTCTGCAGAACTTAACTTCTGTTCTATCTCTCCTCTCCCCAGGAACTTCAGAGGGATGCAGCTCTCAGTTTGGCATCTTTCCAAGCTCCCTCCCTTCTTTTTCATGTGGTTTCCTGGCCTTAGTGTGGAGAGCACTGTCTACTCTGCCCTGTTCATGCTCCATCCCCCCCCCCAAAAAAATTATAATTTAGAAGGATGATGTTTTCTGATTCATCACACACACAGCTTTTTCTCAATCTTCTGCATGCAGCCCTGTCTGGTAGGGGGCTAAACTGAATTTCCCATGTTTCTGGAACATAGAAAACAGCCCTATAATGGGTCTGGCAATTGGATTGTCTAGCTTACTAATTGTCTAGTTCTAGTTTCTAGCTCTTAAGTGGAGATGCCAGGGATTGAATCCGGAACCTCTTGTATGCAAAAGACATGTTCTTCCATTAAACTCTGACCCTTCACTATGGAACCAGCCTATCTCGTGTTATGGAGCAGCAATTAAGACAGAATCTGTTAAGGAGAAAAATGTTTTCCACTCCTCCTCCCACCTGAGCCTCACAAACCAGGCTTGTACTTAGATGAATCCGAACTCATATCCCATGAGAAGCCATTCATCTTCGTGTAGCAAGCAAGCAAGCAAGCAAGCTGCTCTCTCTTTCACCACTTGTAATTCATTAACAGCAAATTCACACAAACTTATTTTTACTGCCATGGAGCTGTAGCTTAAGTGAGAGTGTTTCCTAAAGTATTCTTTGTTAGTGTTTGGTCCTCCTGATAGAACCATGGTTTTCTGAAGGGGAGGAAATAACTGTTCAGCCAGTTTTAAGTCTGTAGTATAGATGCACCGTTTCAAATGACCAGTTCAGGATACAGCAAACATGCAGTTAGTATTCATCCATGGAGTGGTATCCAGCTATCCTACTTATGGAAGCATTTCTGTTTTAGGGATCATCCACTGTTTCCCTTGCACTCAAAGACCAATTTCATTCTTATAATGAAATGTAATTTCTTCTGCAGCTAGTAGGCATGATTGTGGAATGGAGTTGCATGAATGTCCCAGGAGCCTATTGAATAGTGCCTGTGACATCACTAATAATACATTATGCAATTGCTTTGGGAACTTTCATGGAGCTGAAATGATAAGGCTTGTGCTTGCATTACAGTGTTTCCCTCTCTGCCACCCCCACCCCCCTCTCTCTTTCTCTCCCCTCCCCCTTCCAGTTACTGCATGAAATTAGGCCACAGATTGTCTACCACCTGCATTGCAGGAGCAGCGTGATTGCCACCTTCATGTGGCCAAATATCCTGCCACTCTGAAAACTGAAAACAAAGAACTTTAATTGGTTGAAATTATGTGTGTGGGATGGATTATATAGGAATTTGCATGTTGCTATGTGCTTCACAAAGGAGTTGGTGATTTCAGGTATCCACATGTTACCACGGTGGTGTGGAATCCAGCCAGGGAGAGTAGATAATCTCCCTTTTGAGCTTCCTTTTCTCACTCACCCATCCATAAATCTACCCACCCAACAGCAGCTAGACTTTAGACTTTGCCTTGAGTATTTATTATAGCTGTAAGGAACTGAGGTGAAACCAACAAGAGCATTCTACAGACCTTAGCTTTGGCTCCTAGGTCCTTGTAAGTTGCACCGTAGCTGTCTACCCCTAAAATCCCAGTACAAGCCTTGCTGTGGATTCTGTTTGTGCAGAAACCCTTGTCATTGCCCCAAACTTCCTTGAGACCAGTTTCTGCCTGGTGCCAGCTCCACTGTTCATAACTGAGCACCCCTGTATACTGGTTTGGAGCAGGCAGTGGCATGGCATGGGAAAATAACAACCTCAGGCTTATTCCCCTTCTTCACATACACATGTGTATCCTCCTATTTGTGTTGATTTTGATATGCCAGGACTCTATGTAAAATGGGTGGAGAAATCTGTGATCCTCCTGGTGTTCTGGGACAACATCTCCCAGCATCTCTGAGCATTAATAATAATAATAAAAATAATAGATTGTATTTATACCCCACCCTCCCCAGCCAAAGTCGGGCTCAGGGTGGCTAACACCAATAAAAGCACAGTAAAAACATAATGGGGGACGGGGTATATTTAAAATGCAGTCTCATTTTAAAAGTAGCCATTAGATCAAGACCATAAGGGGAGGGCAACATAAGGGTCAGACTGAGTCCAAACCAAAGGCCAGGCAGAACAGCTCTGTCTTGCAGGCCCTGTGGAAGATGTCAAGTCCCGCAGGGCCCTAGTCTCTTGTGACAGAGCGTTCCACCAAGTCGGGGCCAGTACTGAAAAGGCCCTGGCCTTAGTTGAGACCAATCTAACCACCTTGTGACCTGAGACCTCCAAAATGTTGTCATTTGTGGACCTTAAGGTTTTCTGCAGGGCATACCAGGAGAGGCGGGTCCCATTGGTATGTGGGTCCTAGGGCAGTGGTGGCAGTGATGGGTAGGAGTGGGGGGATGTGCAGGCAGATGAGACAGAATGGGAGGAGGAGGCTCCAGGGGAAGGGACTAGTGGGTTGTGGGGTTCTGTAGCACCTGTGAGGCAGCTTCCAGCAGAAGAGAAAGAAGGGGGTCAGGAGAGGGAGACTGGGCAGCCAGAGCAAGGAGGAAAGGAACAGGAGGCAAAGGAGGTCCTGGAACCTAGAGAGCCTGCAAAGCTCCCAGAAGGGGTCATGGCTTCGAAATCCCCTGGAATCCCCCCTCCTCAAGAAAGAGCTATCTATCTGAGACAGAGCATAGGACTGCAGTCGTAGGTTGCCTAAACATCTAGTTAGCGGGGAGTGTTCCTGGATATCTCTTGCTGATGTAACCTACTGCTTCACCAATAAAGAATTAAAATCTGGTTGCTTGTCCTCATTGGTCCTGGTGTGGTTGGGACAATTGGCTGTGCTGACTACGGCTGTTGAGGTTGGAGTGCAACATCATTGGGAGAGCCACAGGTTCCCCAACCCGGCACTGTGAAAGCTACCATGCTGTGGGGACATAGGTAAAGGGAGCCCTGACCATTAGGTCCAGTCGCGGATGACTCTGGGGTTGCGGCGCTCATCTCGCTTCATTGGCCGAGGGAGCCGGCGTACAGCTTCTGGGTCATGTGGCCAGCATGACTAAGCCGCTTCTGGCGAACCAGAGCAGCGCACAGAAACGCTGTTTACCTTCCCACCGGAGCGGTACCTATTTATTTACTTGCACTTTGATGTGCTTTCGAACTGCTAGGTTGGCAGGAGCAGGGACCGAGCAATGGGAGCTCAACCCATCATCGTGGGGATTCGAACCACCGACTTTCTGATCGGCAAGCCCTAGGCTCTGTGGTTTAACCCATAGCACCACCCGCGTCCGCTGTGGGGAGATACTTTGAACTAATCAAGCCATAGGGCATCCATAACCCTGCTCACCTTGTGTCCTAGGAATGTATCCTTTCTGGCATCATGTCTGTGAACGGCAAGAAGGTCCTGCACATGGACCGGAATCCGTACTACGGGGGCGAGAGCTCATCAATCACCCCCCTGGAAGAGGTAAGGAACCAGGATCATAGGGTGTGTTTATACCTCTGTTGGATTAGATCTAAGAGAAAGTGTGCTGATGGCTAAGGTGGGAAATCTCCCATTTAAAATCTCTCCTCAGCCCTGAACTCAGTAGTTGGCTGGAGCCAAGGCATTCCCTGTTGATCCCACTCCCTTACCTGTGATAAGGGTGTAATCCACCCGTTCTTGTAAGGTTTTCTGTGATAATGTATGCAAAGTGCTTTGAACAATGCCAGGGTGGATAAAAATCAATGATTTATTTATTTTTAATATAAAAAAATCAATTTTTTTTATTTAAATTG
Organism: Podarcis melisellensis; assembly: GCF_964234715.1. Taxonomy (NCBI): domain Eukaryota; kingdom Metazoa; phylum Chordata; class Lepidosauria; order Squamata; family Lacertidae; genus Podarcis; species Podarcis melisellensis. Next base: position 4,175,053 of record NC_138534.1, read on the forward strand.
GCTTTTTAAAATAAAACGCTTTTGGAGGAAAAATCTTTCTAAAGATAGTTTTCTGTTTAAGTTACATTATAGTCCAAAGGCTATTCATCAGCAAATAAGGATTTGTTTTAAGCTTTTCATGTGTGCTAAAACTCAGTGTAAGTTTTGTTTTTTTTAAATGTTTAACCATATCAGTTAACAAACATGGATACATATGCTATAATGTTACTGTTTTAGTTAAATAAAATGTTTAAATTGCTATTAGGGAAATGATTACTTTTCTCCTTCCAATAAAGTACAGCAGAAAAGTTGTCCAAATATAAACAGTTAACTTTTTAAACCTCACCATAATTTCATAATTATCTGTCAATGTATTTCTAATAGTATAACCAAATTGGTCATTTTTGATACAACTGTAAAAACTACTCTGAAAATTTATTATTCCAAAAATGAAACCTTTATCTGGTTGTAAATATTAAGATTGTACCAGCAAGAATGAGTCTTTCTGTAAAAAATAATGATTAAATCAAGTCTTACTGACTAGTGATTTAAATTGTGATTTAAATTGATTTGATTTAAATCAGGTATAGGCAAACTTGGCCCTCCTGGTGTTTTGGGACTACAACTCCCATCATCCCTAGCTAGCAGGACCAGTGGTCAGGGATGATGGGAGTTGTAGTCCCAAAACATCTGGAGGGCCGAGTTTGCCTATGCCTGGTTTAAATCAAATCCACCCTGAACAACGCTCAGGAAAAGCATATAAATATTCTATTTGGCATGTTTTCACTTCCCAGGATCCTTCCAGCCATACACCTTTCAGCTGCGTGAAAAGGCAAAGTAAATGTTTGCATGCTAGTTCTAGTGTTTCATAGATAATTTGCACCAGGGAGCCTGGAAGATAGGAGAAGTGGTTTGGGGTGATGGGCTGCTTCCTGCAGTATCCTGGTCTCCTTTTTGAATTGAACTTCTCTGACTGATACAGCTGAGATAGATTCTCCTCCTGCATTTTGGTTGCACTGATATATTTGTATTAGGCTAATATGTATATTCTAATTGAGGTGCTCTGTCTGAATGAGTGTGTGTGATGTACTGTTTTTCCTCAACTATCAGCTCTACAAGCGCTTTGAGATTGGTGATGGCCCTTCTGAATCTATGGGGCGTGGCCGGGACTGGAATGTTGACCTTATCCCCAAATTCCTCATGGCCAATGGTAAGTCCATGCCCTTGTTGTCCCTTGGTCTATTTGCCAGAGATTTCATTCGTTTTACTCAAAAAGGGGTGAGATGAGCTTGAAGAATCACTTTAGAAGGACAGTCTGTAGTGGCACAGGACAGGCCCACATAATAGTATTGTGAGACGTCTTGGCTCATTGAAGTGGGCCAGGACTTTGCATATCATTGGCGGGCGCTGAAGAACAAGCAGCCAAAAGTGGCCCTCTGCAGTTGATGGAGCTCTGTCCCTCACACCTCACAGCTCTGCCTGTATGCTCTACACACATTTATCTGGCAAGCATTCCCCCTCTTATTCACCTATCATTTGCTGTGAACCTTTGTACTGTGTGCATTTTATTTACTTTACTTTTCTATCCTGGATTTCTTTCTTTATGGAACCTAAGGTGGTATACAAATGGTTCTCAGAGGTTGCCTGTCCAAATACTAGTCAGACCCAAACCTCTTTACCGTCAAGAAAGTGGCAGGTCTCATGTACCTTCTTCTTGGCTCTCTCTATAATGCACCCCCTATCCATGGTGGCAGGTAGAAGGGCTCTAAATGAGGCTTTCTTCCCCCACGCAGGCCAGCTGGTGAAAATGCTGCTGTATACGGAAGTGACACGCTATCTAGACTTCAAAGTGGTGGAAGGCAGTTTTGTCTACAAGGCAGGAAAGATCTACAAAGTGCCGTCGACCGAGACAGAGGCTCTGGCATCCAGTAAGTAAGCCTATTTCTTGCAAAACTGTACTGTGTCTGGCTCACAGGGACCTTTGTATTCCTTTTATGGTAAATATATATTACTGACGTATAAAAAAGTAACGTGCAATGAAACATTCATTAACAAACAAACTCAGATCCTCAGTGTTTGCATTTACCTTCATATTTATACTTACCTGCATTAATTTTATTTTAAAATAAATTTCCTGCTTTATAATGCAACTAGCAGCCTCATTGCCAATACTGCTCAGAAATTTAAGAAACTAAAGGATCAGTGTAGTTTTGAAAACTTCAGTCCACCATCTTGATTAAAAATGGCATCCAGTTGTATTCAAACACAAACAAGAACCTGCTCCTTGATCTCAGGAACCATCATGCAAAATTTAGTTACAATACCATAAGAGATATCTAAACACATAGCAAACAGACAAACAACTTTTCAAAATATATAGTAGATAATGGAATCTCAAGGAAGCAGACAAAGCATTTTGGGCAGGATTGAACTAATGAGTCCCACAAGCAAAAGCTACTTGCGCACCAGATCTTCCCCTGTTCTCCTTCCTCTGGGCTTCAGAGAACCCTTGGAACAGCATATCTGGGGAGAAGAGGGGGGAAGATTCCACCTAGCAAGCCGAAATACTTGTGTTGACAGAATGATTACTTTAGTCGGTATTGAATGGTGCTAAATGACTATAAAATAATTTAAAGGAATCCATAATAATGACATTGGCAAGATAATTCTAGAGTTTTTAAAACTTCTAATAACTGAGCCCTCCCCCCAAAAAACCTTAAAGTTGGAGGTATAGTTCAGTCTTTGCACCTGAAAAACTTTGCTCTTTGAGAAGGGCCTGCTCTCGGAGGAGCCTGTGCCCTGTGTGTCTGTGAGTCACTGCTATGGACGTGCATCCTTTGAGGGGCAGGTAATTCTGCTGCATCACCACACCAGGAGTGAGTGACCTAAATCATACCCGGTGTAGAGACACAGCAGGACTACCCACCCCCAGAAGAGGCTGAGAGGAAGGAAGGGTGCAAAGTCAGGAGGATTTCTATTGGGCAGCCTTCTCTGTGGGTGAGGACCATAGCTGTCAACTTTCAGTTTTGAAAATAAGGGATCACAGCCTCACCTGTCCCAGGGACAGTCTACGGGATATCTAACAATCCGGGATAGCAGCAGGATGCAGCGGGAAACGGTGCTGGAATAAGGGAATTTCCCGCAAAAAAAGGGAAGGTTGACAGCTATGGTGAGGACTTGGGCTCACAGGTGCCTTGTGATTATTTGACCCACATTATTTATTGCCACGCAGTGTACAAGATGGGATTGCTTGCCCTAAATAGGAACATTTTGCCACAATTTATTCATTCTAAGTGTTACCTAAAGTTTTGGAGTCCAGGGAGTGACCTTTACACCACTCTTCTCTAAGTTTGGAAGGACTCTCTCTGTGTCTCCTCCCTTGAAGATGTTGAACTTGTACTCTGTTGGTGGCACCCTGGCACCTGAGATCCTTTTAGCTGGAGATGCCTGGGATTCAACTTGGTACCTTCCTAGTGCAAAACATGCTCTTCCATTGAGCCAGGGCCCTGGTAATTCAGTGTGACTCTCCAGTGTGCTGTCTCTAGTCCAACCCATCTTCCTCCTTTAGATCTCATGGGCATGTTTGAGAAGCGGCGCTTCCGTAAGTTCCTGGTGTTTGTGGCAAACTTTGATGAGAACGACTCGAAGACATTGGAAGGGGTGGATCCTCACGGCACCACAATGCGCGAGGTCTATCGACGTTTTGACCTGGGCCAGGATGTCATTGACTTCACAGGTCATGCGCTGGCACTCTACCGCACCGATGAGTGAGTAGCTGACCCTAAACCCTCCTTCTAACAGGGAGTGCAGCTTTTTCTATGACCCCTGGCTATGTAGCTGTGCCACATCCTGTGGTTATTTTAGTAGCTCCTTGACAGCTGAGAGTGACCGGGAGGACAGTGATGTCCAACATTGGCTTGTTAGAAACAGGGTGGGCAGGGGGAGATGCCCAAGGAAAGCACCTATGAAAAATTATGGACTCTCCCCCTTCTCTGCAAAAAGGTGAAACTGATCATTGGCTCCCTCAGGCCCACACGACAGCCCTGACCTTTCCCTTGGGAAACTCCCAAATGTCTTGTCCTCTGCTTCCTGTTGTTCATTCTTGGTGGGACTGAGGCAGTCTGTTTTCTCTTTTCACAGCTACTTGGATCAGCCCTGCTTGGAGACCATCAATCGCATCAAGCTGTACAGTGAATCCCTGGCCCGCTATGGGAAGAGTCCCTATCTCTACCCACTTTATGGTCTGGGTGAACTACCCCAGGGCTTTGCCAGGTATGCCATCTCCTAGGGAACCAAGTACATGAGGCAACTCCTGCCTTGGTCCTTAGACTAGTAGAAAGAAAGGGCATTGAGTCCAGTAGAAAGAAAGGGCATTGAGGTTACTATTTCCACCATCACCACCACCACCCAGTTCTGTTCCAGGATATTGAGACTCTGAACTTTTACATGTGAGCTTTCAAATAGGTTATATGCAAAATCTGCAGACAAGTGTATGCTTTATTCTGAATTTGGTATCTAAGATTTTGCAGAGTTCTCTGGTTTTCTGGGGTGATGGACACATTTACATTCTGTACAAGGAAAGATGAATGTTACTCCAAGAGAGAAACAAATGCATGTGAGGAGCACAGAAACTTGAACCCCTGGATCGCTTTTTCATAGATCCCATCTGCATGTTTTCACAAGCATAAGGGACTAGGTAATACCTTAAAAATGTAAAGATTTTAAAGAAACTCAATTATATTTGATCAGTCACAGAAAACAAGCAATTCTGATATTAGTGTTTGACTTGTTAATTAACAGAGGGATGAAAGTAATGGGAAAAGGATTGCTTACATCTTTTGGCAAAGTAGTTCTGCCCTTGTAGCTGAACTGCATGAGGTGTGTGTTAGGGTTGAGGTCTGTTTTGGTCAGTGCCCTTCACAACCCACCCATCTCATGTCTGCAGGCTCAGCGCCATCTATGGTGGCACCTACATGCTCAACAAGCCAGTGGATGAGATTGTCATGGAAGGTGGCAAGGTCATCGGGGTCAAATCTGAAGGCGAGGTGAGAATGGGAAGCTGACCTTTTACCCCTCTATGGTAGAAAGGCTGGGAAGGGGATGTCTCAAGTTACATCCTGGGAGCAATGGTGCTCGGAAGACTGTTCCGTAAGTGAAGTACCTGGCTTTTAAAGAGGTACTACCTGTTTCAAGAGGCTTGAGTTACCGTTGTTCATCTGCATCCAGGGTCCACTTTCCCCCCCACCTTCTCTGCCTGTAAGCTGATTCTGTGGATTGGCAGCAATTGGAATGGGAAATCCTCATCCTTTCTCCTGCCTGAGTATGTGGCTTGTGAGATGAACCTACTCCAGCCCTATCTTTGGCTGGTTGCTTTTGATATGGGGACAAATTCAAACAAGTGATTCCTCCCAATGCAGTCTAAGGCAGCACAACCTAGCAAGCACTTGTTCTGCATGGCACTTCTGTTGCATACTTTGCCGGCTCAAACCAGGACAAGCGATATGGGCAAGGGCAGAGATGGGAAAACATAAGGAAGATTACTAAAATCCCAGAAGTCCACGAAACAGAGCTAGCAGTGCAAAACAGTGCCTCAGAGGTGAGTGTAGTGTTAGAATAGAACAAGATGCCTCTGAGCACCTTGGAATTTATTTTCAGCATCAGAACTGATCTTAAAGTCATTTCATACAAAAATCCAGTTCTGGCTTCTCAAGGTCCCCCAACCCCTTTCATTTCAGGAGCATAATTTGGGGAGGGAGCATTTTGTTCTATTTATTTTTTGGAATTTATGTACCATCTTTCTGCCAAGCTTCTTAGTTATACACTTGGGCCTTTCGAACCTTTAACTGTATGGAGTAACATCCAAGGAAGTCTTGGGCTCTACCAGTGTCCCTCTACATAATGTTTACTCCCCCACTCCAGGTGGCACGCTGCAAGCAGTTGATCTGCGACCCCAGCTATGTGCCAGATCGGGTGCGCCCCGCAGGAAAGGTGGTGCGTGTCATCTGCATCCTGAGCCACCCTATCCGTGGCACCAATGACTCTAACTCCTGTCAAATCATCATCCCCCAGAACCAAGTGGGGCGCAAATCTGGTGAGTACAGGTGGATATGGGGCTCTGGGTAGAGTTGGGGGAAGGGGAGGCAGGATTTAATGTTTGGGGGCTTCTTTCACAGTATCATATACAGCTGGGACAGGGGACCAGTGGCTCTTCAGGACCAGTGGCCCATCATCCCTGACCATTGGCCATGATAGTTGGGATGGATGGGAGTGGGGAGTCCAGCAACACCCCAGGGGTCAGCAGACTTTTTTTGGAGGGGGCCAGTTCACCGTCCCCCAGACCTAGTGATGGGCTGGACTGTGTGCAGGGGAGTGCACAAGCGGTAGAGGGGGCTTCTCTCTCTCCCCCAGCCCCTCCCCTCCTCCTGCCTACCTTCTCCACCCCTCTGCCTGTGGTTGGGAGCCAGTGGCAGTGGCGGCGCCTCTCCTTTTCGGGCCAGCTTTCCATAGGGAGAGGCCGGCAGGCGGGTAGCGAGGCTTCCTATCAAAGTCCAGCCCCCTTCCTCCACAGGGCGGGGAGAAGCCAGGAAGAGGGAGGGAGGAGACGCCACTGCGGGGAGGTAGGGAGGGGGAGAATTCACAAAAGAGTGGCACCTGGGGAAAAAATAGCGATTGCGCCGATCCAAGTGGCGATTGCAGAACTGTTTGCGGGCCAGATCCTGATGGCAATTGGGCCGGATACGGCCCGCAGGCCTTAGTTTGCCAACCCCTGCCCTATCCCCAATATGAAGTGTACCAAGGGCATTATAACGCTCACATTTTTTTCTAGTTCTGTATCTTATAACAATTCTGTGGACTAGGATGGCGCAAGTGAACATAGTGGGCTCGGGATTTCAACAATGTGTAGGGCCTCCCAGGGTTTCAGGGAGGGGACTTTGCAGCCACTGAGCTACCGTCCTTTCCTTCATTACGAAAACACACACATTTACCCTCTGGCATCCTGTATAAGATAATGTTGGTACGGTGTATGTGTTGGGGTTGGGGCTGCTTCGCTTGAGCTATTTGCCACCAGGCTTGTGACCCTTTCCTTTGCCTCCCTATCCAGATATCTATGTCTGCCTGATCTCCTCCGCCCACAATGTGGCTGCGCAGGGCAAGTACATTGCGATTGCCAGCACTACTGTGGAGACGGACTCTCCTGAGAATGAAGTGCAGCCAGCCCTCGAACTTCTTGAGCCTGTCGACCAAAAGTGAGTGGGCCAGGGGAAAACATGAGGAACAGAACTAGTCTCTAGGATTATGATGTTGATGATGATTGCCATAGGACACAATTTCTGCTTTAGGACACAGAACTTCCTGCCTACAGTTCACAACCTAAAAGGATAGGGAATGGGGACACACATAACAAGGGCCTTCAAATACTTGGGCACAGCTGCATTTCATTCAAGATAAAGATGGCAATTTCTAGGAGATTTTCCACATAGGGTAAAGAAGGAAAATCCAAGGACAAGAGATGCAGCAATCACTAATATCTGGACTGCGAGTGAGTGGCAGGAAGATTCTAGCCTAGTCACTCCCTAACATGCTAGTTTTCGATGCGTGGGCATGTTCCCTCATGCAAGCCCTACTTGCAGTCTGAAGTGGCACAATCAGGCCTCTGAATAGAATAAGAAAACAGTTTAACAGAAGAAAAATAAATGAGGCTATAATGAGATAGAAGGAAACAAGGGGCAGGGAGATGCAAGATTACATAGAAAGTTTAAAACAGGTTTATGCTGGATCTGATAAAAGCTCAGATAAATTAATAGAAGAGGGCTAGCTGAAGGATGCTGAGGCAGTGGAAACAAAGACTTTGGGGCTAGAGACTTTGGGCTAGCTAGGCCCGTCAATTCATGGCTCTTCAAGCTGCAGGGTTGAGTCAGAAACTCAGTAGCAAGGAACAGAGAAACGGCTTTGAGAGAGGGGTCGCTGCTGGTGTGTGTGAATCTCATTTTTGCCTGTGGTAAACAGAGTTTGCAGGTTACTCTCTTATTATTTCAAAAACTTTCAAAGCCTGTTTGACCAGAAATGGCAAAAGCAGCGTGTGGGGAGTGAAGCCTGTCTCAAACATATTTCAAACCCATAAGACTTTCATAAGCATCTTTCCTTTTTAATAGGTTTGTGGCCATCAGTGACATATATGAGCCTACCGATGATGGAACTGAAAGTCAGGTGAGATTCTGCAATGTATTTAGTGTTCCGAAGTGTTTAAAGAAGGGAGAGGATTACTGCATGGCCCATAGCTGGCATTAAGAAGATCCTGGCTTCTTTATCTTCCATTGCCCATCTCATGCACCTGTGGTTTTTCTTGCCTCGGTTTCCCCTGCAGGTATTCTGCTCCCGGTCATATGATGCCACCACCCACTTTGAGACAACATGCAACGACATCAAAGACATTTACCGGCGCATGGCAGGGGCTCCCTTTGACTTTGAGAGCATGAAACGGCGCCAGAATGATGTCTTCGGCGAGGATGAGCAGTGACTACTCCCCTTCTCTTTCTCTCCCCTCCCCTCCCCATCCTCCCTCCACCTGGGTTTTCCCCATGCAAGGGACCATACTCCCACTAGGGACTGGCTTCACCCCACACCTCATCTGAGACTGGCACTTCCAGATATTCATTCAGCTATGACTGATTTCTCTTAATTGTGACCATTCCCCATAATCCGCAGGGAGAAAAGACATTCCTAGTTTATTTTTTCCACTCCACCTCCTATCTTTCTGCTCACAAGCGAAAGACCCCTCCCCCCCCCAACAACTGAGGTTGCATCAGAGTTGGTGCAGCTGAAATTCTTTGGGGACCCATTCTCTTACAGAACAGGGATTTGTATTGTATTCAATTGCATGCATTTAACCTCTGCTGGCTACCAACTTCTAGGAAAAAGCAGGCTTGGGTGATTTGGCACACTCTTCTGCTGCAGCTCCTTCCCTCTGCATGTTTGTAAGGATAAACACACATCTGAAAGCGGGCAGAAGTAAGCACACTAGTCACTTTTCCACTTCAAGTTGCCCCATCACAAATCTGTTCCTAGAAGAAGCAGACATCAGGGGTTTAAAGGCATGTAATTGCATGGAGCATGCAGTTTGGCCTTTGTTCCTGCTGCTAATCTCAAACTTTCCTCATCTCTTCCACTTTGCCCTCCTCTCTCCTCTCAGCTCCCATGTTATTTTCTGTGCCTCACAATTCTCCCCCCCCCTTTCCAGCTCTGATCCCAGTGAATTAGCTTGCTTGCTTCACTTGTGACAGACATTCCTCCCCCCGCCTACATATAACGCAGCCCTCCTTCCTTCCCATATTTATCATGATCATGGTGAGAATCTTCATTTCTGTATGCTGAGAAGAGGCTGGAATGACTAGCACTACAGGATGGGGGGGGCGTGAAGGGCCCCTCTGAACCGCCTCTTTCCACACATGCTGTCCCTCTGGCCAGTCCCTCCCCTCCCCCACCTTGCCACTTCAGGTTCTCACAGGCCTCTTTGTTTGTCTTGTGTCCATTTTGTCCCCTCAATGCCCTCTTAGTTACTTTAGCCTAAAGTGGGGGAAGATTTGTGTGTGCGTGTGTGTGTGTGTATGTGTCTCTCGTGTGCTGGACATAGGGACAGGGTGGTGGTTCTGTCCCCTTCCACTTGCTGCCACCTGCTGTAACTTATTGTAACTTATTAATGAAGCAGGTCAAACTTTTGTTGACACACCTGATAATTAACGAGGTTTGGATGGGGGCGGTTAGGCCCTGGCATGAGCAAAAAGGCCTGGGGTCTGTTTTGTGTCAGAGGCTTCCTTCCTGCCAAAGCTGGCTTTATGGTTAACAATCTGTCTGTAACTCTAGTGGGATATGAGGGGTCACCTCCCTCCACCCCACAGCTGCTCAATTGTCTCAAAGTAATAAATTCACTTAGTCTAGCTCTGGCTCTTGTCTGGTACCACCACCATGGGAATGAGAGGGGAGGGGAGGTCACGTTTAGGCCGTCTCCTAAATAGAGAAGGGAGACTTTTGTAGAGAAAGATCATGTTAAACTCAGGAGATGGATGAAAACTCTCATGTGAGCCTGGCCTTTGTGGCTTAATCTTTTTGGAAAGGAATTCCAGTGTAGAGCCCAGCCCCATGTGAACCATGAAACTTGAATTTTGTTTTAACCTGCACAGCTTAACTCTGGTTACAGACTCCCATCTCATCTGCTTTTTTTCTACTGCTCAGTGTCATTTTTTCAAGAATTAAGCAAGGAAATGAAGAATTGCTGTTTTAGGGAACCGACTGTTGGAATTGATCAGATTATTCAAACTTTCCCTAGTCTCCCTGTGTGTCACCAAGATCTTAAAGCAGATAAGTGCAGGGTTTAGCATAATACGACCCTTAATATGTATCTAGAAGTGTGGCACATATTCGGGCATAATGCATTTACCTCTCATCTACCTTGAGCTAAGACATTTTGGCCCAGTTAGTTTATGACCCTTTCCTTTTGGAGCAGAAACCCTGTTTGCCAAGATAATATGGGGACAGGAGCAGTACTTGCAGGGGAGAATTGGTGAAGAGTTCTTAGGCCTTCTCTGCAATTCTGCCCTCAGGGAGCCTCTCTTTACAGTAAGAGTGCTGGTTTTTATTCTCCCTCTAGCAGAGTGCTTCTGCCATACTGGAGCAATGATCATTAAAAGGCTCTAGAATAAATCTCTAATTGACTATTGTGGAGCAGGGACATGAAGAAGAGCCTCAGATGAGGATTGCAGGGTCTGGGTCAGTTCATATTTTGGGCAGATACTGTGAAATTTATATATTGAAGAATTTAGAGGGCACCACTTATTTCCTGTTGAGGTGCAGAATGAAAATATTGTTTACAATATTTAGAAAGGTGGGAAATTCTAAACAGAAGAGGTTTCAAACTAGGATCTTTTAAAAAGGATATCCACACAGGTCTCACTCCCAGCTGCCAATTGCAGAATTCTCCACATCTGGGCAAGTGTGGTAGAAGTACGCAGGAATCACTGTAAATGCAATCAGAACATTTAAATAAAACTGGTCACATCTACACCATACATTTAAAGCACATGGCTTCCCTGAAAGAATCCTGAGAAGTTTAAGGGTGCTGGAAATTGTCTCTGAAGGGTATAGTTTCCAGGCACAGAGAAGGTTGAAGTTTTCATTGCAGTACTCTGAAAAGTACATTCTATTTTTTGGGTTTTTTTTTTTATGAAGGCAAGATAACACATCCTGCAGGGTTCAAATCCCTTTTCTGATGGGATGTCTGTACCTTTAAAAGACAAAAATTCAACAGACTTGAGATGCGCAGGGAAAAATTTAACTTGTTTAATTTCTACACCATGTAGTAAGTTTTGAGGGCACAGGATTTGCAAGTCTTCTTTCCTGTAGTACTCTGGAAGAACTGGAAGCATCATGTTGCCTTCCCCCACGCCCCAAAAAGCTTGCCCCAAGTTGTGTTTTTATTGTTGGTTTTCATTGATTTTTATATTAGTCACTTCCAAATTTGCAAGAAAAGCGATTAACAGATATGTGTGACAAATCTGAAGGACATAAAATAACTGCAGCTAGTGGGGACAAAGATGCAAGGAGAGGGGGAGGCTGTGTTTCCCCCTGCAAACTACAAAAGAAAACAGGGCTTTCTGCAGGCTGACTGCCTAAACCAGCCTTTCCCAACCTTGGGGAGGGAAGATGTTCCAGCTGTTGTTGGACTCCAACTTCTCTCACCCCTAGCCAGCAGGACCACTGATCAGGGATGATGGGGAGGGGGAGGAGGACAATGGGGGAAAGAGTATACAGGCTACGATCTTATACGCCTGGGAGTAAGCCTCACTGAGTTCAATGGGGCTTACTTCTGAGTAGATGTATTTACAGGCTCGCACTGCACGCCTTTGTCTCAAGCGCGTTCCTCCGAGTCCTCCAGAGACACACGGGATCAGTAACTCGCACCGTTTCCGTCCGCTCGGCGACGGCCCTCTAGGGGGCGCTGGCTCCGCGTCGTCGCCAAGCGCGGAACCGGAAATGGGTCCTGCGCACTGACTCCTCCCTGAGCGAGTTTCCGGAAGACGCTTCATCGCGACAGGGCTTCCACCATAGTGATGCCGCGGGCCAGAGCGGAACTTAGCCAATAGCGGGCGGCTCCGGTTTTTCCCCCTGCCGGAAGTTCCGCTCGCGAGCGACGTAGGTAAGGCAGCTGGTGGATCTGCGGCTGGAGAAAGGAGAGGCGAGATCAGCGGGTGCTCCTTCTCCTGACCAGGCAAGGCCGCAGAGCTTCCTCACACCGGGCCCGTCCATTTGCGCGCCCCTGTTTCCCCGGCCGGACCCGAGGCCCTCAGCCGTCCGGGTTCTTCCCCCTCGCCTGCTCCTGCTCGCCGGGCAGCAGCCTTTGAGGGGCCGAGCTGGGGGGGGGGGGTCTGTGGTAGAGCCGGCCCCGCACGCCCTCACAAGCCCCACACAAGACCGCTTGGAAGGATTCTGGCTAATGAGGCCGGGAAATCTCTTTAGGGACGCTGCGAGCCCGCAGGCGCAACATCCCGGCCGGTTAGTGCGGGCAGCGCCTGCACTTTGGAACTCCCTGCCGATTGATCAAGCAGGCGCCTTCGCTGCGCTCTCTTCGGCGCCTGCTTAGAAACATTCCCTAACCCTGCCCAGATGGTTAGAAGATTGAAGGAGTATCATATTGTAGACAGTAGCATCTAATCCAGCCTCCTGTGCAGCTGTCCCAGACGGGGATCGAACCTGCAACCTTGGCGTTATCAGCTCCAGGCTCTAACCAACTGAGCTATCCATAGAATCTTAAGAGTTAGGAGGGACCATCATCTAGTCCAGGCACATTCAACAGGTAGATTGTGATCTACCGGTAGATCACTGAACGTCTCTGGTAGATCACTGGTTACCCCAAAGAAGCTCAACAACTTTGGCTCCCCTAAAAAAGCTCAACAACTTTGACTTGAACCCAAAAAAGGGGGTAGATCACTGCCAGTTTTTAACTCTGTGAGTAGATCGCTGTCTCTTGGGAGTTGGCCACCCCTGATTCTATTCCAACCCCCTGCAATGCAGGAATCTCAGCTAAAGCATCCATGACAGAGGACTAACCAACCTCTGTTTAAAAACCTTCAAGGAAGGAGAGCTAGGCTAAAGTAGTTTTAATCTCTTGGTATTTCAACTTATGTAGGTTTTAAAGTAATGTTGTAATTTTTTCTTAATTTTATTGTTTTGTCTTCCTGTAAACCGCTTTGAGGTTGTTGTTTTGTTTTTGTTTTATAAGCAAGCGGTGTATAAATCTTATGAAATGAATAAATAATAAATAGTCAAGAGCAGACAGAACTGAGCCAGACGGGCCAATGGTTGCTTGTTATAAAGCTGCTGCTTCATACATTCATGTCTATGTGGGGATTTTTATTTTTGCCTCACAGGTCCATCTACAGCCATGGCGCAATACAAAGGAGCTGCCAGCGAGGCTGGCCGGGCACTCCAGCTGATGAAGAAGAGGGAGAGGCAGCGGGAACATATGGAACAGATGAGGCAACGGATTGCTGAGGTGAAAGGAAGCAGAAGGTCCTAAGGGGCAAGATGAGGGGGGTGGTATTTGGTTGCTGAGAGAGGTATTACCATGAGGGTGTGGTGCAGAAGCATTGGAGGACTCTGAATGCAGGGAATGGGAAAGAAGGCAGCAGCATGGAATTGTCTGTTCTTTGTTGCCAGGTTGCCAGGAAGAGCCAGTGCAAAATACGGAAATGATCATAGAATTTTGTAGAGTTGGAAGGGACCACGAGAGTCATCTAAAAAGTTGCAATGCTTTTCATATGTGATCCTTTTCAAATGCACCTTTAAGCCATTTTTCTGCAATCTGTAGTATTCATACAGTATAAGAAACCAAAGTGAGGCATTTTAAAATCAAGCAGATGTTCTAATAAATATTTAACAGCGTATTCAAATTATGGTTGCAGGTAATACAACACTGTAGTCCATGGTGAAGCTGAGCATGCTGAGTAAAAATACTTTAAACCAACGTATCTATCTTTTGGCAATAGTTGTGGATAATAGTTTCCTCATGATTCCTTCCCCCCACTACATTTCAGTTGGCCCTTGGCATAGTTTTTTTGTTTTTTCTTTAACTTCGCTGCTCTCTTCCATTATAGAGTTGAAGGGGTACTATGGGTCAGTTCAATCCCTGCCCTAAGCAACCTTAAATATTATTCCTTGCAAACCTCTCTAGGAAGATTTCACAACTTGTTGTTTTACCATAGGGATGGAGAACCTCTGTTCTTCCAAATGTTGACCTTCAGCTCCCATCAGCCTAGCTAGCATAGCCAATGATCAGGGATGACAGGAGTCATAGTCCAAAAGCAACTGGAGAGTCACAGGTTCCCCATCTCTCTATCACCAGATTTCTCTTAGAGGTTTTTATGCTTCTGGCTTGATGTATTCTGTATATTCTCGTCTCCTTTTCAATCACTTGTCCACCCCACCTCTTGTAAGTTCTGGCTACCAGATGAAAAAATTCCTGTGTGGTTGTATCCCTTTTTGTGAATATTCGTTTTCTGCATGACTATGGTTTGCAGTTTTCTTCTGTTATTACTGTCAGAAATTGCCCATCTTCCTCAACCTATCTGTCACATAACTTATCTTTCCAAAATACTTTTCTAACTGTCCGAGTCTAGTGAAGTACGTTCCCTCCACCCCACCTCTTTTAAAACCTGGACTTTGTTATCCTTTCTCTTTCATTTTATTTGATTAATCACATCTTTCATGTTAGGATCATCACCATCACATTGTCTGTTAGTATTGCTCTGTCGAAGTGAACTAAGATTTAAATGAATTGAGATTCTTACCATTCTATTAACCTGCTGAAAGAGAAAAAAATAATCTCAAATGCATGTAAAGTCCCTTGCATAGTTAAATAGGTTCTGTCTCCAACAAATATGGTAATTGCAGCAAATGTAGAAAAATTATAGGTGCTCAGAAATGTGCCTCAAAACATGAAATATTTCCAGTCCTGAGTTAGTTCCTTATTATATCGAACAGGTGTGGGAAGCACTGGGGCCTCCAGATGTCAGTGAACTGCAATTTCCATCAGTATGGCAAATGGCGAAGGATGTTGGTAGTTGTAGTTCAGCATTTGGAGGGCCAAACACCTGATCTTGAATATTGGTTCGCTGCTTTGCAACTTGAACACCAAGCACATGCCTTTGAAATCTCCCTATCTTCTGAGCAGTAGGGCATATCACAGCTGCTTCTACCTACTCCAGTCTTGGCATCTCCCTCCCTCTACCTGCTGTCACAAGCAAGAATCCTAAGTGTGTCATACCTGAGAGGGGCAGTGGATGACAGGACCAGTGAGGGAGCAGACACAACTTCCTTTTCTTCTGCTTTATTAGGAGATTCAAAGTTTTGTATGAAGTGCCTGAGCTGCAGCACTGCTTTTTTCTGTAGTGTTAAGCTCACCAAACAGAAAGGTGTTTCACTAGAAACAGGAGAGCTTAGATTGTGCAGTGTGTATTTAGTGCCAGAGAACAATTTTCTTTATTAGAGAATTCCTCATTCAACGGCTCTGATGGATTTTGCGGGTCTCTAAGCAGACATTCACAGTGTTATCTTTTTTCCTTCATCCAGATACATTCACAGGTATTGCCATTCCTTTCATCTTGGACCTGGGTGACCGTATACTTTTTCTGCAATGCATTGAGTTTATAGACTACTTTCCCCCTTTCCCTGTGTTTTTATAACAAGCTATACCCCCTGAATAATAATGACACTTCAGTCTTGAGAGCTTTCCCCAACAAGTCTTGCCAACAGTACCACTGCTTCTGACAATGTTTAGCTCACCTTGCTTGCTTCCCCTGGGTTCCCTCTTAGTATAAAAAAATGCTGTGTGCTTGAAAGTCTCAAATGAGCTCTCTTCTTGCCTTGGACCTTCCTGTGCTTCTGCAGGGCACTTGTTCCTTCCAAAAATGATTACAGATCCTTGGACTTTGTTCTCTGGGCTCACATCTCCCAACCATTTAGATCAGCCTTCCCAGTGTGGTACTTTTCAGATGTTTTGAATTACAGTTGCCGTCACTCTTGACCATTGGCCATGCTGGCTGGGACAGGTGGGACCTGGAGTTCAAAACATCTGGGGGATACCAGAGGGTGGGTGTGCTGTAGATCACTTATTGGATTGACAAGGCAATGGCAATGTTGATAAAACAAATACGGTTTGGGGTGTTGGCCCTTTCTTGTGGAGCCTGACTTCTCAGCCTTGAAGACATGGAATTCCTCCTGGCAGCACTGCCTGGGAAGCAAAACATTTTGGTTGAGGACCTTTCCATGCCCAACTTGACTTCTTTCCTTGGTGAAAAGGATTTTCCTCTTTTTCTTTACTTCTTTCAATCAAAATCAGTAGAACATGTACATAATCTGTCCCAAGTCTTTGGATTAAGGTAGGCTATGAATCTAAAATAGTTGGGATACAGAGTGTGAGTGCTTATCTTAACCAAGGGCAGGATGAGATGAGAACACTAAGGGCATGTGAGGTTTTCCTATGGCTGCCCTGACCCCAAACAGCACATGGGTTGATGTCCCCTAATCTGTGTTCCTCCTCCTCTTGAGGTAGTTGTACATCTTTGTAGATTTAGTCTAAGAAGGTGGGCTGGAAGTAGTAACTGGAATATTGCTGAGTCTCTAGCTTCTTGCGGCAGCAAACTTGATCTCCTCTTTCCTATGGCAGGAGAACATCATGAAGTCAAACATTGACAAGAAATTCTCAGCTCACTATGATGCAGTGGAAGCTGAGCTGAAATCCAGCACTGTTGGTGAGTGTGGGAAGGGAGCCCAGTGCTGGGGAATGAGGCTGCGGGGTCCTAGTCTCCATTCTTTGACTTGAATGGATGAATAGACTCTACTTCCCTGCACACAGCTGGGTAATCATCACATGGGAGGCCTGATTCCCAGCACATTTTCTTCTGATAGGTCTGGTGACCCTCAACGACATGAAGGCCAAGCAAGAGGCTCTCGTAAAGGAGCGGGAGAAGCAGCTGGCAAAGAAGGAGCAGTCCAAAGAGCTGCAGCTGTGAGTTGTGGGTGTTCTGGGTAGACTGGGATGGGCAATATTTTTTCTCTCCTTCATGAATGTTCCCCCTGTACTATAGGGTGGTGTATAAGATCTGGAGTACCATAATGGTTAAGACCGTAGAGTTGGATGGGCCATGGAGGTCATCTGGTCCTAGCCCTTGGCACAATGTACCTTCAGCATCCCTGGTGGGTGGCTATTCAGATGTAGGCTGTGCAGTGAGAGCACCCCATTTTAAACTATAGAACACTAAGACATGCAGTCAGTCATGTTCAGGAGAGGCAGAACAAGGTGCTTCTTCATGCATTGCGTAATTTTGAAATCCACTAAGCCTTTGTGAATTAAAAAAAGGGATAAATCTGTTGTCTGTTAATTAGCCTGTCCACTAACCGAATGGAACTTCTGTGTCCAGAGGCATTATATCTGCACAAAACTAAGAAAAAAACTGGAGCTAAACCAAGGAAGAATATTGCCTTCATGCCTTTCTTGTGAGCTTCCCAAGGCAACCGCTGGCTACGGTTGGAAGCAAGGGTGTTGGGCTGTGTAGGTGCTTGATCTGATCCATCAGGGCCTTGAGCAAGCCACTATTTTCTCTCAGCCTTGGTGACTCCTCCTGCAGTACAGGCAGCACAATACTGGCCAAACTTACAAGGTTGTTGTGAAGATTACTGCAGTAATGCTTGTGAAACACTTTGAGCATTGTTAAGCACAGCTATTGCCTGAAGGCTTATGATGCAGCCACTCACTGGGTCTGGGTCTGATCTGGATGGGAGGCTGCCTGACAACCCCATGAAAGTTGCTTTAAGTTCCAAGATAAAAGAAAGGCAGAATATAAATAATCCTAAATAAATAAGGGCATGTTGTTATTCACTTCCCTCTAGTGTAGCAGCTTTGTGACTCTTAAGTTCCCTTCCTGCCCATCTCCCTAATCTGGGGATACTCTAACATCAACCCCTCTTTCCTCTCCAGGTCACTTGCTGTTTTTCAACTCTCTGCTTTCCTCCACCATCTTTGGAATGCTTTGTTTCCCCCTCCCCATGAGGGGACATGCCCTGTGAAGCTGATGTTGGCTTGTTCCTCATAGGAAGCTGGAGCGCATGCGGGAGCGGGAACGCAAGCAGGAGCAGAAGCGCAAGATCTCAAGCTTGTCCTTCACCCTGGATGAGGAGGAGGAGGAAGATGATGGCATCGAGGAGGAAGAGGAAGAGGCAGAGCTGGAGCGGGAAGGTGAGGACCGGAAGGCTGGGTGCTCCCAGGTGGAGAGGGAAGCCCAGGTGGGCCTGGATAGTGGTGATGCTGGAAGCAAGGTGGGGCTGTGAAGGGATGGCTGTGAAGTTTCAAGGGTAGCTCCTCACTCTTGTCTGATTGCACCTCCTCCCTCAGAGCTGGCCCCTAAAAAGAAGAAACTGGGGAAGAACCCAGATGTGGACACCAGCTTCCTGCCTGACCGTGACCGTGAGGTACGCTGCTTATCTGCCTTCTGTGGCGCCCACCCACCTCCATCCTCAAGTGCCCTGGAGGGGTCCCCAATGCCCCTTGCCAGCTGTATCTTGCAAGGCACTTTGCTCCCATCTTTCCCTCTGTGAGTTGTTCCTTTCTGCACTAAGGCAGGAGCGAGGATCCTGTGGCCTCTCCTGACGTTACTGGACTGATTCCAGCTCCCATCATCCCTGATCCACTGGCCATGTTGGCTGGAGGCTGATGGGAGTTGGAGTCCAAAAACATCGGGAAGGTGCTGGGTTTTCCCAGCCCCACCAAGGCATCACCTTGACAGCTTTTGCCCTCCCCTCCTCCGGTTTCCAGGAGGAAGAAAATCGCCTGCGAGAAGAACTTCGCCAGGAATGGGAAGCCAAACAGGAGAAAATAAAGAGTGAGTGACGGAATGTGGTGTCGGTGGCCTGGCCTTGACCACTGGTTATCAGAGCCTGTCATGTGGTCATAGCAGGGGAGGGGTATTGTTTACAGGAAGATGCTGGAGGTTTTCATATTTCTTCTGATGAGAGAGGTTTTTATTCTGCCCTTCTCTTGACTCCTCTGTGATTTTCCTCCCCCACCAGGTGAAGAAATAGAAATCACCTTCAGCTACTGGGATGGCTCTGGGCACCGCCGGACTGTCAAGGTGAGCTTTGCTCCATGCGACATTGGGCTCAGTTCTTAGCTTTGGAAAAGGAGTTGGTGGTTTAGCGTGTGGGGTGGTAAGAGCCCAGATGGTTGGCTTTTTCCACTCAGTGCACCAACGGTGGGGAACCTTTTTGCCCTCATGGCAAATCTGACTAGGGCTGGGGGCACCTGCCTGTCAGCTAACATCCCAAATGGGAACAGGACACACAACAAATACAGGATTAAACCCTGTCCTCCTGCCCATCAGCTGCTGTCAACATTGATGTCAGCTGATGGGCGGGTGAGCATGGTTTGGGGAAATTGGACCCCCTGGCAGGCAAAGGCTGGCACACAGGCTGGAGGATCCTCACCACTGCAGAGCACAGACCCACAGTGGAGGACCACCTATGGACTGATAATGTTGTTCTTAGCTCTCTACCCCATGAATTAAAAGCTACTTGCACCAAAATATCCACAACTTTAGTTTACTAATCTACCAATTAAGGCCTGAAGTCATTAATCTTATAGGTAAAATAATCCCCTCTCATTCATATTCACACACACACAGTGGAGTGACTGAGTGTGAGAGAGGGTGTGCACCAGTGTGCTGTAGTGTTTAGAGCCTCAGTGTAGGTATTTGGTTAAAATCCCCACTCAGCCACGAAGCTTACTTGCTGAGTGACTTTGAACCAGTCCCTCTCTCAGCCTAGCTGTACCGGATTGTGGAGAGGATAAAAGCATAGAGAACCACATGTGCTGGCTTGAGCTCCTTGAAGGAATAGGTAAAGGTAAAGGTACCCCTGCCCGTACGGGCCAGTCTTGCCAGACTCTGGGGTTGTGCGCCCATCTCACTCAAGAGGCCAGGGGCCAGCGCTGTCCGGAGACACTTCCGGGTCACGTGGCCAGCGTGACATCGCTGCTCTGGCGAGCCAGAGCTGCACACGGAACGCCGTTTACCTTCCCGCTGGTAAGCGGTCCCTATTTATCTACTTGCACCCGAGGGTGCTTTCGAACTGCTAGGTTGGCAGGCGCTGGGACCGAGCAACGGGAGCGCACCCCGCCGCGGGGATTCGAACCGCCGACCTTTCGATCGGCAAGCCCTAGGCGCTGAGGCTTTTACCCACAGCGCCACCCGCGTCCCCCTTGAAGGAATAATAGGATGTAAATACCCCCCCCACACACACACACATACTACCCATGTGTGTATCCTTTGAGGATTCTGCAGGTTATATTTTTGGGCTGGGGCATGTAAATGAGGAAGATCCATTCCAGACTGACTTTCATTTCCCCGCAGTGCAGATGAAAAAGGGCAACACCATCCAGCAGTTCCTGCAAAAGGCCCTGGAGATCTTGCGTAAGGACTTCAGTGAACTCCGGTAAAGGACTTGGCAGAGTTGAGGTAGCTCACCCAGGGTGGTGGGAATGGTATGGCCAAAGCGTTAGAGAGAGATCACAGAGTCCAAGTCATCGTGGTCTAGTAGAGAGTGTAAGATCTGGCCGTGGTAGATTTGAGTTAAGAGTCCCTACCTCTTGGCCTTAGATCTTCATCTGTAAAATGATGATAATCCATTAATATGCAAAGTCACAGTAGGAGCTGACAGCACAGACTTTGTAATGCAGCCAGCATACACACAAACACAGAGCAAGCAGAGTGCAGGAGAAAAGTAGATGCTTATCTGGAGCATGTTTCAGTCAGAGTTACTGGCTGCTGAGGGTATGAGGCTTATTGGGCAGGGGAAGATGTTGGGTTTAGACTTTGAGTATGTTTCCCCTTCCCTCCCCTTGCAGGTCAGCTGGTGTGGAGCAACTTATGTACATAAAGGAGGATCTGATCATCCCACATGTGAGTGGATGGCCCTGGGCCAGCCTGTTCTGCTTTTCAGCATCCTGCCCCCTTTATGCATGGGGCGAAGGCATCCAAATTGTACCTAATTCATCCTTGTCCTAGTGATCTAAAAGCCAGAAGATCTGAACTTCCTTACTTAGACTTTCCAGAGCATTAGAGGGGTGTGTGAAGCAGGATTCTCCCTCCCTCCCGTCCCCAACAAAAGTTCAAACAAAACTAGGAGAAAACACTTGACTTGCTGTGCACAGGGACTGCCAGTGCTTGCTTTTAGGGAAGTCCACTTCCTGCTTTGAGAAATATTTAAAGAGACCCCGACTTCCATCTCCCCCAGTAGTCCCTTGGGATCTTCCTTTGACTCAATCAGCATGTGAAGCAGGATGGTTAAGCCAGATTCAATTAAGTCCCCCCTGGAAAGAAGTGGAATAGCTCTAGGTCTGTCTGAGTGGGGTGGCACCCCATTCTTCTTCAAACACTGAAACAAACCCCAGTTAACACTTTCTTTTTGTGGGGGACACTGCCCTTTGTTTCCGTCCCAGTTCCCATCTGCCACAAATAAAGTAAGTCCATTGGCTGCGTTCCTCTGTGTGGGCTGGGAATATTTTTGAGACATCCCTTCCTGAACCCATTTCTTCCTGCCTGTCTAGCACCACAGCTTCTATGACTTCATCGTCACCAAGGCCCGGGGGAAAAGCGGTGAGTTTTTTCTGCCCTTCCTCCATTCTGAGTCTACCTGGGGAAGTAATGCGGGTTCTGTTCTAGTTACTGGGGCACAGACACAGTGGTGGTCAGAGTCAGATTGGGCTGCAGTTGCATGTTGGCAGAGAGAAGGTTGCTTGGGCTAAGAGAAAAGGCAAAGGGGCATAAACATAGAAGCAATGGGCAAATCCCAATGATACTGTCCCCTGTGACATGGCGACAATCAAAGGGGTAGCGACTGAGGCATTGGTGGAAAGGGAGAGGCTGAAAAGGGGATGCAGACTTTCCTGTGGGTTATAAAAGTACTTGGCTGAGGTTGAAGGTTCAAGAGAGGGGGTTGGGCTGTGGGGGTAGGAGTGATAAGCTCCAGTATGAGCCCTTTCTCTCTCCCTTGGGGTGCTCCCTAATCCAGGGCCGCTCTTCAATTTTGATGTACACGATGATGTTCGGCTTCTGAGTGATGCAACGGTGGAAAAAGATGAGGTGAGGAGGAGAACGAGGGAACCTGGCCCAGCGCTGCCAAGTCCATGGTCTTTACAGGCCTCCCAACTGAGAAATCCTTCCACCTGACATAAGAGCCAGCATGGTTGTCTCTTACCGCAGGCACTCAGCTTCCTGCACAGCGGCCCACCCCACCCCTCCTTCCTTTCCCCAGCCCATCCCCCTCCAGGTGCTGATGGTCTTCCAGCTCCAGCATCCTCCCATGCCTGCTGGGGCTGATGGGAGCTATTTATTTCATAGCATTTATGCACTGCTTGGTTGCAAAAAAACAGTCAAAGCAGTTATCAAAAGATAAAACAGTAAAATCAGAAGAAATTCACTGCCATACTTTAAAACAAACAAAACGTAAAATACTAAGTCAGATTTAATTTACCTCAGCTTCCTAAACATCATGGTTGGCTTGCCTAAACAGGGATGTTTTTAGCAAGCGCTGAAAAGAACACAGTGAAGGCGCCTGCTTAGCCTCAATAGGCAGGGAGTTCCAAAGTGTAGCCACTGCCATGCTGAATGATCAAGTTCTGTATTAGGTGGCACCTATAGTAGTGCCAGGGACGTGGGTGGCGCTGTGGGTTAAACCACAAAGCCTAGGACTTGCCGATCAGAAGGTTGGCGGTTTGAATCCCCGCGACGGGGTGAGCTCCCGTTGCTCAGTCCCTGCTCCTGCCAACCTAGCAGTTCGAAAGCATGTCAAAGTGCAAGTAGATAAATAGGTACCGCTCTGGCGGGAAGGTAAACAGCGTTTCCATGCGCTGCTCTGGTTCGCCAGAAGCGGCTTAGTCATGCTGGCCACATGACCCAGAAGCTGTACACCGGGCCCCCTCGGCAAATAAAGCGAGATGAACGCCGCAACCCCAGAGTCTGCCACTACTGGACCTAATGGTCAGGTGTCCCTTTCCCTCTATAGTAGTACCAATTCTGCTGATTGACGTAGTCTGGTGGGCTCATGCGAGGACAGGCTATGTTGTAGGTAAACTGGTCCAAAGCTAAGGGAAATCCTGCTGCTCCTTCTGGATCAAGTGCAAGGGAAGCACCGCATAGAGTACATTTCACTCCAGAAAATATGGACAACATTTGACTGGGGAATGGCTGATGCAAAGAACCCCTTCGCACCAACTCTGCTGTATGCATTGGGGAAGGAGGGGACCTGCTCAAACAATCCTTGTCTTCAGATAAAGCTTCCACCCCCATTCTGAGCTGGTTGGGCTTTTCTGACCATAGTTTCCCCCACCCCAATTCCCCTCTTGTCCGCCATCTCCAGTCCCACGCCGGCAAAGTGGTGCTTCGCAGCTGGTATGAAAAGAACAAGCATATTTTCCCTGCAAGCCGGTGGGAGCCCTACGACCCCGAGAAGAAGTGGGACAAGTACACGGTAGGCAGTGGGGGGAGCTGGGGGAAGGGGTGTGATCAGGATGGGGGAGCTCTGAAGGAAGGAGCGTTCAGCAGGGGAGAGGCGTCTCAAATACTGGGAGTGTCAAATGACTTGCCTTGCGAATTTATGGCAGTATGAGTATATCCCTGTGAAATTATATTGGGCTTTTTTCAGAGTACTCTAAATGCTATGTCTGTGATGTCTTGCCCTGTAAGGTAGGCCAAGATCGATCAGTATCCCTATTACTAATGGATCATTGAGAGATAATGGCTTGCATAAACCTTTGCAGCAAGTTTATATAGCTGAGGTCAGATTTGAACAGGGACTGTTCTAGCTCATGACCCCATTCCCTTAACAATCACAGTACTCAACAGTCTGTCTTCACAAATTCTTCCTTGCTGGAACTCTCTTGCCAAGGACTTATTGATGGTGCTCTCTATCTTCTGCTTCATCTTCTCTGTCTAACTGAACCTGTGCGGTTTTGCTTGATGATGGTGGTGACAACCACAACAATAACAACTTTTATTATTTCTATTCTGCCTAATTGACTGGGTTGCCCCAGCCACTCTGGAAGGCTCTAAAAAGTCACCTGTTTGACATCTTTTGGGAGGGCGAGAAGGCTCTCTGCCTGGTTCTCTGTAACCCCACTTCTCGCAGTGAGGGAACTACCAGAAAGCCAGTGTCCAGGCTGAACAATGGAGGTGGAGGCACTCTTTCAGATATACTGGGTTGAAGCTGTTTAGGGCTTTAAAGGTCAGCACCAACACCTTGAATTGTGCTTGGAAATGTACGGGAAGTCAGTGTCGATCCTTTAGGACCAGTCTTCTATGGTCACAGCAGCCACTCCCAGTCACCAGTTTAGCTGCCACATTCTCGATTAGTTGTAGTTTTCTGAGCAATTGCTTTGTGGTTGTAGACGTTTTAAACTCACCATTCCTTGAGGCATTTTGGCAGCAGTCTTTTATAGCTGTGAAGTGGTTTTTGTTGGGCTGTTTATTGTGTTTTAATAATCGTAAGTCACCTCAAGTTTTGAAGAAGCAGGAGGGGAGAATGTTTCAGTGCCTTTAAAGCAGAGATGGGAACCTGTGGACCTTAAGAAGGTGTTGTTGAAACTGCCATAAGCCCCGGTCAGTAAATGGTCAGGGATAATGGGAATTGGGAGTCCACCAACATCTGAAGGGCCCACAGGTTCACCAGCTGCAATGTTGTGTGTAATGCGTAGCTTGGCCTAGTGTCCTCCATTCAAATTGCTCACTCCTTCATTCCAGAATCTTGAGCACCCTGTGCTGCAGTTATTTAGCACATCTGCAAAGCGATCAGGTTTGATCACCCCATTGTGCGAACCGCCCTGAGATTGTCGGATGAAGGGCAGTATGTAAATTTAATTAACAAACAAGCAAATAATTTTAAAGGAGAATATAGCATGGCAAGTACTAAGATAACACCAAGAAGGGATGATAAACAACATTAATTTGCCTTTACCCAAAGAATAGAGGAGACTGAGAGCTGACTGGTGCTCTTTAACATCCTCCTTTTAGTGTGTGGATGTGGCATTTGCATCAAAGGTTCTTAAAATTCAAGCTCCTCCTCTTGCAGATTCATCCAATTGATGACTCGTACACAATCTGTTTCTTGCCATGTTGCTTTCCCAGCAGCTAGCAGAAACGATGATTCTTAACCCACAAGGCCATGGCCTTGTCCTTTGCATCATCAAATTTCCTCACTCGTGGTTTATCACTGTGGTCTGTTAGGTCATTAGCATTATTCCGCTGTAAATGAACGAGGCACTGCTGTTCTGTAGTCACCCTAAGCGCAAAGAGATGCCACTGTGGTACCTGACCTAGCTATGGAGTGGTGCCCCAGTTCATGTGGTTTTTACAAGCGGTGCCCAGTGCTTCCTGGCAAAACTTCTACAGCATGGTACTGGAACAACTCCCAACCTCTTCTTCCTTCCCACAGATCCGCTGAGGGACAGATGAAGCTGCTGATCCTCTATTGGTGTGATACGTGTCTGCCTTCCTGAAGCTGCTGCAGCATCTGCCCTTTATCCCACTCTAGCCCTCCAACCTCTGTAGCTGCACCTTCACCCCTAACTGTATCAGCCTTTGGTGAAATAAACTTTGCCTCACCTAAATATGAAGTGTTGTGTTGTACCACTTGTGGCCAAGGGCTGCCAAATCTGCTGGATCAAAACTTCATTTGAGCCATGGGATAGTGCTAGAATCTGCTTTCAGACTCTGGGTGGGTTCTAATGCAGGCCTGATTGGTTGATTTCTCATTTTCTCTAACAAGTGTTTCATGCTACTTACTGCTAAGATGCAAAATAAGTAACAAAAGATGCTAGCCTGAAAATATATTGCCTCACCCTCATCAGAGTTGTATTGATCTGTTTTTAATTCAACAAGGGGAAGGGGAGAAAAATATTAAATTAATTTAGATTAAAGATTTTTTAATAATAATAATAATAATAATAAAATTAAAGAGGAAAGAAAGAAGAAAACTACAATAATAATATACAAAAAATTATAATAACAGTTAAAGGGACATATTGACATAGAAAAAGGAAGGTGTGGGGGCAGAACAAACTCCTTTCTAATTTATAATAGTTTCCATTCCTAGTTACCTGCAAACAGTTCTTGTTCACCCCAGACAACCATGCAAGCACCAGTGTTCAAGCCTTACTGAAGCTGTATCTACTTTATATATTCAATCTGTGTTAAAGACACAAGGGGTCATTTACTTGCTTCACTCTGAACCCACTTTTTGACTCTGCACTCCCCACCCGCCACCCAACCTGGCTGCCAGCACTACAAAATCACACTTAAAACCCACATGCAAATCTCAGAACTGGATTTCTGTAAGGCTTTCCTTTCAAGAGGGTGGGATGTGTTCCATAATTCTCACATAACTGCAATTCCAGGGTGCAAGACAAACTTACAACAACAAGGATTGATGGAAATGTAATAAACACAAAACACGTAACACCCATCTTTACAAGTCGGAGGGTGAATGTGAATATCAAGCTGCACCTTGACTAAGTATAGCTATCTTCCTTCATTTCTGTTCTTTTTGACCTGGAATCCTAACAGTCACTAAAGAATTGCCATTAGTGTTTTCTCACTTTTCCTGGTTGCCATGTTGCTTCCAGACAATGACAACTTCCAAAATAGGTTATTTATATTTATGCTGCACCAAGAGAGTAGTTGGTGGTGATTATGAAGCATCTTCACACTGGTTGGCTGAGCTGCAGCAATGTCACAGAGAGGAGAAACAGACAGAAGGGTCCCTGTCATGGACTAAACTGCAGGAAAGGGGGAAAGCGACTGAGAGGGGGAAGAAAGAGAGAATGGGCATAGAGGAGAGCTTCATATGGCCAGGAGGTGCAGAGCTAAAGAATTATGGCTCTTATGATAACACTTGCCAGCTTGGCCAATGATCTGGAGTGATCAGACTTGTAGTCCACCTACAACTCAGGCCACAAGTTAGCAAGCTGCAGTAAAGGATTCTATATGGACACGAACAGAAACTCTCATCTGTTTGCTGTGTTAATTACGTGGCTGCTGTTTCTCTGTCTTTGGGCTGCTTGGCTTACATAATGCTTGACGAGAGTCTGACTCTGAAGATTTAACCAGTGCATTCTGAGCGAATAACTAGTTTACCCAAATCATGGTTCACAGTGAAAGAGTTGGATTCACAGGTGTTGCCTTCTTCCTCATAAAGAGCTGGGGTTAGAGTTCATGGCCCTCCAGTGTCAGGTATTTTATTCCCAACTTAAGGTGGTACAAAGTCGCTTAAAACAACGTGACTGGTGAAACTTGGATTACTAGAATGCGCTGCAATGGGACACTTTCTCCCATGGGCACCAGGGGGTGCTGTAATCCCATTAGAGGCACAGCTCAACCCATTTTCAAGGCTTTTGTATACAGGAGGGAAATGGGGTCCCTGTATAGTGAGGTATGTGTGCTTTTCACTTAAGACAGTACCACTGCTGCACACAACATCCAAAGGGAGAAAAATTCCCCAATGCAAATATAAGAATGCCTCCTCTGAAAGAGAAGAGAGGTAGCTTGGGGGTAATTCTGGATCCTTTGTTGTCGCTTGAGGCCGTGGCACCGAGTGCCTTCCATCAGTTTCAGCTGGTGGCCCAATTGCATCCCTATCTGGACAGGGATAGACTGCCATCTATGCTCCAGTAACTAGGTTAGATTACTGTACTGCAACACATCATGCATGGGGCTGTCTCTGAAGATGGTTCAGAAACTTCAGCTAGTGCAAAATGTGGCAGTCAGGTTGCTCACCAGGGCAAGATGGTTTGAGAATATTACACCGATCCTGGTGTGACTGCACTGGCTGCCAAAGAGTTTCTGGGCTCAATTCAAAGTGCTGATTTTGATCTATAAAGCCTTAAGTGGCTCAGGACTGCAATGCCTCAAGGACCGCCATCCCCATATGAACCAACTCTGTGTTCATCATCTGAGGCCCATCTTCATGTGTCTCCCCCATGAGAGGTCTGGAGGGTCGCAGTGTGAGAATGGGGCCTTTTCTGCAGTGGCTCCCTGTCTGTGAAATGCTCTCTCCACAGAGGTTTGCCTGGCGCCTTCATTAGATCCTTTAGAACCAAGCGAAATAGTTCCTCTTCAGCCAGGCCTTTGGTTGATTAGCATTCTCTGGCTTTTAAAATGTATTGGAGAGGGTTATTGGTTTGTTTTTGTTTCATTATGTATTGTGTATTCTCATTTTGTATTTCTATGTTGTGAACCGCCCTGGCATCTTCGGATGAAGGGCAGTACAGTACAGTGGAACCTCGGGTTACAGATGCTTCAGGTTACAGACTCCACTAACCCAGAAATAGTACCTCGGGTTAAGATCTTTGCTTCAGGATGAGAACAGAAAACGCACACCAGCAGCGCAGCGTCAGCGGGAGGCCCCATTAGCTAAAGTGGTGCTTCAGGTTAAGAACAGTTTCAGGTTAAGAATGGACCTCCAGAACGAATTAAGTTCTTAACCAGAGGTACTACTGTATCCAAATTTTAATGATGATGATTATGATGTCTTCGTCTACACCAGACTCCTTTTATTTTAAAACAATCAAAGACATCGCAAAAACACAACCGAGGGACTTCCAAATCTGGGGCAATTTCAGCAACATCTCTTTTTATATTTTGCTGGAGTTTGTGCATCCTCCCCCCAAGCTGGGTTTGAACTGTGTCTTATGGGGTTTTGTGTACAATGCAGATGTGCAGGCTATGCATGCTTAACACAGAGATTGTGCGTAAATACCTTTGGCACACAGGTAAGTTCTCATTTGCCAATAGAAACACCGTGAACACATGTCATGATGACCTCCATATTTTCTGCCGGCCCTCTTGCAAATACAGAACCCTTACCCCTCCCTTACCCACAATGTTTGTGGGTGCACACGATTGTGTAGAGACACATCTTGTATTTAAACTATGTTCTAGCACTGATATACATTCACATTAACGTGGCATGAACTATGAGAAGGCAACATGCGGTAAGCCTCAGTAGGTCAAAATGTCCTGAACTGGAAATGTCCTTAGCATGCTTCATCACCAGTAAATCCCACTAAGTTAAATAGGGCTTCCATCTGGGAACACATGGGTGGAAATGAAACATCATAGCACCATTCTACTATGCATGTCCACTCAGTAGTAAGCAGTATTGTATTCAGGGATCAGGATCTGGTGACCCTCTGGTGTTGCTGGTCTACAGTCCCCAACATCTTTGGCTATGGGCTATGCTGGTTGGGGCTGATGGGAGCTGAAGTCCAGCAACCTCTGGAGGGCCATAGGTTGCCCATCCTTGTACTAACATGCGTAGGATCACACCCTTAAAGGGGATCAGCCAGTTTACTGAGCTGTCTGAGGTTTCTAGGCACCAGAGGTCTTCCTAGGATATCAACGCCACATTGGGAGTGTGGGATAGATTGGAGGGAAACCTTGGCTTCCAGGGCCTGACATTTCACGGTTCTCTCTATTTTGAATTTATTCGCCTTTCCAATTGAGGGCTCAGGGGCAAATTGCTTTGGAAATGGGTTGTGAGAGATAAGGCAAAACAATGAAAAAATGACCGGAGAGGAGCAATCTCAGAAAATAGGCAGTAGGCAAATAGATAGAAATGTCACAGATTGATGTTTCTTATGAAGTGGACTCCGGGCCATAAGTGGTTTTCTCGGGTGGGGGTGGGGAGGGGATCTTAATCCTTAAAACACCACAAGAATCTTGGCTGCTTTTGTTGCAATGGATTAACAGGACTACCCTTCTGGAAGCTGTTAGCCTTGTTGCAGTCTATCCGGTTCACCATTTCTCTAAGCTCAAGTTACTAAGCAGGAAAAGGAGATGGGGAACTCGTGGCCCTCCAGACACTGCTAGACTCCATCTCCCATCAGCTGCAGTCAGCATGGCCAATGGCCAGGAATGATGGGAGCTGGAGTACAACGTAATCTGGGCTAGAGAATCACAGTTTCCTCATTTTGTCTCACTCCATTTGAGGTAGTTATATAACAGTGGTTCACATACGTTAAAGGTATGGCTCATTACCACAATAACCTTTTGGATTATCAAGATTAGAATAAAAATGTATCCATGGGAGCAAGATCTGAGGAAACGAATTGCCCTAGTCACTTGTGCCTTATTTGAGGGAACGGTTCCTTATTTCCTATTAACATTTAGCAACTGTTTCTTGAAATAAGGAACTGGTGAGAAGCCTAGAACAAGCAACAACATCTGGAATACTGCCACAAATGTTAACACCTAAATGTAGCACTATAAAGGAAGGATGTAGAAAGTTTTGAACAGCTGTAACCTGTTAAAAAAAAAAGATTTATATTGGTGGGAAAGTGACAATGTAATGTAGGGAAACAACAACAACAGTCACAAACTCTCTATAGAGCCAAACTGCTGATTTTGAAAAACCAGAACAGAGTCTCTTTCTCTGAGAGATGGGGAAATATGTGTTTCCCCATATGTTGCTGGCCTACAACTCCATCCTCCCTGGCCTTTGGTCATGCTGGTGTGGGCTGAGGGGAATCCAGTTGCATCTGAAAAGGGCCACAGGTTCCCCATCTCTGTTTTAGGCCTTAGTTCTCAGTGAAAAAGTAAACCTGTGTCAGAGCTATACCACATCAGGAAGCAATTAGGAGCTCACATGACTGAATGCTCCTAATAATCATTATTATTATCATCCTTGTGCATGAAAAAGAAACAATAGTAGATGTGCCGCTGCTTCTGAGGGATCTGAAATAAAACTACCACGACCTGAGCAGGATTTTAGAGGTTTGGTGCAGCCATGTAGTTGTGGAGCACTTTCCTTGCCAGGAAAGACTATGTTTTGTTTTGGTTTGGTTTGGTTTTTATATTGTACTTTTGTGCTTCAAGTAAAGGGGAATATACAAATTTAATAAATAAACAAAATATTGTGGGGTGTGTTTTACAAGAAATATGTGAAGCGGGTGAGGATTGAGGAAGGGGTGTGTGCAGAAATAATTCAGGGTGAAAGGTTCCTGCATGGCAGGGGGTTGGACTAAATGACCCTCATGGTCCCTTCCAACTCAGCAATTCTCTGTTTCTTTGATTCTGTGAACTTTTAATATCAGAAGGGCGAAGCCTAGGCCAGAGTCCCCTATGTGCAGTCCATCAATGGAGCCCACCTGAAATCTCAAAAGGTACAGCCCAGCTCCATGTCTACCATCTCGGAGAGCATTAGGCCTCTGAGAAAGGACCTTCTACCTCGGCTATTAATTGCAGTGAAATTTCAGCTGGGAGCAGTATGTACGACAGAAAAAACAGGCCTCCGTCTATTGATAGTTGGATTGGAATGAGTTGAAACCTTTTGATCTTGGACAAAATTGCTTCTTAAACCAGGAACATAGCAAGCAATCCTAGATTAAACCACTGTTTTGAGAGAGAGTTCCCATTTTTGTGGTATATGAAGGATAAAACAAACTTTCAGGGGGGAGAAACAACCCAATTTATGGAGCAATTCATTCTAAGTGTAGGTGGGTGGGAATTGCTACTCTGCTATTGTGTGCCTATTTCCGGAAGAGCCAGAAGCATTTGCTTTCTACACATACATTTGCGAATCCCAAGAATCTTGTCATGCAAGAAACCCCTTTTCTCCAGCTGCTCAGGGCTCCATTCTGATTTTTCTCTATTCTTTTGTTTCATCTAAACTTATTTTAGATCAACTAACTTATATAACCAAATCTTGCATAAGGCAATAATTTTTTTAATCTTATACAGCACTTACTCGTTTTCCACCTACCCTGAGTGCTTAACGCCTAAAATATCTGCCTTGCTCCGGATCTGTGTGGGTGGACTGTAGCCATCAAACAAACAAAAAGAGGATGAGGGGTGCACTCTGAATATGTTCAGAGGCACTCTCCCATCACCACAGGTGCCAACTTCAATGTATTGGGGGGCAAATAAGCTCTGCCCCATATAATTGATCACATGACACAGTGTTATGTACTGAGTTGAATAGGATCCAAAATGCAGCAGTCTGATTGGTCTGCAGGAGCCACCCAATCCAACTCCAGGTGGAAGTGAATCCGCAATGTGATTGGCCTACAGGAGAATCCCAGAATTGGCCAATCACGTGGGGACCATTGTGTAAATAATGTATATAAAGCAGACACTTTGGGGGAACTTCCATTTCTAGCTACTATGAGTTGAATAAAGAGCATGAAATCCACACTCGACTCACAGTATATTTCACACGGTACACATTATTTGAATGGCAATGTCCATCAACTTTGGGTGGGGGGCCCCAAATATTTTGTTGGGGGGCCAAAGGGATCTCGGCCCCTGGGAGTTGGCCCTGTGCGTTCTTAGGCTGAGCCGCACAGACACCTCGCACTGAAATCCGGTTCTGCTTCGAATGAAGTCTGGCTCCTCCACTCCCGCCCCGTCCGTCTCCCTGATGCGAGACTCCCCCCCCCCCCGAGCCCTCCGCTTGCCCGGCCGCCTTGCCCGCCCAGCCCACGTGGACGCGGCCCTTGCCAGGCTCGGTAGCTGCGACGGCGGTGGCATCTGGTTCTCATCAGAGGCCTCGGGCGGGTTGAGTTTCCGCGGTTTCTGGGCGCTGGCGGTGCCAGGCAGCGGCAGCATTGCAGGCCGGCCGGCCGCGGCCCCGCTTCGCCTCCCCTCCCTTGGATCCCGGCCCGGGACGGGACGAGCCCTTCCCCGTTTCTTCTGAGCCGGGACACGAACTCAGCCCCCGCCCTCGAGCCTGCGCGCTCTGCAGCTCATCCGGAGCGAGCGAATCCTAGACGGAAGGACCCGGCAGAGGAGGAGGTACAAGACCGGACCGGACCCGGGATATAGTTCGAGAGAGAAGTGGGGGGGGGTGTGCAATGGTTCTAGAGCCCGTGCTTCCATCCTGCCCGGCCCCAGGACCCACCCACGCCCCTGTCTCCCCTCTCCCTCCTTGACCCATCCCACCGCCCAGGTCTCTCCATCACCCTCCCGCCACCCAAGGGGGCGTCCATCATCTCTCATCTCCTGGCTCCCGTTGCCATGACAACGTGCCTTGGCTGGTACAGTAGCGGCGGCAACAGCGGCAGCCAAAACAAGGGTGCGGGCAGAGATCGGGGGGTCTGGAGCGGGGAAAGGGCACCGGGAGCTGGAGAGGGGGTCTGGGGGCGAGAAGATGGCTAGGACTGGCAGAGCTGTTCTTCGGGGTGTCATTGGGGGGCGAGCTCATTTCCAGGCGTGCAACTGGTGTTTCCCCCGCCCTCCGCTTTTTTTAGGCAGGGGTGGGGGGAGGACAGGAGCCTTAGTCCGGTTTCTCCACTAGGAGGCGCCTTACACACAGCAACGTTGCCTAAGGCCGGGAAGGGGTGTAATTGGGAATTTATAAACCGGGGGGTCAGCCCCTTTGCCCTCCACCCAGCAGGTTTTCGCTTCTTTTCACGAGGTTCCAGCCCCAAAAATAAATATGAAAGGCGGCTCGAGGATTCTAGCAGCGGAGAGATGGAGGCTTTATTATCCTAGCATCTTTCTTTGCTCGCAAAAGAGCCCTCCTCTTAACTCTTGGCATCTTCTCCGGGGGGGGGAGGCGGGGGGGGCGCGCGCGTGAAACTGTCCCTTGCAAGGAGGAGTGCAAAAGCAGAGGAGGGCGAGAGGGAGCTGCGCACGTGCGCTCCTTGCCTCGTGGGCTTGGCAAGCCTTTCCTTCCTTCTCCAGGTTGGGCATTTATTTACAAAAAAACCAACCCAAGCGGCAGCTCGGCGCGTGCAAGAGCGGGAGCCAGGCGCTTGCCGAACGCCCCTGCTTCTCGCACTGCCCGCCGCCGCCGCTCCCGGGTCTGGATGAATGAGTGCCCGGGCGGTACCATTCCAGGGGCCGGGGGTGCGCGTGCATGGCGACTCCTTGGCGGGGAGGAGAGAGGCGGTTCTCCCGCCGCCTTTAGAGGGACGGGGGCTCGCGCAAAGGAAAACCGGGGCAGAGAGGTTTCGGGGACCGGGCAAGGGAGGGGGCCCGGGGAGCGCCGCTTTCCCCAAGCCCCTTCCCTTCTCTCCCCCCCCATGCCTTTAATGGTTCTGGCCGCGTTTAAAGGGCTCCGACCGGCTGGGGCGGGAGCAGACGCTGAGCGAGAGCGGCGGCTGGAGACGGAGGCGAGGGAGGCAGCAGGCGGGGAGCGAACGGCGGGCAGGTACAGCCGGGATCCGCGCAAAGTGCCGAGGGGTTGGGGGGACCCGGAGGTGCGGGAGGAAGGGGGGCATCACCCCACACATGGCCGCCCCACTCCCCCCCATCGCAGCGCCGGGCTGCATGGCTTCCGAGCAACAAGGAGCGCAAAGAAAAGGGTGGTTTGGTCCTGGGGGGGGGGGGATGGCGCGGGATCCCCCTCCCTTCACTGGGGTCTTTGCTAGACAGGGCGGGGGAGCCCCTGCCTGGTTCCGTGCCAGCAGCAGACGCCCCATCTGTTGCCCCCACCCCTCTTTTGTGGTGGCGCTTCTTGCACCGCTCGCCCCCCTCCGCCGGCTCTTTTCAGCCTCCCGTTCAGGGAGGTTCCTCGCTGATTTTTCTCTCCGGTTTGCAAAAGGGGCTTCCTAGCAAGTGGGGGCGGCCGTCACAGGAAGGAAGCGGGGCCGGGAGAAGGGGGGAGGCGAAACGAACAGGTAAGGGAATAGGGGCGAGAATGCCAAGTCAGAGAAGGCTGGCCGTTTCGAGGTGGCACCAGCTGGGTGTGTGTCTGGGTGGAAGAGATCAACTCTTTCCTTCTTCCCCGCCACACAATGATTTGGTTCCTTACCCTGGAAGAGCCCGATCCGGAGTGGAGGAGCCTGGCTAACGCCCATCACACTCCAGCTGGGCTTGACTTGCCTGTGTGTGAGTGTGTATTGGGGGGGGTCGCTTAGTAGGTAACATAGACATCATCACCTCGCTGGCCCCTGATCTGGCGATTCTTTGCGATTTGCCGGATGGACTTGTTTGCATCTGGTTCTTTGCTTTTGTTAAAACGAAAAACAAAAACCCTCCTCCCTTCTCATCATTCCTGGAACCCCACAAAATTTAATCATTTGTACTGGAGGAATTTCCAAGCATGTTATCTTAGTGGGGCTGGTGAGGATGCAGATTCTGCTGGAGGGGCCAGAATTCCACCTTTATGATGGCTGTTTGGAGTTCAAGGGAGTGGGTTTTGCGAGGAGGGGTCTCCAGGCTCTGGGAATTGGGTCAACTTGATTGATGGTGGTGTGTTCTGGAATGGAAGAGAGGAAGGAGCTCTAGGCTCTCATGTACCTTTAATTGAATGCATTGCTTTTTTAGAAAAAGGAGAAGGGGGAAAAAAGGATTTCCTTATTTTGTTAATCCCCACAAAAGATCTGTGAGTGAAATCCAATTGTTCCCATTTTGCAGAGTGGGAAAACTGAGATTAGGCTTACCCCTAGAGGACCTATGGCTGTGATGTTGTTTTGAACCCTGGTTTCCGAGGCCCAGTGTTGTATTTGATGGACAACTCTGAAATGCGTGTGTAACAGGTTGGTCTCTCTCTCTATTGGCAGGAAGATTGGTTGATCCCAGACTGTTCCTCCTACTTGTGCTTCCCTCCCTGGTTGCGGGCGTAATAATGTATTGGGTCTTAGAATGGTTATGGTTGCTGTTCCACCCAGTGCTTCTTCCAGGCCTCTTTCTGGGAGGGGTCTGCTTATAATTCATGCCTGTTAAGGAGGGAAAAGTAGACAAAAAGGCATTGGGGAGGGGGAGAATCTTGGTATGTGGGATGGGAGATCTCTCTCTCCTTCCTGTGAGGTGGATGATTGAGAGGCTGAGCATTTGGGTTGGGGGGAGAGGAGGAGGAATGAAATAGCTTGTTGGAGGAGCTATATCAATGAAGAGCGAACCCAGCGGTCTGTGGTTTGCTTGGGTTGCAGAAGGTTGCATTGAATGAAAAGGGGGGGTGTATGCACATTGGTTAGGATATTTGGAGCGACAGGCTGAGAGGCTGGTGGGTACTGATGTTATGAGGTGGTCTGCTGTGGGGCCACCATCGTGGGTGGGGCTGATTCAGTGCCTTAGTGTGGTGGGAAGGGACAAGGTGGCAGCGGGAAGCCACTGGAATGTGTGTATCGGCAGCAGGAGAGTGTGTGTAAAGATGTGATTGTATATTACACTTATTTATTGCAGTATAGGGTTTGCATGTTTGTTCCAGTTCAGCTGAAGAATGGGGGGCAAGGTTGCTGGATGACCCTTAATTGGGGGGGGATCCCTTCCCACCACACTCAATAGAAACCACAGAAACATAGTTTCTCCATGACCACATACAACTCCATATACATCCCTATTTTTAAGTATGCTCAGTGGTCTAAATAGATGACACTGGGCTAGGCGGACTGATATCTAATTGGCCTCCCTCACTCTGTAAGCTAAGGTGGGGGCGCTTGCAGGCTGTGTGTGTGTGTGTGTGTGTGTGTGTGTGTGTATTACAGTTCTGTGATCTGTGGACAAGAAGTCCAAAATAGCATGGGAAGTTGGGTAGGGATATTGGGAGGTGTTACTGTGTAACAGGTGTAGATTCGAAGCTGTGTGTCTGCATTATCTCGAGCTACTCTGTTCTCCAGATTAGACTCTATGATAAATTCTGCAAGTCTCTATCAACAAAGAGTTTTGTAGTTCCTTTAAGACTAACAAATTTGTCTTAAAAGCGTTGGTCTTTCAGGTGCCACAAGATAATGGTTTTGGCTGCAGAAGACTAGCACTGCTATCCCTGTGGGGAAGTACCATCACAGGGTATTAGGCTCAAAACAAGGCTATAACATCAAAGTGTATAGCTCTTTATTTCTCTCCATTTTAAAAACATTTTCTTAGGAGAAACTGATCTGTGTTTATACCACACCTTAGAATAGTGCTTGGTAGGGCCTCTGGGAAGCAGGTAAAATTGCTTCATCAGCCAGCCTTTGCCCACGGCTACCAGTTTGCCCATTCCTGCTTGAATGCATACTTTAGCCACCAGTTCGTACTTGCAGCCAGTGGTAAAAGGATAGATTTGCATTGCTTGGTAATGGCTGGAGCCATTGAATTTGTAAGCGTGGGGATAGTACCGTATGTGTTCACCTGAAGTGTGAAAACTCTGATCTTGCATATGAAGGGCAGGAAGTGACCACAAATGTTTTCAGAGAGCTGTTTTGGGGATGGCATATTGACAAGTTGGGGAGATGAATTTTAAAAAGCCCAGCAAAGCATGGGAGCTTTCTGAAACCTGGATGGCGTGCAACATGTAGCTGAAGGCCTGTAGGCACAAGGGATCTAGTTCACACACAAAACCACAGTGCTTGGTTTCTTGTTACTTCGCCTCTTTAAGCTGAATGCGCGATGCCTGTCTAGTGAAAATCATTGTGTTTGAAGTGATGGGGAAATGTGGTTTATGGCCTACAGTTGGGGGTGGAAGGAAGACTGCTTGACCTACAGAAAGTCCCATGTTCAGTCCTTAGCATCTCCAGGCAGGACTAGGAAAGACTGCCAAACCCTGAAGAGTCTCTGCCAGTCAGTGAAAACAAGGCAGGGCTGGTTGAGGGTTGATCTCTAGAAGGCAGCTCTCTATTTTCCTAGCTCATTCAGACATGCAGAGTATTGCCTTGATTATAGAATCATAGAAGAGTCGGAAGGGACCCAAGGGTCATCTAGTCCAACTGCCTGCAATGCAGGAATATCAGCCAAAGCATCCATGACAGATGGACATCCAACCTCTGCTTAAAAACCTCCAAGGAACGGGAGCTCACAGCCTCCTGAGGGAGATTGTTCCACCGTCAAACAGCTCTTACTGTCAGAAAGTTTTTCCGTATGTCTAGTCAGAATCTCCTTTCCTGCAACTTGAAGCCATGGTTTCAAGTCCTCCCTTCCAGAGCAGGAGAAAACAAGCTTGTTCCACCCTCCATGTGACAGCCCTTCAGATATTTGAAGATGGCTGTCATATCTCCTCTCTGTCTCCTCTTTTCCAGGCTAAACATA
This sequence comes from Podarcis melisellensis, assembly GCF_964234715.1. Lineage (NCBI taxonomy): Eukaryota > Metazoa > Chordata > Lepidosauria > Squamata > Lacertidae > Podarcis > Podarcis melisellensis. The sequence continues at coordinate 4,213,074 of NC_138534.1, forward strand.
TCCAGCTCCTTCAACAGTTCCTCATAAGGCTTGGCTTCTAGACCCTTAATCATCCTAGTTGCCCTTCTCTGCACATGTTCCAGAGTGTGCAGATGGCTCCTTGATGATGGAGCCATCATCTATGAACCACCCCATAAGGCCCCATTTGAATATGAGGTGAACTGGCAAGAACTTCCCATTGAAGCATTGCACATGCCAAGTAGTCAATTTAATTGGGGCCCTGAGCCATTGCACGTCTTCTGTGAACATTCTAGGGATCTGTAGCTGAGGCAGGTTTTGCAGTGGCATGCAGTGGCTGAGGGCCCTATGTAAATGAGACTCCCATGAACATGCAGTGCAGCACGGGCAAGTTCTTTTTGCCTGCCCACATCATTTTTCAGTGGGGCCTCACAGTATTTGTTTGGAGGTGGCACTGTGATGATGTACATAGCAAGGATTGGGGTGGTGGCCTAGTCAAGTTCCAGCAGGCGCCATTGAGAGCCAGTGTCCTAGTCCAAGGAGGTATAAGACACCTATGCAAAACACTCACCAAGGGGAGCTGGGATGATTGTGCGGCCGTGCCCAAAGCAAGCTAAGCTGTCAAGCCCTAAGAATCTGTCCAGGTTCAAAGTATCATTGAAAGGCAAAGTCTAGGTACAGTCCACGGTCAATAGCAAAGGGAATATAAGTCAAGCAAGGCTGGGCGCCTAGGTGCAGATTCATGGAGTCAGAGCTGTTTTCTTGCCAATAACTGGACAGTTCAAATGGGAGACCTGATATATTCTGGCCTCCTAGACCACACCCTAACCACAGCTGCTGGTGATGAACATAAGATGATAGTGCAGGATCTGGCCAGTGGCCTAACTAGTCCAGCACTCTTTTCTCAGAATGACCACTCAGATGCTGGTCGGAAGGCTGCGAGCAGGACCCGTGCAAAAGTGTTCCCTCTTCCTGTGGTTTCCAGCAACTGGGATTCAGAAGCTTCACCTCTTCTCACCTGAAAATCTTTCCTCTGTAGCAACGCAGTCTGTGGACACGTGCTGTGCTATCAGTCTTCAGCCTGAACCTTTTGGTGCTGGCGTTCTGGAGACCTGAAGAGCATTTTATTCAATGGCCCTCCCCTCGCAGGATCCCTCAGGGCTAGATCCAGATCTGCGGCGTGTTGGGTTTGTCCTCTGAGGACTGTGTGTCTGGTACCAGGCCACGGCTAGGCATAATGGAATCCTTTTCAGCCTGAGGGCCAAATTCCCTCATGCGCAGCTTTCCTGGGGCCACATGCCAATGGTGGGCCAAGACAAAAGTGAAGAGGTAAGATGTGACCACCATACAGCTGCCATGCAAAAGCCAGAGGTTTCCACACACACACAAACTCCATGTCTCCCTCCACCCTGGCAAGCGAGAGGCATTGCCTCCCTTCAAAGACACATTCTCGTTAGGCAAAGCGCTTGACAATGGTGTAGAGCAGGCCAGGGGTTGTGTGGCCCATGGGAGGCTTAGAGGGCCACATTTGGCCCCTGGGCCTGAGTCTGCAGCTCCTGCTGTAGATTTTGGGATATTTGTGTGGAGAGAATCCTTGGGAATGAGAAGGGAGCCACCTCTGGGTAGTGCCATCTTTGTTCGTTTTGTGTGACAGGTGGCATTGCTGCCTTCAGCTTTTCTTCATTGTTGCAGGTGTGTGTGTGTGTGTGTGTGCCTGTGCATGTGCATGTGATGCAAGATGCTGTGTTTGCTTCTCAATTCTGTGGGTGCTGTTTCATGCTGTGCATGGCGGGTGCTAACGAGAAGCTGCAAGGGTGTTGGAAGGAAGAAAACGAGTTCCTTGGCGGCTGTGACTCTTTACTTGGGGGGGCGGCGGGTGGGAAGTGTGGATCTCTAGCCAGATCTCTAGCCAAGAGGTGCTGTTATGTTTTTGCAGCCCCTTTTGGGAGGGGCTCCAGGGAGATTTTCAGATTGGCATTAGTAATTGTAAACCTAATTCCAGAAGACTCCCTTCATTAGCAACCCTCCAAATAAGTGTTGCGCGACCTGGCTGCCCAGTCCTTCCTGCATGCCTCCTGGGAGGAGAATTCCATTCAGTGATGGGGGGGGATCTTTGCCCCTCCAGATGTTGCTGGACTGTAGCTCCCATCCACCAGCAGGGCCAGGGAGGATGGGAGTGGCACAGTACAGAGAGATCTGGAGGACCACACAAGTTCCTCATTCCTGATGTGTAGGATGGCAGCTGATTATACACACGAAAACACATAAACATGTCATTTCTGCTCTGCTGCTGGAGGCTTTGCCTTTTCACTGCACAATGTTGGACTGGTGCTTAACCACCGTTTCCTCTTCTCTTCCCTCCCCCCACTTGCAGGCTGAATGAGCTGCCTGTGTCTGGCCCTGCCTGACCCCAGGCAACTCCCTGGTGATCATGTGGCGGCTGCTGCTTATGGCCACCACTACAGCTGTGGTCCACCTTTCCTCGCCGCCACCTGTCCTGGGTGTGCTGTCCCCACGCGCTGCCTTCACAGTCTCGGACCTGTCCCTCACACACCTGGCTGTCCACCATGACACGGGCGAAGTCTACCTTGGGGCCATCAACCGCATCCTCAAGCTCTCGGCCAACCTGACCCAGCTGCGGGCTCACACCACGGGCCCGGTGCCTGATGACCCCCGCTGCTACCCTCCGCCCGGTGTGCGACTCTGCGCTCATCGCCTGGCCCCCGCCGACAACGTCAACAAGCTACTGCTGATCGACTACGCTGGCAGCCGCTTGGTGGCCTGTGGCAGCGTCTGGCAAGGGGTGTGTCAGCTCTTGCGGCTGGATGATTTGGCCAAGCTGGGGGAGCCGCACCAGCGCAAGGAGCATTATCTTTCTGGCGGGCGCGAGCCAGACGCCATGGTTGGTGTGATTGTGGAGCAGCCAAGGGAGCCCAGCCAGTTTTTTGTGGGCACATCCATTGGGGGGCGCTCAGAGTATTTCCCCACTCTCTCCAGCCGCCGCCTGACCCCCGACGCCAGCAGTCCCGAGATGTTCAGCCTCGTCTATCAGGATGAGTTTGTCTCCTCCCAGATCAAAGTACCTTCGGACACTCTCTCGCTCTACCCGGCCTTCGATATCTACTACGTTTCTGCATTTGTCTCCGGTGGCTTTGTGTATTTCCTCACCCTGCAGCTGGACACAGCTCAGACCCCGCTGGAGCCGGCGGGAGGCCCAGGTGGTCCGGGCGTGACTGGCGGGGAGCGGTTCTTCTCCTCCAAGATCGTGCGCTTGTGTGCCAACGACACAGAGTTCTACTCTTACGTGGAGTTCCCGCTGGGCTGCTCCAAGGATGGCGTGGAGTACCGCCTTGTGCAGGCTGCGCAGCTGGCCAAGGCAGGCCGCGAACTGGCCCGGTCGCTAGGCATCGCGGAAGGGCAGGATGTGCTCTACGCCGCCTTTTCGCAAGGCCAGAAGAACCGCGCTGCCCCGCCCCGCGAGAGCCTCCTCTGCCTTTTCACGCTGGATGAGGTCAACCAGCGCATCCGGGAGCGCATCCAGTCCTGCTACCGAGGGGAAGGCCGGCTCTCCCTCCCTTGGCTTCTCAACAAAGAGCTGCCCTGCATCAACACGGTACGATGCTGCGCGATTTGGACTCTCCCGCCACCCCAGTTCCTACTTGCTAGTTTCTGTGTCTCTCCCCCCTCCCAAGAATAGGACACCCCTCCCCAAAATGTTGGTGCTTGAGAGATGTTTGGGCCCTTTCTGCCATTCTCTCAACCTCCTTGGTCCCATTTTGCCCCAGAACTCACACGTAACAGCCCAGGAAGTCTTGTTTTGGGTCTTGTGAACAAAACATGTTACATTTCCTCTGAAAATTGAGGCACAAACACACTGTAGGATAGGGGTGAGGAGCCTGTGGCCGCCTGATGTCATTGAACTACAGTTCCCATCATCTCTGACTGCTGGCTGGGGCTGATGGAGCCCAACGTCCTCTGGATGGCCACAGATTCCCCATCTCTGCTCTAGAATATAGGAGTTGCTGGGGAATAGAGTGCCATTGTGTACACAGCTCTAGCTCTGTCGTGCAGGGAAAGGGCACCCAATCCCGTTTGATGTTGACTCTCGCCTCCTTCTCTCCCTGTCTCCAGCCCATGCAGATCAATGGGAACTTCTGTGGGCTGGTGCTGAACCAGCCCCTAGGGGGGCTGCAGGTCATTGAAGGGCTCCCGCTGCTGGAGGAGAAGGCTGAGGGGATGGCCAGCGTTGCTGCCTACACCTACCGTGGCCACTCGGTTGTCTTCATTGGAACGCGGGCGGGCAACCTCAAGAAGGTGAGATGTTCTCCTTCAGTGTATGGAAAAGGGGTGGGGAGGGAGAATGTGGGAGGGCGGAAGAGGTTGTGGCTGGATTCCCTGGTTCAGTCCCCAGCATTTCCAGGCAGGGCTGGCAAGGAGCCTGTCTGCAATCCTGAAGAGATTCCTCTCAGTGTAGACAACTCTGATTCAGGCAGCTTCCTATGAGGCATCATGGTCTTAATCTGAGCTGGGTCTGTGTATATGAATTACAATTCCTCAGAAGCATCCCCTAATCAGGACCATCCTCTCTGGCACAGCTACTGTATTTTCTAGAAGAGATTTCTGTTACTAGTGGGAGTATGCTATCATTTTACCTTCACCAGGAAAAATAAAAATGCATTCTCCAACACAGTTTATGTGGTCAGGTCTTCTCCTTTTTTCCAGAACAGAAGGGTACATCTTGTGTAATCTCGTTCAAAACTCCTAAGTGTCACTGTTAGAATTTTAAACAAAAGTCAGTGGCAGGCTGTAGAATGTGAGTGATGCATTGGCTGAGACTATATTTTTCTGCGCATTGTGGCCACATATTTTGAATACCTCTGTCTATGTGCTGAGTGCCCTGTTCTCATCACTGCAATCTCCCTATCTGGGCTCCACACACCTGGGCTGGCAAGGGTGGAAGCAGCTTCCAGGAAATCTTAGGCACCCGCGTGCATTTCTTATTTTTAATTAATTTCACACTTCTGGTATCACATATTCCACTTGCTGTGCTGAGAGTTGGGCAAGAAAGTGCCAAGAGAATAAAATTAGTTTATGCTAGGAGCTGCATGCTCAGGAATTGGGCCGTGCCCCACGGGATGCCAGGCAACTGTCCCACACCTCTCACAATTACACTTTGAGGTGGGGAGGGGGTTGCAGTGTGGAAACATATCTGGCAACAGTGGTGGACAGACTTCTGTTTCATTGGATTTCTTACTCCTCCTCCTCTCCGTGTCTCAGAGCAGCATACAACAATATAAAAATACAATATTAAAACCAGTTAGAACAATTTTCAATCAGAAGAACCGGGTGGGTCCTTCTATTTCAAGTGTCAAAAGTCCAGGAAAATTGCTGGTTACGGTCTCCCCCCAAAAAACAACAGCCCATAAGCCTTGACATTTTAGATCTAGCAAAATATTCTAGAGGGGCATCTGAACTGGTATGCAATGCCCTTTCTCGTTATGGAAAACCTCTTCTCTCAACCCAACCCCCCAAGCATTGCCTGCTGTGCAGTGGGGGTGGGAGAGAAGCCGTTGTTACTGGCAGCCCCCACCCTTTGCCATTAGTTGCCACTTTGCAGAGGCTTGTGCCCAACAGACCTGGCGCATTAATTATTAACCGGGCGGCGCATGAGCTGGCGCACCCCTCCTCCATCTAGCTGGGCGGCGGCGGGGTGGTGGTTTCCAAGTCTGAGAGAGGAGCAGAGCCAGATGGAGATTGTAATTGTGCACTGTAAAAGAGCTGGAGGGGTCAGGGGAGTGTCCAGGCATTGGGGTCGCAGAGGCAGAAGCTCAGGTAATTTTGCCTGGTGGGGCAGATGCGCCAGGGTTAATACTCCCCACTTTTTCCGCATGTTCCAACCTAATTTGGTTGCCTTTTGCAGCAAGTGTGTGCGTGGTTGGTGGGAAGGAGATGTTGCTGGCAGATGGGAGGCATGCGACCTAAAGACATAAATTATCCTCAGTTAGGTTCAGGGTTCCCTTTGTCACCAGGATGTGGCCCCATAATTTACTTAAGGTAACATCTTCCATCTCTGGAGCATGTGAAGTCATAATGTGTTTCCTAGCTTGTACAGAATGCTTTCCCCTCATCATCTGTCTGCATCCCCTGGATCTGTCTGTCTGTCTCTTTATTTTATGTTATTATTTTCTCCCTTCCTCCCTAAACAGTGCCTTGGTTGTATGTTGGCTTTGGTTTCAGTCTCGCTTTCTTGCTGTGTCTCAGTCCTCACTGGACAATTGGGCTCCTATCTTTCTCACTCTCTGGGTTACCCACCATTTTAAATTGGCCCAGGGTGGGCCTTTTCGAGGTGCAGTGTGGGTGCTTTAGCCTCCTGACTTCTCTGATTCTGGAGAAAACCCAACCCCAGCTGCCCATTCCAGCTTTCTCTCTGTCCCGTGCTGCCTCCCACCCCCCACCAGCTGTGGGGTCAGTTTTGAAGTGGAAGGGTCCTTGGGAGCGCACAGGGCGTCTGGTCTTTGGGGCTGGTGGCCTGGAATTGAGTTACAGCTTGTTGTGGTGGGGGAAGACGGAGAAGAGAAATGCTGTTTAAACTCTTGAACCCCTGGCAGGGGGCATGAAGGGAGGTCACGACCCCCTTCTGTCCCTCATGCAAACGGTGGCAATTCAATTAGGATGGCAGGAGGCAGGGAGGTAGCCCCTCCGTCTGCCTCCCATTCCCAGATCCCCCTCTGCCGCCTTCAGTACACTAATTGCCTTGTTGCTGTGCAGCCTGGAGCCTCACCCAGGGGTGACCTGCCTGTTCCCCCAGTCAAGTCTGAAAAGGACCATTATCCCGTTCCTTGGGGAAGGGAGGAGGACTCCTATCTGAGTCTCCAGCTCCACAACTGCACTGACCCCCAGGGGCCTGGTTGGTTTGTGGGGGAGGCTCAATGGGGCTTTGTTGGCCAGGATGAAAGCTCCTTTGAGCAATCTCCTGGGGGCAAGTGTGTGTGTGTGTGAGAGAGAGAGGGGGGGAATCTTCCCCATTGTAGGTATTTTCTTCAGATGTGGAAAAGAAATCATCCTTCCGTTCTGCCCCTGGGCTCCACCTTAAACCCATGAGGCTACCACGTCACTCCAGGGCAGGAGGTAGCCAGTGTGGTGCCTATTTGGTTGTTGCGGACTCCATCAGCCCCTGCCAGCATAGCCACTAGTGAGAGATGATGGGAGTTGTGGTCAAGCAACATCTGGAGGCTTCCTCCACTCTAGAAGATAGTTCCACTGCTGTCCTAGGGGCAACTTGACTCTTTCCCAGACCACACGCAATGGGCGCTTCTAATGGAGTTGTGGTTGTCTAGTGTGGTGGCAAATCTTGAGTATTATGAACCTATGAGGGGGGATTCACTTCCTTCGGTTGCCTCTCCACTGCCCACCCTTCTCTCCCCTCCCAAACTTGCCTATGAGGTGATTTTGTAGAGTTTGCATAGGTACCAAGGACTGTACTCAGTGCCGGATTTACATATAAAGCTAAACAAGCTATAGCTTAGGGCCCCACTCTCTTGGGGGGCCCCAAATAATTGAAAGAAGAAAAAAACCCTGGATGTAGATTTCCAAAATATAAGATAAAAACCAAATAAAATAAAGCCTACATACAGCAACAGTGTTTTGTGTTGTGTAGGCTCCTATAATGTAAGTCATGGGCCGCGCCTGCTATGTAAAGGGCCCCACTACCTTCAGTAGCTTAAGGCCTCATAAACCTAAATCTGGCCCTGACTATAGTCTTCCCTTTTTTACTTCATACTTTTTAAGAGAGCTTCGAATAAAGACAATCTATGTTTCCTTCCCTTCTGTTTCTGTGTCTGTTTTGGAAACACAGATGCCTATGACCCAGTTGTCCTTATTTATTGGGAATGTGGTATTTTATACCTGTTCTTGGCAATTTATTGGTGTGTGTTTTTTTCACATTGTAAATAAGCAGCGGAGTCTCTCAAGTTTCACCCCCAACCCCAGGTCTCTAGGAGCTGTGTTTACACTTCTCTGTGTTTATACATGTGTTCTTCTGCACAGAGGGACACACACAGAGCTGCCGAACCTCTTCCATCCCTCTCCCATTACTCTCTCTCCAGATTATAAATGTTGCTGAATGCGATTAAGGCTGCAATCCTTTGGGGATATCGTGGGTCTGACTTCTGAGTAAACTTCATTAGGGTTGCTCTGTACATTCTCCTCATTATAGAATAGCAGCAAACAGATCTATTTCATGATTGAACTTTTATTGGGTTTCAGAAGGAGGAAATGGTTCTGCTCAGTTTATTCACACACCGCTTTGGAAGCCAGTGCAGGCCAGGCTATTTATCGAGGTTATTTTTAGACTGCTTTTCAGTCCTGTCAGATTCCCGAAGTACGGATACAATAAAATATGTTAACAATTCAAAATAACATTACAAGGAGGGAGGGAGAGAGTGGAAAGAAGCAGCCCTGCATGGGATTTACTGGTCAGGGGAAGGGCCACTATCCAAGCCTGGAACATCTTTCAAGACCCAGGTAGGTAGCAAAACAATCATGGTGGGTGGGGTAGGGGAAAAGCACCTGGAGTCAACTTCTACCCCCAGAGTTCTTCAGCCATGGGTCCCCAGGTGTTGTTGGGCTACAACTCACAACATCCCTGGCCAGTTTAGCCAACAGTCGGGGTGATGAGAGTTGTAGCCCATCAACATCTGGGGACCCAAGGCTGAAGAGCAGTGCTCTGCCCTATTCCTCCGACCTCTTCTCTTTCCGCTGGGCCTTCTTGATGCTGTCTTTGAATTCTAACAACACTTCACGGGAAATCCAGGTCATAGGTGAATCAATTATATCTAATGTTTTGCACAGTGTTTCAAAGTTATCGTCGTTTTAAGATCAGTTTGGAAACCATTAATATTGGGCTGGCTTGACCATGGAGCTGCTGGGCAGTTAAGTGGCTCAAGCCATAAAAGGCCACATCCCATTATCAATTTCAGAAGTGTTCTGAAACTCTTCAGGAAGAAGCATTCATCCTGATGGTTGTGGAACCAATTCTGGCTGTTGCAGAATAACCAAATGTTTTTTCTTTAAAAGAGAGGGGTATTTTGCCTGTACGTCATTCAGTACAGGTGTAGTGAACCTGTGGCCTGCCAGATATTGTTGGACTCCCAACTCCCCAGTGGTCCGGGATGGTGGGAGATGTCATCTGACAAAATATAGAGGGTCACAGGTTCGCCAACCTGTCCCAAAAGTTCAGAATGCTATTTTTAAAAGTCATACCACTAAATACTGTATGTACTGCAAAGTAACATGTCTTTCCTTTTACCCATTCAAAAATGCAAATATCAAATAGTTGAGTAACTGTCAAAATCATTGACTTTTGGTGTGTTTTTTTAGTAAAGTGGATTTTAAGAAAACATAGTGGAAACTCTTTGGGACCACTGCATGGTTGAAGAGAGGGACAACATACTCTGTCTGCAAAGTGACATTAGGCTCTAGGCCACATTCAAGTTCTGGGGCCATTTTGGAAAGTGCCTTGCAAGTTCCATCTGGGCTCTGTGAGAGTATTTCCTGGGTAATTTGCCAAATGCATACTGTACAACTCCCCCTGTGATATGCAGCTAGTAGCTGGAAGTGAAATATTTTTGCACAAAGTGGTCCAAACCAGTGCTAATGGGGGTTCTGCGCACAGTGGCTAATACAGAAGATTAAATGGGTCTGTGCCTTGGTCAGAGGAAGCTTGTGAGGAAGGGGTCATTAGATTTCTGAACATTTTCAGGTGTTATGACTCACTTCCAGAAATTGTACTAAGTTCTGCTGTATGACTTTTGAATTTACCAGTAACCATATTAGTAATTCAGATTTTTTTGTTGACTTTATTATTTGAAGTACCGAAATAAAACCAAGATGGTAGTCTCTATTTTAGCTTGCAAAAGCAACAATGTCCCTTGGAAAAACAGCCTAAGACAAAGAAACAGGAACATTAATCACAAACTCCCTTTTGCATGGAAGAAATTTTGATTAACTTCTGCAATTCTCCTCTTGTGTCCAAATCTTATGCCTATTTTTAATTTGCAGAGCCAAGCAGAATGACAAAATTGCAAAGAGCAAGCTTTCATAGAGCAAAATTACTAGTTCAGTAGCAGCACAGCAGTGGTTGATCCTCTGCCCCATCGGAAGCCCTAACTGCTAGCTCTGGTCGGGGCAGCAGGTGGGGGCTGTTTTTAAAAAAGAATGTATTTCCTTTTTCTTTTGCTGCATCAGTTCCAAGCTCACACAGCTGAATGGCTGTATGTGAGATCTGGCCCATCAGAGGATGCATGGGGGTTTGGATCCCGCAGATCCAAAAGCACTGGCGCCCTGCTCCATTTTGTGGTTTTCTGCTACTATGAATGGAGAATTGCTTCTGATGGGTGGGCCTCCATAGCGGCAGAGGCCTACAGATTCCAGTGGATGGTTGTTTTCACTTCATCGGGATTAGGATTGCACTATCAATTTTGCTAACAAATAGAAAATGTGTAAAAAAAAAAAAATAGTTGAATTTCTTCACGCAACACCTCTCATTCCCCAGTACCAAGTCCGATTGCCATTGCTGCTACCACCACCCACCCACATTGCTTCTGTGGGCAAACAGTAGTCACTAGTAAGTCTCAGGGGCCTAGATTTGGCCTTGCATCCTTTGCACTGACCCTCTTCAGTGTGACTGCCATGCCTGTAGAAGATTCAAATACATGTGCTTAAATATATATGCTGCAATATCGTCTTGAAGGTATCCAGCAGTGGATGCACCTTTGGATCTCTTTGCTTTGCCCCTCCCAAATTGCAAACTTAAAAGTATGCCACCTCCCTTTAAATAGGCAGAGCTGTTAATCTTTGGAGACTCCCAAATGTATAATTCGGTGTGGGGGTCTTGTGCATAGCACAGACTGTTAGATTACTGAGAATTTCAGCAGCTATGTAATCCAGACCCTTCAAAAAACATTCTTGTGGTGCCTGATTGCTTTTTCAGTACAAAATTTCTCATAAACTTTATACTTCAGGGGCATGTAGCCAACTAGGCGCATTTATTTATTTATTTATTTATTTATTTATTTATTTATTTATTTATTCATCCATCCATCCATCCATCCATCCATCCATCCATCCATCCATTCCCTCATTCATTCCCTCCAGTTTTTGCCATTCCAAGCAGCTTGCAAGCTCGGTGCTTTACTGAGTCCAAGGTTGCCTGCCACATGTTGCTAGTGGATTTCCTATGGCATTAGTGAGGCACACTTTGTGCAGGTATACTACACTGGGAGAGGTGTTTACAAAGATGAAAGCAAAAACCATTTTCATTTGACAAATGGGGAACTGTGGATTAGGGTAACAATTAGCTCTGGGGTTTTTTGTTTGTTTGTTTTTAAACCACTCTTCAAGTGATGAAGGGTGTGCACCCTTCAGGTGTGTGCGTGTGCGTGTATACAGACTGAACCTTTGCTGTGATTTTTAATGCATGCAGCCTTCATAACTTTCCCAGGAAAATGAATGTCTGTGGTATATGTGCACCAGCACCAGTATACAGCACCCGAAATATGCAGTCTTGGAGATGGTGGTTTATCCAGCCAGTGTATGACTGAAATTTTTAACCCAGATGCAGTGCTCTTTTCAGCAGGCTCCATGGAATAAACATTTGACCACCAGGTTTAGGAGATAATCCTGCAAAAGGCTTTTGTCTTCCGGGGGGGGGGGGGGCTTCTGAATGTCCTGTACCATAATATTATGCTGCTAATTCCTTCAATCTCACAGTTCCTCCAAGGAAACAATATCCCACTTCTGACACCACATACAAAATGTTTCCTTATCAGCTCTGTAACTCCCTGTGGCACAAAATGCTCCACTATATTTGTCTGTTGCCCTTAGAACAGATAAAAACGTGAAGTTGAGAGCATGACTTGCTACGGTGCCACCCAGCGAATCAGAAGAGTGCCAAGCTGCAATCTGAACCCAGCTTCAGGCTTTACCCTACCACACCTTTTCGTTTGCCAACAAAGCCCAGTTTTTCCAAACCCCTTCAGATACTGGATAGTGACCCGAGGAAGCTTGTGGTGGTGAGAAGAGAAGACTACCCTTTAGACTTGGCATATAAACAAAGCTGCTCATGCGCTTGCACTCCTCAGGTGCGTGTGGACAACCCCAAGGAGGCCCATCTCTACGAGTCTGTTCCTGTGATGCCTGGGGAGCCGCTGCTGCGCGACATGGTCCTGAGTCCGGACCAGCGCCATCTCTACTTGCTCAGCCAGAGACAGGTCAGCCTCAGGGAGAGGGATGGAGTGGCTTCTGTCACACTGCAGCTGAGAGGACAGGCCCCTAAGGGGGCCACATTCTCTTGTGGGCAAACTTCCAGGGGCCACGTGACAGTGGTGGGCGGGGCCAGAGGCAAAAGTGGGTGCGGTCAAGGGGGAAAGTGGGGTGGGGCAACAGGCCTGACTTTTACTTTCCTACTACATTTCAAATCACAGGCAAGGAAGGGGTATTGTCAGTGTTCGAAAACAGGGCAGAGGCCCTCAAGGAAGGCATGGAGGGGTGGTGGGTGGGTGGGGAGAGAGAGCGAGAGCTGTAGAGCTGCATAGCTGCATTTGGGCCCTGGTCCTGAGGTTCTCCACCCCTGATCTAACTGGTACTGGTTTTTTTTTTTTAAATGAGCCGGACCTTATGCTGGAACATGAGGCGATGAGTGCAAGAAGGCTTGTGAATAATTATTTTCCATCAGAGTCATTTCTGAGCAATTACAGCCAGCACCCAGCACCCAACACTTCTGGGGTTAGAGAAATGGGTCTTCCCACTTATAAAAGGCACACATCCCAGACACATTTTTTTGCACTCAGTGCTAAGAGCAGGGCAATTTGACTCTGCATATATTTCACTGTGTTTAAAACATGCCTATTAAGAGGAACTAGTTGGTATTTTATCCTTCTAAGAGGGGAGGGAAAATCTCTAGTGCATTATTAGGGACAACAGGTGGAAAAGGGGTGTTTGGAGGTTGTGTGGTTCTTGGCAAAACTTTTCTCCAGAGAGACAAGATCCCTAAAACTGCAAAGAGGCAAAACCTGCTTTTTTGTGGAGGAGGGAGCTGTGAAATTTGACATTTGGAATGGAATCACAATGCTGCCTGTGAAACAGGATCAGATGCTGAGGTTAAGAGTATGATTTCTGCGGAAGAGGCTTGTAGGAGTTGGGGTTAAGGCTACTGGGAGGATGGGTGCTGTGCAGAGCTGCCAGCTTTCCCCACTCTTTATCAGAGTATTGTGCAGTTTAACAGCAGGCAGAAATTCAACAGGTGCCTTCCCCAGTACCAGAAACCTGCACCTGCTGGATTTTGACTTTGTTGTGGATCTGCTCAAGGCACAGACGCTTTGCTGGAGGAAGCAGTGGAGAGGAATAGCAACCCTGATACCTAGTGATTCTGATGAGGAGAAGGAAGGCCTTGTCTAATTATTTAGCCCTTCCCCTCAGGTGGTCCGGCTCCCCGTGGAAAACTGTGAACAGTACTCGTCTTGTGCTGAGTGCCTGGGCTCCAGAGACCCACACTGCGGCTGGTGCGTCCTGCACAACAGGTGAGAGAATTTCCTAACACACACTGCCGGCCCCCCGGAAGAAGCCTTGTACAGGCTGGCAGGCGAAGAATCCATGATCCGACACCAGCACCCCCTTCCCTCAAAAATGCTGCTTTATTTTCCCGCCCGATGTTGGGGGATCAAGTAGGGAGGTGGCAGCCCAGTGTGAGACCCCCCTCTCTCCTCCCTCCTGCTGTGGCCTCCCTCCCTCCTCCTCCCCCTTATCTAGCCTCTGCAGGAGCCTTAATCCTATTAAATCTGCCAGCACTGAGCTGACTAGGAGGAAGAGTTAGAGGGGGTTTTGGGGAGGGGAAGAGGGGGAAGCAGAAGAAGATAGCAGCGGTTGTCCCTCCAAGAGAGTGGGAGGTGGTGGGTTTTATTTCCTGCTCTCCTCCACTCCCACAACCCATCACTCGATGTCATATTGAGCAAGGCAGCAGGGGGGAGAGCATGAGGTGTCTTCTGAGCCCCCGCCCCCATTGAAAGCAAGCTTGAGTTTCATCCTCCCTCCCTGCAGCAACAATGCCTCCTGTCTCCCCTGCGTTTTATATCCCCCCACCCTGCAGGAGGCAGAGCGGAGCCAGAGCGGGTTCGGGGGGAGGACATGGGGCAGAGGGCAGCCCCACCCTGCCAGCCACGGCTGTGTCTCTGCTGGCAGATGTTTCCCTCCTGCCTTTACCCTCCCTCTTCCCTCCCAATTCCCTATCACTGCCTCAGCACCTGGCACAGCAACTTGCACCTCCTAGCTTAATATAGAATTATGTGATAATACTTGCAGGGGGGTGAAGAAGGAGTGAGAACGGAGGTGACACCCCCCCACACACAGTAGTATTGGGTTTGGGGAGTGGAGAGGGAGAGAGAGAAAGAGAAATAAGAAGTAGTGGGAGCTGCTGATTCTCTTAGGACTGCTCCTCCACTCCTGAGCCAATTCTTTCCCCCCACTTGCAATCCTCTGCTCTCTGAATCAGCCACGGAGGGAGTTAGGAGAGGGCAGGAAATTCCTCTTTCCACACTACCCAGCATGGTCTCTCTCTTCCTTGACTGGCAGCGTGAGGTTTGCTTGCTCGCTCACTTCACTCTCCCTCCTGCCAACCCTTGTTGGGGGGTGGGCAGCATTTCATTCTAGCCTCCCTGAGCCCCTTGGAGAGGAAGAGCGGGATATAAATCTAATAAACAAACAAACCCTTCCTCAAGGCAGGCATCTCCATCCCCAGCTCCCCAAACTCCTTTGGTTCCTTACAGCACTGACAAGCCTCCAGGGCCCTGGAGCGGAAACAGTAGCTTCCTCGCCACCCCCACGCCCCCACACACTTGTGCACACCTAACACACCTGAACTGCTGAGCCTTCTCTGGCTTCTGTTTCCACCCCCATCTCCCTTGCCAACTTTTCCCCTGCCAAAAGCTCCTTCCATGTGTGCTGCTTTCTGTTGCCAGATCAGTAGAGAGTCTGCTCCACTGAGTGCTTTGATAAGAAGTTTTGTTCCTCTACTAGCGGGTCCCTGTGAGCTTTTTCTCCCCACACCCAGCCCAGCCCCATTGGTGGCATCAGTGGCCGAAGGCTATGGAGAGGGGCAGAATGCAAGGCAGTGAAAGCATCCTTTGCTTTCCCCTCCTGCCCAAGCTGCCTTGTTTCTGTTGCCACTCAGGTGTTGCAGAGAGAGCGAGTGTCCCCGTGCAGCAGAGCCTCACCGTTTCACAGCATCTCTGACTCAATGTGTGCGGCTGCTTGTTGAGCCCAACAACATCTCGGTGACAGAGCCCAGCATTGTGGTGAGTCCTGTGTACACCCCTTGCGCCTGCCTGGATTTTTGGCTTTCCGTTCTCCTGTGTTTCTTTGGCAAGGAACCTCTCCTGTGTTTGCAGGTGGTGAAGTGGTGCTAAGAAACTCCCAGCTGGCCCCAAAAGCTCCAGCTAGATTGTTGACCAGAGGTGGTTAGAGGGCGCAGACCCTTCCCTTGTTCTACAGCAGCTCCAGTGCCTACCAGTCTGTTTCCGGGCACAATTCAAAGTGCTGGCTAGGACCTGTAAAGCACTTCACAGTTTAGGCCCAAGATATCCAAAATGGCCAATGTAAATACTAGGCTCAATTTCCTAGCCTGGAGTTGTACTCGCGACGCCCTTTGAAGACAGTCATCAGACAGTCTGCTGGCAGCTGGTTTTCATTTATGACTCACCAACTACATTGACTATAGAATTATTTGCAAACTGCACCAGTAAGCTAGCTTAATTGGTTGAGCCCCACAACTGGTGTGTGGCTTAATTACCACTTTCCTTCACCACCATTCCAAGCTCTGGTACCAGCTGTTCAGATTTGTACCCGAGACACTGTGCTTTATGCCAATTGGGGCCAAGGCCGTGAGGCTGCTGGGACTGCAGAACATGGTATTGGCCATGCAACCCAGATTCAAGGATCTCCAGGTGAGTCACTGAATAAGGTTTCCAGCAGTCGGAGGGCAGGCCTTCTGTGCCCTGCATAGCTTCTTGCTTTGTGCCACCCAACCCAGCTCATAGAAACAAAACTAATTTTGCAAAATACTAACGTTTGCAGAAAGTGTTTTGCGAACTAAGATAATTAGGCATGGAAATTTCTTCTTCACCTCTATAATTTATGCATGCTGCAGAGTTATCTTGTGGCATAAAATGTGTCAGGGGGCATGTAGCACACAGGTTGCCGATGCAACGCATGCACCCACAGAAGGTTTTCTTGGCACCCAGAAGATCTTTTTCCCCTCTCCTGCCCTGATGAAATTCAGCTTGAACGAAGCATTCTGTTGTAGCCAATAAACAGGGAGCAGAGTGTCCTTGATTGTAGTGTGTGCGTGGTGCCCATGGCAGTTTATTCAGTTTGCAAATGTGCTCATGGGCTGAAAAGTGACCCCTAGTGTAGAGGAACACACACACGGTGCCCTCCTCCTTCCCTTGGATATAATTCCCAAACATTTTAATCTGTCTAGTGACTGTCCTCTCTTGGGCTGTGTTTCCAGCTTCAGCTTACTGTCCACAATGCCCCAGACCTGACAGCCGGTGTGATCTGCTCCTTTGAGAGCCTTGGAGAGAGCGAGGGGCAACTGCAGGTGGACGGAGGGATCCGATGCCTTTCTCCTACATTGAGGGATGAGCCCCCTGGGGAATACGGTGAGCGCTTGGAGGTGGGGAGGGGAAGTTGGTGAAGCACAGTGAGCTATGAGCTGGGAGGAAGTTTCTAATCTGCATGAACATGCTACCTAGGTTTGTTTTTGTTTTCTTACATATTTTTTTGTTCTCATTTTGTATTTTAATGTTGTGAACTGCCCCATGATCTTTGGATGAAAGGCAGTACAAAAAAATAAATAATATTAATAATAACAGGTGGCTATGGAGTAACCACTGTCTATCCTAGCCCCTGACTCCCCACCCTTTCTCACTGTGATATGCAGTAACACTGACCTGCTTTACAGGGCACATCCACACAAGACATTTAAAGCATTCTTAAAAAGGTAAAGGATCCCTGACAGCTAAGTCAAGTCGCAGATGACTCTGGGGTTGCGGCGCTCATCTCGCTTTACAGGCCGAGG
The DNA here is from genome assembly GCF_964234715.1 of Podarcis melisellensis. Lineage (NCBI taxonomy): Eukaryota > Metazoa > Chordata > Lepidosauria > Squamata > Lacertidae > Podarcis > Podarcis melisellensis. Next base: position 4,230,163 of record NC_138534.1, read on the forward strand.
GAGCTGGCGTTTGTCCTCAGACAGTTTTTCCGGGTCATGTGCCCAGCATAACTAAGCCGCTTCTGGCGCAATGGAACACCAAAACCAGAGCAGGGCACGGAAACAGCATTTACCATAGTTTTTGCTCTATAAGACGCACCAGACCATAAGACGCACCTAGTTTTTGGAGGAGGAAAACGAGAAAAAAAATATTCTGAATCTCAGAAGCCAGAACAACAAGAGGGATCGCTGCAGCGATCCCTTTTGCTGTTCTGGCTTCTGGGATAGCTGCGCAGCCTGCATTCGCTCCATAAGACGCACACACATTTCCCCTTTTTAGGAGGGAAAAAGTGAGTCTTCTAGAGCAAAAAATATGATACCTTCCCAGTGGAGCAGTACCTATTTATCTACTTGCACTTTTGGGCATGCTTTTAAATTGCTAGGTTGGCAGGAGCTGGGACTGAGCAACAGGAACTCACCCCGTCGCGGGGATTCGAACCGCTGACCTTCTGATCGGCAAGCCCAAGTGGCTCAGTGGTTTAGACCACAGCGCCACCCACATTCTTATACCACCTTAAACAGTCATGGCTTCCCCCAAGTTTCCAAGGAGTGGTGGGAATTGTTGGGAGACTGTATTCCCCGCAGAGCTACAGCTTCCAGAGTTCATTGGGAAGAGTGACTGATTGTTAAATCACTCTACGAATTGTAGCTCTGTGAGGGAAATCGGGGTCTCTTAAAAGCTCTCAACACCGTTAACGAATCACTGGATTCTTTGGGGGAAGCTATGGCTATTCAAAGTAGTATAAGAGTGCTTTAAATGTATGGTGTGCTTGTGACCACAGTGTCATAAGGATTACAACGCTATTTTGTATGTGAAGCACTTCAGAATGTTCAAAGTGCTGCGTTTGCTGCTGCTGCTGCTGCTGCTAAAATGGAGGAAAGGTTGGGACCCAAACAGCACTTCAGCAGGAGACCCTCTTTAAAAAGGAGCTTGTACTCATGGGCTGAGCTGTCAAGATCACTCAGTACAGACTGGCTACCACTCTGGTGCTCCCTTTCCCATCTGCAGCTGGAGGTGTTCAGAAAATGGTAAATGAACAGAACTATTCCCTCTCCGCCCACATCCAGACACAAACTTTGTAAATCGGATGCTTATGTGTGGAGAGAGGAGCTTCATTTGCTTCCTAATTTTGAGTGTGTAACTTCAAGTTAATGTAGAATGTGATCTTGCAAACAGATGCTTACTGATCTCTCTCCTTTCCAACCCCCCCCCCCAACTCAGGTGATGTTCGCACTGTTAGACTCCGACTTCTCTCCAAAGAGACGGGGGTTGAATTCGCCAGCACTAATTTTGTCTTCTACGACTGCAGCCTTCTGCGCACGTGAGTTTTGACACTGGAGCCATATTCTCCCTTCTTCAGACCCCAGACCTGGTCCCAGCTTTGAGCAACTGTCCCCTCGCCCCAAGACAATGCTCCTTAGTCTTGATTTCTTCCCTTTAGGAAGAGTTCTGATCTGGCAAACTAAAGGCCTATCCAGCCAACATCCTGCTGCCCAAAATGGCCACCCAAACGCTCCCGGGAGTGCTTAAGTCTTATCTTACCCATAAAGTACCCATCTTGCATGCCTTTTGCTAAGGACGTCTATGTGACATTACATTTGTGTTGTAAATTGCCCTGTGGTCTTCTGACGAAGGGCAGTATATAAATTTACTAAATAGTAATAATAATAGTATTCTGCTGGGAGCTGCCCAGAGTGGCTGGGGAAACCCAGCCAGATGGGCGGGGTATAAATAAAATACTACTACTACTATTACTACTACTACTACTAATAATCTGTGAACTCCAGCTGGGGAGCCAGGTCCCACGACTTGCATCATGGGCTAATCTAAAATGGGCGACCCAGCCAGATGGGCGGGGTATAAATAATAAATTATTATTATTAAATTATTAACATAATAAGTTTGTGCTAAAAGCCACCCAGAGTGGCTGGGGTATTAATAATGATGATGATGATAATAATAAATTTGAATATATGGTGAATAAATAATCAGTGGATCCCCAAATGCATGTTTGGGTTAAAGGTGGGTTGAAAACAAGGAAGAAAACTAATGTAAAGGCTGAGTTGTTACCTTTTCCCTCTTCAGCAAGTGCTCCCCCCCCCCCCGGGATTCCTTCTACCATCTTTTACAGCAGTGTTTCCTAAAGTGGGTGATATCGCCCCCTGGGGGCACTGGAATGATCCAGGGGGCGGGGTGGTAGTAGCCTTGGATGCTATTGGGGGGCATTGAATAAAAATAAGGGTGGTAGAAGCATAAAGAAAGAAGAGAATTTTGAAAAACGATTTGTACATGACACTTTCCGCCAGATGGGCACCGTTGCAGGATGGCGACCACGCCTCCTCTGGATCCAGTGGGGTCTTCCTGGGCTTGGCTAAACACTTTTTGGCTTCACCCAGGCCTGGGAAGTGGATTGCAGCTATAGTACAAACGTTTTTAATTGCATTTCCTTCATCATATTTAGTGGAACATGGCTTCAGTGTGGTTACAAATCTGTTAACTAAAAAATGAAACTGACTTCAAATAGCTAATCATGGTAATTTAAAAATGCTGCTGACAAAAATAGACTCCAACATTAATAAATTGATAGCAGTGCACCAGGTTCAGCCTTCTCATTACTATTGTTTTTAATATTATTTGTAATTTTTATTTTTATATTATCCTTCGTTATCTAATTTTTGTGTGTGTAATGCAAATGTTACTATGGTTGATTTTAATAAATTTATAATTACAGACTTCAAGGTGTCTTACTTGCAACATCTTTTTTACTATGTTGTAGGAAGTAGGTAGAAATATAGTACATAAAAGAACGCCCATTTGTTACTGCATCTTTCTGTTTGTTCAGTTTGTTCAGAAGATAGATTTCCAGGGGAACCCCAAGCAATTTTGTTTGGGAACCTCTGATGTACAGAGTGTCACCAGAGTACAGTGGACGCTCAGGTTGCGAACGTGATACATGCGGGATGCACTTTTGCAACCCGCAGTGTCTGCAATCCGCAGCGCCGTGTCTGCGCATGTGCGGGTTGTGATTCGGTGCTTCTATGCATGTGCAAAGCTCAATTTAGTGCTTCTGTGCAAGCGCCAAAATCTGGAACTAACCCGTTCTGGTATTTCCGGGTTTTGGCAGTCTGTAACCCGAAAAAACGCAACCTGAAGAATCTGTAACCCGAGGTATGACTGTACATGATGCTGAACACAATAAGATCAGTATGTGCGCACACACACTCTCTCACACACACAGCCCCAAAGAGAGCCAATTCAGAATATTTCTGCAGGGGAGAGGCAGGAAGACTTTCTAGGCTTTAGTCTCAGAACTCCTCTTGAATTGGGGCATCTGAACCAATGCAAAGGATGTCTGAGCATGTGCAGAGTGCTTTCCCCTTTACCAGGACCCATAAGCAGCTCTATTTGCACAGGGGTTTGGTGGTGGTGGGTGGCTCTTTTCAGGCCAGAGGGTGAGAGCGGCTGGGCCTTGTTCGCCTCTTGTTTTTAGAAACAAAGCGCTGGAGGTGCCTGTGCAGCAGCACTCGATCTGCCGCCTTGCTTGTCCTTTCCCATGGCTTGGCACACGCTTCCTTCCTCCCTTGTTCCCTCACGCCCACCCATTTTAAAATAGGAAGTCACATACAATCTCTTGTTTAATTTTGAAGAAGCGCTTTCCCCTCTCGGTTCTGGGGCACCCAGCCTTATACACCGCCAAGTCCATTTGTGGCAATGGCTTCAGTCAACATTCGCCCCCGGGCTTGTCTCTGCAGCAAGCAGATGGCTTTGGCAGGACTTTGGGAGCTGATTCAATCGGTGTCCCTCCCCCCTCCCCCCCTTTCCCATGAACTCCATATCCTCAAGCAGAACAATGGCAACAGGGAATAAAAGGTCCAGGAAAGAAGGGGGTGGGTGGCTTTTGTGGGAATGGGTACATGTGGGTGTACACCTGTTGTTGTTGTTGTTGTTCTTGCTTCTTCTTCTTCTGCTGTTTCCCTTTATTGACTTTTTATTTCCATTCTTCCTGCAGATGCTTGTCGTGTGTGAGCAGCCACTACCCTTGCCACTGGTGTAAATATAGACACACTTGCACCCACAACGTTGCCAAGTGCTTCTTCCTAGAAGGGCGAGTCAACACCACGGAGGTGAGTGCAGTCCGGGCAGTGTAAGGTGTTCTTTACTCCCTCTTGCCCCGCTGCACCTTGTGGGAATGCCTGCCAGGCCCTGGAGAGAACCTCCAGGCTTCATTCAGGGATACCAATACGCCACCCACCCTAAACCATGCCCCCTCTTACCTTCCCCACTCAATGTAGTTCCCTGAAACCTCCCCTTTGCTTGCTGGAGAAATCCATAGGAGTTTGTATGGTGGGTCTGAAGCTTCCTTAATAATAATAATAATAATAATAATAATAATAATAATAATAATAATAATATATTTATACCCTGCCCATCTGGCTGAGCTTCCCCAGCCATTCTGGGCAGCTTCAACAAAATATTAAAATACCGTAATACATCAAACATTAAAAGCTTCCCTAAGCAGGGCTGCCTTCAGATGTCTTCTAAAAGTCTGGTAGTTGTTGTTCTCTTTGACATCTGGTGGGAGGGCGTTCCACAGGGCGGGTGCCACTACCGAGAAGGCCCTCTGCTTGGTTCCCTGTAACTTGGCTTCTCGCAGTGAGGGAACCGCCAGAAGGCCCTCAGAGCTAGACCTCAGTGTCCCGGTAGAATGATGGGGGTGGAGACACTCCTTCAGACATACTCAAGACTCAATTTGATAGACAGGGACTTCTCCCTTCCCATACCTGCTGCCTGAGGGGTTAGGAGGGGAGGGGAGGTCTCCCTGCATGTGGCTTCAACCCGGAAAATCACCTGCTTTCCTTGTTCTCTTGAGGGTTCTGTGTTTCTGCACAATAGCAGAAATGGCTGCAAGACAATTGATGCTTTGCTTTCAAATGTATGGACACATATGGAATGCAGGCAGAGTTTTGCATACATTAAATAACCACCCAGCTCACCTAACAACGTTGTAATATTTTGGAGTTTTGCAGAATTCAGAGTGTATTGCTTGGGGTAGAGCAAGCAGAAAAAAAGGAGGAATAAAGGAGTTGTGAGGTGGGACAGGAAGGTAAAGGTATCCTTTTACCTGACCACTGAATGCTGCCCCGGCAAGACAACATATCTTCAGATGACATGAGCTCTAGAAATTTTATTTGAAATGTGAACAGAGAACCGAGATTTGTGGAAGTCTAGATTGTCTTTAGGCTGTTTCCTGTGTTGTAGCATGCAAGCGAAGAGCTGTTCTTCCTTGGACGTTTTAAAGCAGACGTTGGGTGGCTACCTGTCATGGATGCTTTAGCTGGGGTTGGACTAGATGACCATTGGGTCCCTTCTAATTCTATGATTCTGCCATGGGATCTTTGGTACAAATGTACGTTTCCACAGACCAGGGAATCCCAAGCAGTCAGAGGAAAGTCAGCAGGTGGCAGATCGACGGCATTGGCAGCCGATAATAGCACTAAAGTGCCTGTGCTGGGGCGGGGGTCTGGATCAATGCTGGTGGGGGGCAGGAAGGACCAGGGTATTTGCTGGGAGTGGGGCCAGTCGCTCATAATCAATCGTCTGGCCCAGGCGGCGGGATCAATAGACCTAGAGACGCCCGGGGCTCTTTGTGGGTAGGTAATTGATAGCAGCTCCCTTTGAGGGGCCAGCGTTCGGGTTGCGGTCGGATGTGGTGGCTGGAGCTGGGAGTGGCCTGGACAGCAATCTCAGAGGCTCTGGGAAGCAGAGCATTCAGTGTAACAGTTGGGGTTGAATTAGCACTGGCAAAACGGGTGTGCGCTCGGGAGGATGTGTGTGTGTGCGCGCGCGCGCATGCTGCACACTAGAATTGAGCGAGAGAACAGGGAGGGAACTTAGTGCTTCGCTCTTCTCTTCTGGCCCTGCCTTTTGTCTTGACCCCATTGTCTTGGGTCTGGACAGGAAGTTGCACCCAGGGCTTGATTGTTCTCCAGGTCAGGACCACATTTCCTCTATTGCTTCCTGGCGTCACTGCTCCCCCCAACCTCCCTGCTAGCCATGTAAACAGAGCAGCACGCCTCCCCCCACCTTTCCTCTGGTACCAAGGAGCAATTAACTAGACTCTGGTTTCCATGGCAACTCAGAGCGCCCAGCAGGCTCTTTCATCTCCATCTTTCTCCCGTGGCTGCCCCAGGCAAGAGGAGGAGGTGGAAGCCAGACTCCTGGGTTTTATCTTGTGCTCAGGACAGGGGTCCCTGGGGGTGGGAAAGGTCATGTTTTTGGGGTGGGGGCAGAAAGAGCCTCAGTTCTTGTGGTGGAAAGGGTTGTGTGTGGAGTCAAGATTGCGCCCCAAGTAATACTTGGGAATCAGTGGAATGGTAAGCCAGTGGGCTTACTTGTAAGTAAGCCTGCCTGGAGCAGGCGGGGGGCGGAGCTACTTCTCTCCCTCCCACACGCCCCAGTCTCTCATGTCTGCTGTTTCAAATGTACACTGGTTATAATTTAGACCAGGGGTCAACAAGGCTTGTTCTAGTGGAGATCCTCTGTGGGCTGGGCCGGCACAGCGTGGCACCGGAAATCACATCTGCGCATGTCTGCGATGCCAGAAATCGCTTCTGCGCATGCCCATATGCCAAAAATTGCACCTGCACAGAAGCGATCTTTGGCGTCTGGGTATGCACAGATTTCCGGCACCGCGGACATGCGCACACGCGATTTCCAGCATCTGGGCATGTGCAGAAGCGATTTCCGATGCTGCGGAAGAGTCCCCGCGCTGTGATGTGCCGGTTTAGCACAGCACTGGGGGACTCACTGAGCGGGCGGCTCAGTTTGGAGGCAACGCATGAGCCGGTTAAGCGACCCTCATGGGCCGCTTCCAGCCCATGGGCCTTAGGTTGCCGACCTCTGATTTAGACCCATATATCTCCTCTGCTTTCAGTCCTGCACTGGGAACGTTCAAAAGTGCATGGAAACAGTACAAGAAGGGGTGTGTGTGTCAGTCAATGTGTCATTTTTAATACCACATGCAAATGCCTTGCCTCTCTCCTGTAGGGCTGCCCTGAGCTGCTTCCTGGTGGTGAGATACTGATCCCAGTGGGAGTGTTGCAACCCATTACCCTGCGTGCCAAGAACCTTCCTCAGCCTCAGTCAGGACAGAAGAACTACGAGTGCGTCCTGGGCATCCAAGGCCGGCAGCAGAGAGTCCCAGCCGTGCGCTTCAATTCAAGCAGTGTGCAGTGCCAGAACACCTCGGTGAGGCAGCCGCACATTTTACGCCTGTATTTTGAATACCTCTTTCCCGTGTTCCGCAGCATTCTGCAGCCGCGAAGGCTGGAAACATTGGAATGGAAAAAGGAGATTCAGTGTCTTGCTGTTCTGGGGCTGTTTTTCTTCCCTGTGCTTCACTTCCCCTGCTTCTTAACAGTTGTAAAATGCCGCCTCCTGCATCTGTGGCACAATCTGCACACATGTTTTAAGGGCAAGGACCAGAACCCATCCCAACTGATGATGTTCCAGTGGTTGGAGTGTTGGGTTCAAGCCTTTGCTGTTGACTTGTTTTGACACACCATCAAATGGCTAACTTTCTTGGCCTCAGTTGTCTGTTCGAATAGTGGTAATAAAGGTAAAGGGACCCCTGACCATTAGATCCAGTCGCGGACGACACTGGGGTTGCGGCGTTCATCTCGCTTTATTGGCCGAGGGAGCCGGCATACTGGGTCATGTGGCCAGCATGACTAAGCTGCTTCTGGCAAACCAGAGCAGCGCACAGAAACACCGTTTACGTTCCCGCAGGAGCAGTACCTATTTATCTACTTGCACATTGTGCTTTTCAAACTGCTAGGTTGGTAATAGTAGCCTAATTAACAGTATTGTACTCCTGTAATGATGAATAAGGTGCAAAACACAAAGCGTTCTGTACACTGAGCGTTAGATTGCTTACATTTTTGCATATGAGCTTTAGCACGCTCCCAAAGTATAAAAAGCATCCCTCTTTTTTTTTAAAAAAAAAAGACAGTAACTCTCTCCTTTGTGAACCCCGATACCATCCCTGACCATTGGTTTTGTTGGCAGGAGATGAAGAGAGTTGGAGTCCAACAACATCTGGAGAGCCACAGGCTCATCATCCTGCTCTTGCCCCATAAGTAGAGTTGCCTAAACCCATGTATGTTCAGTGAGGTAGGAAGGTTTGCCAGTGAAACCAAATGAGGGTGAACTCCCAACAAAATTTAACAAAATGGGCTGCAAGCAGAACTGCAGTTTAGGGTGAGTAGCTAGAGAGATGCATGTTGGGTCAAAATAAATAAATAAAATATAACCGCATAAATGATGATGGACTAAATTGACTGTGAGTATCTAGGAAAGAGATTTAAAATCACAGTGGGAAAATGTACTTGATACTTCACTGTAGTGTACAGAAATAGTGGAAAGGGGGAAGGCTAATTCGATGTTAAGAACTGGCAAAGGGACTGAAAATAAGTCTGCAACTACTGTAGTATACTGTGTGGAGTTATCACTCCATCTGAAAAAGGACATCACACATCTGGAAAAGGTTGAGAAAGGACAACTAAAACATTAACTTGACTGAAGCACAAAGCTAAAGGGGATTTACAGAAGAGCTTTATAAAGCTAACCATAAAGCATATGGATAGTGAGATTTCCCTTTTCGCTCTCAAATAATTTTAGAACCCAATGAAATTCAGGGCATTGTCAGCATTTGAGCAGTATTTAGTTGTTAGTCCATTTTCCCTTCTTTCAATTAGTCTGTAGTAGTTCATACCTGCACTTACTTGAGTTTGTATATTGAGAAGCAACTTTAGTCTTTCCTGTTCATACCTGTAGTGTTCTCATTTTTGGTGTTTGTCTCTGCCTTCTAATTTCTTGGTTCTATTATGTCAATTAACTACCATCAGGGCATGTACAGCTGCAGGTATGCTGCTGCTGCTGCTGCTGCTGTTTAAATCCCCAGCAAGAAGTTGCAAAAGCACACAGGCAGTTGTAAATTCTCAGTGAACTCTGGGATTTATTTTGAAAATCTGAGGGATCAAAAGAAATAGCCTTAGCCTCGTGTGTGTGTGTGTGTGTGTGTGTGTGTGTGTGCCTGGCTGCTTTGTCCTCTGTTCAAGAGTGAAAGTAGTTACAAGCGCAGCTGGAAAACACGCGAAAATATTGAGGCAGTAGTAGGCATGGGAAGGGGAACAGAAGATGATTATTGATCCACCCACCCAAAACATCAGAAGGAATAATCTGCAACCCAAGTGAAGCAGTTTGGAGCCCAGTTTCCCCAAACTTGCCAGATTTTCCCTTACTGAGTAAGCCCAAATTTTACAGGTGGAAGGCGTTGAGAATGACATTATTTGAGGGTAATGTCAAGTGGACTACACAGATTAAATGGCAGCCCAAACAGCTGCAAGAACATATTACGCCATTAGAGTGTAGAAAGTGGGGATGAGGGTGAGTGAGGGAGACTGTTTCCTCCTCCTCTTGTAATACTGGAATTCAGGGTAATCCAATGAAATAGATGGACAGTAAATTCAGGACAAACAGAAAGAATTGCTTCTTTGTGTAATGCATAATTAACTTGTGGAATTTGCTGCCACACGATGTGGTGATAGCAGTTACCTTAAGATGGCTTTGAAAGGGGATTAGGGAGATTTATCCTCCATGAATTTATCAATGGCCACTGAATGACAGTTGCTGGGAGCAACTGCACAGGAGGGCTATTACTTCCACGCTCTGCTTGTAAGCTTCCCATAAGTTGTACCACTGTGGGGATGATGGTGCTGGGCTAAATCAAGATGCCGGACCTTTAGTCTAATCCAGCAGGGCTTTTGCCTCTTGAGTGCCGGGTGCTTGACGCAAGCGAAAGGGGAGAACCCTTGCTTTCAATGCCTAATGAGCTGCTGCCCTCATGGAGTGCCTTTGATTGGCTGGCTGGCTGGCTGGCCGGCCACTGTTGAGTAGTTCCTGTTTTGTGAGATTTGGAAGTATAAATCTAAATGAATAATGATTTGAACTAGCTATACTAAAAGAGTGAAGAGAAGCATGCAGATTTATCCTCCAACAATCCTTAGCTTCGTAGGACCCACTTCCAGAGCTGGCCAGAGTCAGGCCCACCACCCTCACCTTTGCTTCCTAATCAAAACTGGCTGTGTTTATGTGGGGCGTCCACGGGATGCTCCACCGAGGTTTCCCTCTGCTGTTTATAACCAAATACTGCACTCTGTAATCTTTCCCTGTGGCTATTATTAACAAAGATTGCCCCCCCCCCACATATTGGACCATTTGTCTTCCACAAAAATTAGGAGTGGAATATTGGCAAATTTGGGTGAGTGGGCAAATTGGAAGAATTTTCCCAATGGCTGTGGGCTTACCCTATAGATGATGAGTCCCATATTACAAAAGAGACATTGCCGGGCTGGGCTTCTGAGGGCAGGGGAGCTATTGGTTGAAGTAGCAGCAAAGCTTAAACAAAAAACAAATTCTTGGCCACTTCATGCTTACGATAACCCACCCAGCTGAAACTTCTGGATTTTTACCTGTCCCAAAGATTAATGCCATCTTTGGGGTAATGTGTGTGTGTGTGTGTTGCCCCAACACCCTGAAAGTAACAAAAACATCTGGGCTATTAATGATTTTGGTCTGCAAACAGGGTCAAGGGGATTCTGGCTGCTGTGCAATGGAAACAGGGTGAGCATCCTCCTTTTTTCACTGCTTCCACTTGGGGTCCAGCTACTCCTCTTTTTCCCCCTAGCTGCTGCCCCTTGCCTATCCAAGACCACCCAGGTTCCCATATCAATGTGCCCTTGACAAAACAAAAAAAATTCCTTCCAGTAGCACCTTAAAGACCAACCAAGTTAGTTCTTGGTATGAGCTTTCGTGTGCATGCACACTTCTTCAGATACGCAGTGTGCATGCACACGAAAGCTCATACCAAGAACTAACTTGGTTGGTCTTTAAGGTGCTACTGGAAGGAATTTTTTTTGTTTTGACTATGGCAGACCAACACGGCTACCTATCTGTAACTGGAACGTGCCCTTGAGTCTGAGATTGCTGAAATTAAATGCTTAAAGTTGACCCATGGAGAAGGAGCTGTCATCTAAGACTTGATCTAAGACTATACTCAGTCTGCCCTCTTTGCCTGCCTTTTTATTTGGCATTCTTTCAGGGGGTGGCTCTGCTAGTTAGTTTCCTCCTCCTTAGACTCAGTTTTGCCCTTGAAGAACTCGGCAGGGAAGATGATGGTGCCGAACTAGAATGAGCTGGCTCTGTCTGTCATTGGTGCTATCTCCACCCACTGTTGGTCTCCCTGGCTTCTACCCTACTAGTCTCTCTCTCTGGCTTCTACCCTACTACTCTCTGTCACTCGATGTTTTAAATCCCCTGTTACTTTTGTTATCCCCATTTTATTTTATTTTTAAGTATTCGCCCAGGACGATATCTACTTTTACCTCCCCCCCCCCCATTTTATGTTGTTATTTCTATGTATATTATGCTATGGCCACACGACTAATGCAATAAAATCTATTGATACCCTACTAGTCTTGGTGGGCACAGACCACCACAGGTTCTACCTGTTGGAAGTAGTATGCTTCTGAATACCAGTTCCTGGGAGAAACCTGTTGCACTCAGGTTCTGCAATCAGGCTTTCCATAGGCATCTGTTTGGCCCTTGTGAGAATGGGATGTTGGACTAGACGGGCTATTGGCTGTCAAGGCTCTTGCATTCTTACAACGGACCAACCTGGCTTGCATTTCCAATCCAGATGAGGCAAGCCAGGCTAGCTCATCTCAATTATGTCCTCCTAGAATCTCGTTTCAGTATCAAAAGGAGGTCAGATAGGAGGATTTATTGTACTTTATAAGAGTTCCATCTTCCTCTCCAGGTTCATGTATTGCAGAGCCTTCATTCTGAGTGTTTGTTGGGTAGTTGGGACACAACAAAGGTTCTATTAGTGTACTGACCACTCAGCTTGCTGCCTGATATTTGCCTTGCCTGATTTGAAGGAGGTAGTCTTGGACTTTTAGTGACGAGGCTCAGGACCTTATGGCAACCATGAGAACCACCAGGCTATTCCAAGAATGTTTTGTACCCAATTCATTTGATATTCTTCATGTGATGTTCTTTGTTGAGGGTGAACTGATGGTGGTCCTTGGGATGAGGGATTTCTTGGCTGTTTCCCAGCCATGGGCAGATCACTATCTGGTGGTGACTCCAGACCACTGCAAGAGTGGAGTGAGAATGGGGGCAAGGAGGTTGGGCCAACTTCAAAAGCTGATGAATCCAAGCAGTTTCCTGACAGCCCTTCTCCTGGAATACAGAGGAGGTTGGGGTGATGAAGCAATAGGGATGCTCGCTGGAATGTGAGTGGAGAGGAACTTGGAATGAGACTGAACAAATCCAGGCTACAGCTCATTTTAGAGGCTCCCTCGTGGCAGCGATGGCAGCAAACAAAAACTAATTTTCTGCCACTGTTGTATCTCTGCTGAGCCATTCAGCAGAGCCGGTGTTGAGTGGACAGAAATCTTCTGCATTTAGGTCCCCAGGGTGATTGTAATGAACCCTTGGTAGCCTGTTGAGATTTATCTCCCAAGCACTTCACCAGTAAAAATTGCTCTCATCTTCTCCAACTTAGATGACACTTTAGATCCAGTGTAAGTGCTAGAAGTTGGGCTTTTAGATTGGAATTTCTAGCGACAGACAGACAGACAAAAAACAATCATCTTATAATCAGGGATTATTTGGTATGTGTTTGTGGGGAAGATCTCCCCCTTTCTTTGCTCTCCTATTGGATTGCTTCTGTGGGGTTTGGCATTTTCTCCTCCTGGTGACTTCTGTTTCTATTAATATTGGCATTTGGCAGGAAACTACCTCACTTCTGCACATTTCATTGTCGTGAGATTAGGCTGTCATGTATTTTTTTGGTGAGGTTTTACAGTCTTCTTCGCGGTGACTCATACATTTCTGCTGTAGCTGCTGAGGTAGCATTTTCAGCCTGAGGAATGGTGATCAAACTGAGAGGGCTTATATGTGTTTTGCGTTTGGGGTTAGGTTCTGATCCCTGTGGTGCTTTGCAGTAAAGAGAACATGGGCTGGTTTGGTGCCAGGCGTTGAGTACTGTTGGGAAACTGACTTTTATCTGATCTGCAGACACTTTTGGGCAGCGGCCGCGGCGGGGGGTGGTGGTAGTATATGTGCACAGAGAATTTCAGGAGGATAGCTTTGGTTTGAAGGTTCATCAGAGTCTGATACCAGCTACTGCATTCCATCTGCACAAGGATTCCTCTTGCACTAGGAGACTTGCCCTCTGTCCCCCTATGCAGACCCAGTTCCCTGCCCAAATCTGTTCCAGAGGGTTGGAAGAGATTTAGGGGCTGCTTGTGGGGGGAAGATCGGGAGAATGTTTGGTTGTGAAAGGAGCTGACAGAACAAAAACTTAGTGCTGTGTTGGGTTTCAACCCGGTCTCCAATCTGGATAAAAAATCACAGATAATAATTATAGGTGGTCTTCAAACCACCTATTCATGATTTGGAATTCATGATTGCCTAGTTCAGACATTGGATCCTACAATGCACACCTTTGCGTGGAGCTATGCCCAAACCCGAGGGCGTGTGCATGATGTATGAATGATATTTTTGCCTTATGCATACATTTAAAGAGCATATATGGGCATAAAGTATATGGAGGTAGCATGCAGCTGTGAGCAGCCCCTCACATGGCTCTGTGGCCACTGGCGTCTGCCTCCAAGTCCACCACCAGCCTTCCTGTGTGGAGCAGGAAAGTCTGGTGGATGATTCTTTGAATGTTTGGTTGAACATGTGGGGAGGATTATAGTGGTACCTCAGGTTACATACGCTTCAGGTTACATATGCTTCAGGTTACAGGCTCCGCTAACCCAGAAATATTACCTCAGGTTAAGAACTTTGCTTCAGGATGAGAACAGAAATCGTGCTGAGGCGGCACAGCGGCAGCGGGAGGCCCCATTAGCTAAAGTGGTGCTTCAGGTTAAGAACAGTTTCAGGTTAAGAACAGACCTCCGGGACGAATTAAGTACGTACCCCGAGGTACCGCTATATTGTTATTTGTATATTCAGGTGAATGTGTGACTAGTCCCCAATGCTGAGAAGTTTGGGGTAGACTCAGTGGGGATGCTGAGGGTTAGGCTAGCAGGTGCAGTCGTGCACCCCTGTTTATGCCGGCAAACTGGAGCTCTTGTGTCTAAACTGTGGCCTTGGTTTTTGAAGGTCCCCCCACCTCGGGACATGGTGAACTGAGATACGAATATGTCAGAGCTTTCCCAAAGCCAGGCCCACAAGCCAAAATTACTTCTGTAGGAATGGTGAGAATCTGCCTATAATGGTTGCAAGTTGGGAACCACCTTCCTTTCCCTCCCCACCCCTTTACAACTCTCCTCCAAAACTGTAGCATGCTAACTGCATCAGTCCATGGCTTGGCTTGCTTGTCTGAGCTAACTTAAGCTGTTTGCTCTGCAGGCACCTCACAGAGCTTCACCTGCTCTCAGAATTGGGGTACCATGGAAGTCTGAGGCAGGTAGTGAATGGATGTCCTTCCTTTTGGCTCATTTCAGGGCAGCAAGTCTAGAAGGAGTGATTAATGGTGTTTTTGGGTGCTGCTTGGCAGCAAAGTCTTTATCTTCCTTCCCACCTTCCCCTCCACTTAATTAACACTGTTGCATTTCTATAAGTTAAGTAGTATGGAAACACTGACGGAATGGAATGAAGGATTCCACGTTGCTTTTTTTTTTAATAAGGATTAAAGAGTCTCTTCTTTTGGCTGGGGCAGAAATAAACAGCAGGACTTACTGAAGATCTGTGCTGGCACTTGTTCCGTTTACTTTTAACATGCATTAATGATGTGAGAGAGGATGGACCGACTGTAAAGAGGCTCAAATGTTCTGCAGGCGATGCAGAATAATTCCAGCTGGCAAAGTACAAAGAAGGCTGCAGAGATGTGTCAAAAATAAAAATAAAAGTAAACCAGGTGGCTGAGGAACAAAATGGCTGAGAACACAGAGGGCTGATATAGCAGCAAAGTTATATATGTGATGCAGGGAATATTTTATTTTTCTACATCTGTGGCCCTAGTCAACAAGCTACTTCAACTACAGTGGTACCTCGGGTTACATACGCTTCAGGTTACAGACGCTTCAGGTTACAGACTCCGCTAACACAGAAATATTACCTCAGGTTAAGAACTTTGCTTCAGGATGAGAACAGAAATGCAGAAGTGCAGCGGCAGCAGGAGGCCCCATTAGCTAAAGTGATGCTTCAGGTTAAGAACAGTTTCAGGTTAAGAACAGACCTCCAGAGCAAATTAAGTTCTTAACCCAAGGTACCACTGTACTTGGAGAAAAGACTGGGGAGCGACACTTGTTGCCATTGCCTCCATGCCTCCCTCTTACCTCAGGACAGGCAGTTGTGGGGGCTGGATATGGTGCAAGGGATGTCCCCACCTTCAGACTCCTAATGTTCATTTATTTTATTAAACAAGATTTATCTACCACTTATATCATCAGCAACAACAAAAAACCATGAGTGGTGCACATAAAGCAATATGGAATTTACATAAGAAAATGCCAATAAAACCAACCCTCCGACAAACAAATAGGCATACAATTGATCAAAATATAAATAAATTTTTAAAGTTTTAAAACAAGTGCACACAATAAAATTACATGCCTGGGTATTGTTGTTTTATTTAGGTGTGTGCTTGTTAGTTTAAAACTAATGTTTTCCCACTGGGGAAAGGAGATTGTACTCAGGAAAATTATCAACATGCTGCAGCTGCCAAAAACTGCCGGAGAATCATGAGAAAGGGATAAAAAGTATTATGAACACAGTGAAGCAGCCAGAACTTGAATACTGGGCATTTTGCATCCTGGGCAATATCTGTTAAGCTATTCCCTTGCCGAACTGCATACCGTAGTTTTCTGTGTATAAGACACCCCCGTGTATAAGACAAGTCCTATTTTTTTGAACCCCAAATTAAGAAATCAATATTTCAAACTAGGGTTGCCAAAACCATGCTGATGAGACCACCACCAGCAGCAGTGCTTTGGTTGGTGGTGAGTTTTGCTGCAAATTGTTGTTTCCTCCTCCTCCTGCTGCTGCTGCAGCCCATGGTTTAAATGGTGGAGCTGAGCGCCTTGCTGCTGCTGAATAAACAGTGACAGCTACTGGGCAAGCACCGCCTTCAGCTTGCAGGGCTCTGCCGCCAGGGGAGCTTGGCCTGAGCCGGCTGGGCTCCTCTCGCTTGCCATGTCTGGCAATGGTTGATGGCGGCTCCAGCCCACCCAAGCCCATTTGTGTAAGACGACCCCCAATGCTTTACTAAATTTTTAAGCAACAAAACATAATCTTATACATGGAAAAATACGGTAGTTTTACAGCACCCAGTCAGGGCAAAGCAGTTGCTTTAGCTTTGTTTTACTTTCAGTTCAGATTGTTAGCAGCGCGTCCAGACAGGAGCTAGGAAAACCCCTGCTTTGATTCTTAAAAGTTTTCATCCCTTCGTTGCTGGGTCTTTGTAGGATTACTATACAGCCTGTGGAGTTCTGGCCAGCGCATCTTAGAAAGGAACTTTTTGGCTTTCTGATGTGATCAAAGCGCAAGCCCCATCTTCCCCTTCCCAAGTCAAGAAAAGAACCATTACTCTCCGTGTACAGCTCAGCAATTGCTTGTCCTCAGTGTACAGAAATTGTAATGATCTGATACTGTACATAGTCTTATGTAAAAGTATTTCTGTTATACAGTTCTAGAAATCATTTGGGGCTATTAAATGCATGAACACCTTTGCTTAAACATTGTTTTTATCATTTTAAAGGAAAACAAAGGCTGGGGGGGAATTGAGGACCTGCCCCTCCCAAATTCCCCGTTCTTCCCACTAGGGCTTTCATACCTCTAGAGCAGGAGTCAGCAACCTAAGGCCCATGGGCCACAGGCATCCCACGTGGGGCATTTAACTGGCCCACAAGCCGCCCCCGAACCAAGCTGCCCGCTCAGATGCTGGAAATTGTGTCCGCGCAGACACCGGAAATTGCGGCTGTGCGCGTTCATGCGCACATGCACAATCTGGCCCACAGAGGGATTTCTGCTGGAGTGAACCAGCCCAGGTGAGGTAAACCTTGCCAACCCCTGCTCTAGGCTCTATAGATGTTTTTGGACTCCCAACAAACATCATCCCCAGCCAGCATGACCAACATCTGGAGGGACTTACAGGTCCTGCTCCAAACAAGGTTTCCTGGTTTGTGCCTGTAGGTTCTGTGTATGCATGCAATATAAATATATAATATGGGGATTATAGAAACGCTTCTGCTTCTTTTGGCAGCTGTCAATAAATCCCAACAGAGGCCAACTTACATGTTGAGAACCCAGGAAGTGCTAACAGTGCAAGAAGTGGGGCTATAATCCAGATTCAGTAGATTAGCAAGTAGGTCCTTTCCACCTAGGGTGACCGTTTACTCAACGCCAACAAAGAGGGCAAAGGAGGACACAGATCTAAATAAAATGTGCAAATATTAAAAAGATCACACAGTTTAAATAGAACTACAGTGCATGTCTTCATACTGGGGAAGATGATCGCCGGGTTGACCTGTGTGCTTGCTCAGTGTGCTGTCCAGATGCTCGCTGTTGATGGGCAACTTCAAGGCCATTCCTCTCCAAGTCCAATTTAAAGATGCATATGAAGGGAGATTTCATCTAGGTCTTTGTCTTTAAACAGAACTCAGAGCAGGCAGCCCTTCAGACAGAGGACTACCCTCTGTAAAGGAGGGTGTGTTGCTGCTGCCCTAGTCTGAAAGTTGAGCCTTAAGGGGGATTGCCAGGCTCTTAAGTACAGCTCATGCTTTCTAGGTGGCAAGGCAGTTGGGTGCTCTGTCTGATTCTGGGGAGGTGCCCTCTTTTAGGTTTTCCCAAGGTGTATTTCTGAATAGGGATTCCCATCCCGACAGTCATGCTCTGTAGGGATGGGAGACAGATTTGATATTGTTTGCATTTCAATGAGAAACTCCCTGATTTGCACTTCTCAAACCAATGTACAGACCAACACACAAATATCCTTTGAACTTTACCCTTCTCCATTTGTGCCTCCATTGAGAGCCAGTGTGGTGTAGTGGTTAAGAGCAGTGGACTCGTAATCTGGTGAACCGGGTTCGCTTCCCCGCTCCTCCACATGCAGCTTCTGGGTGACCTTGGGCCAGTCACACTTCTCTGAAGTCTCTCAGCCCCACTCACCTCACAGAGTGTTTTGTTGTGGGAATGGAAGGTGTCAGGGAACTGCCATCAGTGCTGGAGGGAGAGAGCAAAAGCCAGAGGGATTCCAGAGAGCGCCCAGGGATCAGGAGAAGCAGCCCATCTTCTGGGGAAGAGAATCAGCGTAGCACCAGTGGAGAAGGGGGGCAGGTGGGGGAAGTGGCGAGGCGGTCCCATGACTCCTTGCCTGGGACCAGCGGGGAGAGTAGGGGTCCTCCGTTGCCCACGCCCTCCTTGCGCAGAAGGCTTTCGCGCAGGGAGAGTAGGAGGAGACTAGGCATCAAAGAGCTTCTTTGCTGGAAGAAGTTTAAGAAACGCCCACTGACGGATTCTGTCAGCGATTGAGTCAGCCACAGGTGAGTGGCTGTCCGAACAGAAAAGGTTCACTTAGGCAACCCAGCTAGGTGATTGTACCCAGCCGGGGAGATAAGCACTGGCTTATGCATGAGCAACCCCTAGAACCATTACAGAAGGGAAAAGGAGACTGTTAGCCACTTTGAGACTCCTTAGGGTAGTGATAAAGCGGGATATCAAATCCAAACTCTTCTTCTTCTTCTTCTTCATTCCCTAGCAACCAGTGTGTGTGAAAATGCATAT
The DNA here is from genome assembly GCF_964234715.1 of Podarcis melisellensis. Lineage (NCBI taxonomy): Eukaryota > Metazoa > Chordata > Lepidosauria > Squamata > Lacertidae > Podarcis > Podarcis melisellensis. The sequence continues at coordinate 4,249,064 of NC_138534.1, forward strand.
ATTAGAGAAAAGTTTACATTAAAGAATAACATATAAAAATATTGGGGAAAATTGCTTTTTAAAAATGGGTATATTTGTCAAAACTGCATACAAAAATGTATATTTTAGGAGAATCTCACCCTAACATGTTGACAAATTTTCATGATGGTTCATTTTTAAATGCAAATTATTGTTGCAGAAATGTGGAAAACCCAATTTAAGATTGGGAAAATGAGAAACGGAAATTGACAGGTGAATCAATTCCTGGTATTCTGCCCTCTCATACATTTGTGACCCATCTCTTTCCCACAGTACTGGTATGACAGTGATGACCTGGGGGAACTGCCGCTGGATTTTGATGTCATTTGGGATGGAGACTTCGCCATTGACAAGCCACCAGGGTTCAAAGGTATGAGCCCTAGATGCAGAGTGTGTAGATTAGCATTTGTACTAATGGAGGTGCTTTAGGTCTGATTTTTCATGAATCACTTTCCAGTTTTCTAAAATGAACATTTTGTTACGGAGAGACCTTACAAAGTGATAGTAGGAATGCAGTACACCAAGGCACATTAGTGCCGTTCCAAAACTTTTTGCAGCCTGAAGAACAGAAATGCCCCTTCTCAACTAGTGGCAGAGGAAGCCTCTTGGGCACCTGGGGCGATGCGCCCAGGGGTGGGGCAAACCGTCCATATGGGCAGGGTGAACTGCGCCACATGGCGCCCATAGGGGCTAAGGACGGGGTGCACTGCGCAGCACCCATAGGGATGGACAAAGGCAGAGCTAGTGGTAGTGTGTGTCCCAGGGATGACACCCAGGGCGGACCGCCCCCACCTTGCTCCGCCTCTGTTCTCAACACCCACCTACCAGCACTGCTAAGGCCAACACTTTTTTTTTTTTACTACACTCTTCAGTCACCAATTTTCTGCCTTCATCTGTCACTCCTTCCCTACTTCTGGTGCTGCCTAAAACAAGTGACTTAACCCTGATGTATGTATGGTAAAGCCGTCTCTGGAAGATAGAGAAGCTGTCTTAAACTGTATCCAACTGTTGGTTCATCTACCTTAGTTTTGTCTACACTTCCTGCTAGAATCTTCCCAGGGTCTTAGACTGGACATATTTTTGCTGGCCTATCTGGATCTGCTGGGGATTTAAACCTGGGACTTTACTCGTGCAGAGCAGATGCTGTACCTCTGAGCTTCAGTCCTGCATCTTGGTTGACCCTGGTGTGATAATTTATAGCCTGGGTGCATTCAAAGACACAGTTGCATTAAGAAGCTAACCTACTAAAACGTTTATGGTGATTCTGCCATGTTAAGCATGCAGCTGAATCTTGGCCCACACTGCTTGGTTTAGTTTGCCAGCGTAGGTGGAGGAGTCTTTAAGGGAGGTGGCAATCTGGTGCATTGAGAAGAGAGGAAGTTCCTTTCATTTCATCTCCATGTTGTTCTTCCCTCTCCCCAGCTCTGTTGTACAAGTGTTCAGCCCAGCGCTCCAGCTGCGGACTCTGCCTCAAGTCAGACCCGCGCTATGAGTGTGGTTGGTGTGTTCCAGAACGCCGTTGTCTCTTGCGCCCTCACTGCCCTGCTTCCCGGCAGAATTGGGTGCCACCTGGACGGCGGGGGGCCCGCTGCACCCACCCCCGCATCACCCAGGTAAGAAAAACTGCTTAGCGGTTCTCTTAAAGGTAAAGGGACCCCTGACCATTAGGTCCCGTCGTGGCCAACTCTGGGGTTGCAGCACTCATGTTGCAGCACTCATCTCGCTTTATTGGCTGAGGGAGCCGGCGTACAGCTTCCTGGTCATGTGGCCAGCATGACTAAGCCGCTTCTGGCGAACCAGAGCAGCACACGGAAACGCCGTTTACCTTCCCGCCGGAGTGGTACCTATTTATCTACTTGCACTTTGACGTGCTTTGAAACTGCTAGGTTGGCAGGAGCAGGGACTGAGCAACACCCCGTCACGGGGATTCGAACCGCCGACCTTCTGACTGGCAAGTCCTAGGCTCTGTGTTTTAACCCACAGCGCCACCCACGTTTTCTTACTGTGGTGCTTTTTCCTTCTTTTTTGGAACCCCTGCAAACCTCGCTGGGTTCCCTCCCCCCAATGAGCAGCCTTCCTTTGTCTTCCCCTCCCACCCCCAATCTCTCTGCAGGTGTTGCCATTGACTGGCCCCAAGGAAGGTGGGACACGAGTGACAGTTTGGGGAGAGAACCTGGGGCTTCATTTCTTCGAGGTGGGGGTCCGTGTGGCAGGCGTGCGCTGCACTTCTCTCTCTGCTGAATACATCAGCGCTGAGAGGTTGGTGAGGGTTTTCTGAAAACACTGGGTGCTGGTGGAGGAGGAGCCTGCGGGGTGCTGTCAAGGGAAGGTATAGAACAGGGAATTTGGGTAGGCGCAAAACTGCAAAAACAACTGTGTGGTTCATGGTCTCTCACTTAACACCACCTCCTGGACCTGGTGGTGCATTTAATGGCAGAACTCTGTGAATGCAGCTCCTTCACTCCTCCCTTTGTACTTACACCAGGAAGTCCACAGTTAACCAGAGTATCCCTTTTTCCCAGAATGGAAGAAACTCTGATCAGCAGCTTTGGAACAAGCCCAGGATCATAAAGTACAATTTATGGCAGAGTGCCTTTTAGTTATAGCACTTGGTTCTCGTGCATTTGTGAGCCAGGGCTTCCAGGCAGGTTTGTCATATTAACTAAAAACAAAATAATATCTAAGAAGGAAGGCTGCAGGGTTGCAAAATCGGAAGAATGAAAAGCAGCCAATACAGTGAGCTAAAGAGCATACAGTTGTACTTGATGAAGCTATCATTTTAATCTTCACACTTTCTGATCAGACCAGAAAGATTTATGTTGCAAGAAAGGACAATAAATTAGTCTTTTCCTCCCCCCACGTCCCCCAGTGTCATCCCGGCATGTTCCACTCATTTGAATTTAGACATGTTTGTCTAAATGTTTCCCTCTTAAACTCCAGAAACAAGGTTCCCATGCCCAGATTCTCTCACTTTGGTAAAACTGGTCTAAACTACCAATAATGGGTTTTCTTGGGGGTTAGCCACACTTAACTTTTGCTCTGCTTTTTCCAGAGCTCTGTGTTTAAGCTTTATTTCCCACTTTCCCTACGAAAATCCGTGCTTTAGCATTCAGTTTGGCTTTTTCATGGATTGCCGTTTGCTCCAGGGTTTTCATGGGGAAAGATCCAGAGCAAAAAAAAGGAGGGGGACTTGGACACAAAACTTTAAAGTGTGGACCATGCCTGGAAAGAGTGGGGCAAAGGGGAAAGTGTAGATAAGCTCTTTGGTAGGCCAAAGTGGACTTTGATATTTCAATAGCACATGGATGGGTAACATTTTCAGTCTTAACAGGTGGGAGACTCAGATCCGCCATGATCATGAATTTATTGCTTCCTCTGTGCGTCTTGTTTGGGCGGGGCGGTGGGTGGAAGGTGCCTTCGCAATGCAAAACAAGATGGCGTCCCTAGTCCCTTATTGCAGAAACCTCTGAGTTTTCCTTATACAGTGGAACCTCGGGTTACGGTGGGGAGCCCCGCCACAACCCGAAAACGTCGCAACCCAAAGTGCCGTGTCGTGTCGTGTCTGCACACGTGCGCAGCGCAGTTTAGTGCTTCTGCGCATGCACAGACGCGATTTATCGCGACTGCATGTGCACGAATGGCGCGAACCCGGAAGTAACCCGTTCCAGTACTTCCGGGTTTGCACCAGTTGCAAGCCGAGGGTGACGTAAGCCAGAGGCTACATCACCCGAGGCTCCACTGTATTTTGTGCTGAGAAGGATGTTGGTGCTGCCTTGATTGAGGTGAAAAGATAGGCCAGGCCAAAAGTATTCATTGGGCAGCTAGGAGAGATGCCAGGAAAATTTAGAGGATTTCATTGAAGGCCTCTCTGACCAAGGCTAATGCTGCTGACCTAACAGGCACTCCTGAGGAAATGAGGAGTCATCCCCTCCCCAGGGAAGAGCACTGACCAGACTAAAAGGTTTACCAGGCAAACGTCATTCTGTTCAAGGAGTATTTCTTGCAAGGCCTTAACAAACCTGCAGTCTGGGGCAAGACAAAGAGAGCTGAGCTGTGCAAAAATAAATTATGACATGGGCCATTGTGGAATGAAGAATTAGAAGCAATTGATGGCCTTGTGAAGGGAAGGGATGTGGTGGACTCAATGGGGCGGCAGGGATTGGTGTGGTGGCGATGGGATGGGGAGGAAGCCATATTCTTCTGACAAATCACCCTTTCTCCCCTCAGGCTGGTATGCGAACTGGAGCCATCGCTCTTGCCTGACCCTCCCCCTGGGCCTGTGGAGCTGTGCGTAGGCGATTGCAGTGCTGACTACCGGACCCAGTCAGATACTCCCTTCACTTTTGTGGTAATCAGGGTGGGGGTTAGGGCTCAATAGGCATATTTAGCTTATATGATAAGCAATGAAGTACATGGTAGAAGCCTTGCTTGTAAACTGTGGGCGCGTTTATCTGTGGGAAGGGGTGTTTCCTGAGCCCCAGACCCAAAAAGTAGTCTGGTTCTGGAAGGGGTGTCCATGTTAATCAGCTTGAGGGAAGGGGGAGACTGTTTGTGAAGTGTATCTTCATTATTAATTTCTACCTGTTTCCTCATGTAGACCCCCAGTTTTCATGGGGTATACCCAGAACGAGGTCCTGCCTCAGGCGGGACGAAAATCAGCCTCCTGGGAACGCATCTGGATGCTGGGAGCAATGTCAGTGTTGTGATCCGGGGAGCACCATGCCAGCTGATAAGGTATTGTTTGGGGTGCCATTCAGGTTTCAGTGGAGTTGGCTGGGAACTCCTGGACAGGCTCACTATTAAATTGGGTTTGGGTGGGGGAAGGGATTGGGTGGAATTCAGCATCGCGCTGAGGTGAATGTCCATTCAGGACAAGCATGGCAGCAGGCGGAACAATCCCCCCATCTCCTCCCCCAAGCTCTGTTCTGGGAGTTGACCTGAAATCCCCTCCAAGCCTTTTTTTTGGGGGGGGAGGGTGGGCGCAAGTGGAGGAGATGAGGGGAAAGCTCCGCTGGGCGAGTAGAAGCCCTTGGGCTGAAAGGACTCTTTAGGTCAGTGGTTACCAATTGGCAGTCTGCAGACCCCAGAGGTCTGTTTCACCCATGCAGGGGGTCCCTGGCACCATGGGCAAGGGCGCAAAACTGCCTAGAAAGCACTGGACAAGTGGAAATCTGCTTGGCCCCATGCTTTCTAGCACGGGAGAAGCACAAGTCTGGATGATCCCTAGGCCCGTTTATTTTTTGCATAGCAGCTCCTTGTTGTGTAGAGGCTATGAACTGAGAATCAGCATGGTGCAGCAGGCAGAGTATCCAGCCAGAATTGAGGAGGGCCAGGTTCAAATCCCCACTCAGCCATGAAGCTCCTCAACCCTGTTAACTGCCTTTCAGTGTAATCTACCTCAGAATAGAATAGGGTGGTGGTGGTGGGGAGAATCAGGTGTGCTGCCCTAGAGCAGGATAAAAACAAAATAAGTCCATGGCCTGAGACGTAAGGTGGCACAGAGGAGGGAAGCTCTGTGTTTACATTGGACTGTGCAACGTGGGTGAGGGGAAAGTGGAAGGTGTTGAATGATGGGGTGTGGAGGAAGCATAATTTTTGAGGTTAGATTATTTGTGAGGAGGCTGTGTTTGTTTCTTTAGGGGCAATAACTCTCAGTTTCCCTCTCCCAAGGCGTAGCGCAGGGGAGATTGTCTGCCTGTCTCCCCCCTCAGCCCTAGGCCCAGGCCTCGCTGAGCTCAGCCTTCGCATTGACCGTGCTAACATCAGCACCAACGGCACAGTCTCCTTCCGCTACAGCCCTGACCCGGTTGTCACAGGGATAGAGCCTGCCTGGAGCATTGCCAAGTAAGTGATGAGCCTGTGACAGCTCTAAGCTTCTTTACTAAGCATCTCTCATTCCCACAGGACAGTGCCCAGGCCCCAAATCAGTAGATGGGAGTAACTGAGGAAATAAGGCTCTCCCCCCTGCTTCCTCGTGACTGCTGCTTAGTGGGGAGGGCCCTGATGCTTCCCCACCCCCTCATGACTCAGAGAGGAAAATTGGGGGCTGCCCTCCATCCATCACATTTAAAAAGTTTTACTTTAGACACTTCTGCTTTGTCTCGTTTATTCAATCTGTCTCCCATCTCAGTGTTTCTCAAACTATGGTCCCCAGCTGTTGTTGAACTACAACTCCCATCATCCCTAGCTAGCAGGACCAGTGGTCAGGGATGATGGGAGTTGTAGTCCAACTACAGCTGGGAACCCATGTTTGACAACAACAGTCTCATCTTCTAGGCCAGCAATTTGTTTAGATTCCAACAGATAGATAGATATTTAGAGACACACACACACCTTATCCTATTCCAAGGACAATATTGCATATACAGGCATCCCTCCACTAGGGCTGAGTGATACCTGGTTTTCAGCACTGTGATATATCACCAGCTAAACACCACAATTTAGTGATATATCATGATTTTTGAAACTTGGAACTATGTAGGGGGGTGAAGGTTGGGTGAAGGAGCAGTCTGTGGAGATCATGCAGGTTGGGGGGTGCAGATCGGGTGTGTGGCTGGGCAAAGGAACATGGAGATTGGGTGTGTCAGTGAGCAAAGAAGCATGGAGATCAGGCTTGCAGGAAGCAAGTCACCCCTGCAGAAGGGAGCAAGGAAGGAAAGAGGCTTGAAGAACACAGGGCAATGTGGTGGGGTGTTTGTTTTTTACTTTGTGGCACATCTTCCAAATTAAAAAGCATGGAGAGGACAACATTTACAGGCAGTGGAGTTAAGCCAAAAGGAGCTACTGATTTATTAGTAGATATGTATGCATGTTTTTAATTTTATCAACTGTATATTTGGGGGGGGGGTCAAAGGGACCTCAGCCCCTAGGAGTTGACTTCTATGCTCAAGGTTAATGGCGAACACTGGGGAAATTGAGTTTTGGAAAGGGAGAGGGAACACACATAGGGAGCGCACTAGCTTTCATCTTGTGTGAACTTCACTTGGCTCATCTGCAAAGGAAGGCACCTGTGACATTCTGAGCATACCTGGTCTTCTCCATGCAACTGTATCCCTGGTCTCCTTGCCATTGCCACATGCCTGGTGGGTGCCATTATGAGAATGGGGTCTTACCAAAGTCACGAATTGCCCTTTCTTTGGCAAGGTCTTCTCTTTATCATCTGCACCACCACAGTGTCTGTGGGCTGAATCCATTTACCTCCCCTTCTGTCTTTTCTTACCCCCACCCTACAGTGGTAGTACTAGTCTCACAGTGAGTGGGACCCACCTGCTGACGATCCAGGAGCCCCGTGTTCGAGCTGCCTATGGGGGAATAGAAACCATCAATGTGAGTCTTCTGTGGAGTGGGCTAAACTGACGCAGACTGAGTGTGCAGCAAAAAAGAGGCAATTGACAGACATAGAGGAGAGAGGGAGGGAGAGAGAAGGGATTTGCACCATCAGGTTAGCTACTCTGCTCTAAGAAACAATATACCACTCACCCATATTGTGTATCAACCAGTACTATCACTTGGCTTAAAACATGTTTGTTGATCTACAGATCAATCCTCCATACCCAGGAGTTCAAGAGCAGAATGTCCATTGCACCTGTAGTTCTTAACTTCAAACTTTTGCCAGGTTTTCACTTCCGCTTTTAAACTGTCCATCTTTTGTGCATTAAATTTGTGTGATTGTAGCTGGCCAGCCGCCAAGTGTGTAAAGCTGTGATTGCATAAGTTGAATGCACACTAGTTGCGAGTTGACTGTATATAAACTCACTGCACATTCTCCCTCCACCGTCTGATAGAAGGTCTGTAGCTTAAGGAACTATTCAGACATATGATCTCCCACTTTCATTCTGGATGGTGAAGTTCAGAAGGAAACTCCATCATGTGATATATATTTTCTTAATCATGTATTTCCACTCCCAAGACTCTGTAAGTAAAAACCATAAAATGTAAACCATAAAATTGTAAGTAAAACCATGAAATGGTTCTTAAACATATCTGTCTCTGTCTTGAATCCAAGATAAAGATTAGGAGGCCCAAAGCATTCTGGGAGGGAGGGAATAGTCCTCCCTTCCAATCCCTTAAAAGGCAACATACTTTTTGAGAGCTAATTGTGAAAGCCAAGGCTCTGCATGTCAGAAGTAAGGACTGCTGGTCTTTGAGACAGCAGAGTAGGTATGCGCGGTTGGGTGTTGAAGGTCAGAAGCCAAGCGTAGCGGATTATTCTTTGTTCCCCCTCAGTTGTGGGGTGTCTGTTTTTCCTTCCTTGCAGAGTTGCCAGGTGCTGAATGATTCGGTGATGTTGTGCAAGGCCCCTGGCATCATACCTGGGGAGGAGGCCCTGCCCCTTGCAGGTGCTCACCCTGACGAGTTTGGCTTCCTCTTGGATGATGTGGCAGCCGCTCGTACCTTGAACCGCTCCGCCTTTACCTACTACCCTGACCCCAGCTTTGAGCCATTTGGTCCCAGCGGCATCCTGGAGATTAAGCCTGGATCCCATGTAGTCCTCAAGGTACTGAAGCGTTTGTGTCAGGGCTTTTCAAACGTTAATGGTTGAAAACCTCAAGCCAATCAAATGATAGCCTGCTCAAAGCCTACTGAAAGAGAAAACCATGACAGAATTATTTTCTCCAGCATAATGTGGCTTTTTACCTTTTGGTTAGAGATAAGCATTCCAAAAAGGAAAGGAGTGCCTATTTTATGGTTGTGGCATTCAAATACAGTGGTACCTCGGGTTAAGTACTTAATTTGTTCTGGAGGTCTGTTATTAACCTGAAACTGTTCTTAACCTGAAGCACCACTTTAGCTAATGGGGCCTCCCGCTGCTGCCGCGCCGCCAGAGCACGATTTCTGTTCTCATCCTGAAGCTCTTAACCCGAGGTACTATTTCTGGGTTATCGGAGTCTGTAACCTGAAGCGTATGTACCCCGAGGTACCACTGTACAGAATTTGATCGGAAATTGAGAATTTAGTTTTCTTTCATATATATTTTAAAAACTTTTTTCTAGACCTTATGACAGCAAAGTAGGTGTGAGTAAATATAGGCCTTGTTTGGTGAAATCTGGTTGAGGTGGTCTGAGGAGGATTCCCAATGATTAAGGAATTTAGTTTTAGATCCTTGCCTTTCTCCATGGATAAGAGAAATATACAATTCTGTACTGGCTGCAGAGAATGAATGTGCTTTTTGGTGCTATGTTGAATGGACTTTGTGCAGAGTGGGTACCCAATTTGCACTTTGAGAGTCCTGGGCTTGGACTCAAGAGACTCTTCTCCAAGCCTAGATTCAGGATCCTGTGACAGAATGCTCCCATATCTTCACTCATATTCCTGTGTCTTTCAGGGCAGGAACCTGATCCCAGCAGTATCGGGCAGCGCACGACTCAACTATACAGTACTAATTGGCGGAGAGCCCTGCATCCTGACTGTCTCAGAGACCCAACTGCTGTGTGACTCACCAAGCCAAACCGGGGAACAGCCAGTTACGGTACACCTATCATTGGAAGTCAGGGAGGGAAGGGGGGATGTGGAGCAGATGGGACCAGTCTGCCCATTCCAGGGAGAACTGCCAATGCTATGGACATGTAAGGGGTTGTCCAGTGAGTGATTTGTCCTGGTGATGTGACATAGTAGTATGCAAGTGTTAGCCTGAGGAATGTCATCCCCGCCCCTCCCCGGCAAGTGCAGGTACACAGCTGGTGGGTAGACCTGCCCATCCTGCCCAACCATGTGGACCAACTAAAAGAAAAAAATTGCAGAATAGAGCACCCCATACATCTGGGTTGAAGAGTGTGGGATATGCTAGGGTTCTCTCACCAAATAGTACTTACCCCAAACCTGGATTTTGGCATCTAGGAATTCTCCTTTATTTCCCCTTGCCACCAACAAAGAGGTCAACAATGTTCCAAGAACAAGTTCTGATGTCCAAAAAGATATGCCCTAAGTGCATTTGAGGGCTGTTCCCCTGAGTTAAGCCGCTGGACCTCATTGTTTTCAGAGACAGCACATATCCTGAACAGTAGATTCCAGTTAGTTAAATGTACAAGGGGATGGGAGAGCTGTTGTCTTAATGATGGTGGACTATATAAACGGGCCCTTGGCCTGATCCAGCGGGGTGCTTCTCCTGTGTGACCTGGCTTAATCTCGTGCTCTTCTTTTTGTAGATCCTGGTGGGGGGTCTCTCGTTCTCCCCTGGGACCTTACACATTTACCCTGAGACAGCCCTGCCTTTGCCGGCCCTTGTGGGGTTAGGTGCAGGAGGAAGCCTGCTTCTGGGCGCTATCATCGGGGTGCTGGTGGCCTACAAGCGGAAGACTCGGGATGCTGACCGTACTCTGAAGCGCTTGCAGCTGCAGATGGACAACTTGGAGTCTCGTGTGGCCCTGGAGTGCAAGGAAGGTATTTAGGGGGCTGGGAAATAAAGGGATGTGAATGTCGGGGGCCCAAGGTTGGTAGTTGTTGCTGGAACGTGTTCATGTAATCTTCGGCATCTCCTCTCTTAGGAGGCGATTGATGCTAATGTAGGTCTTTAGGCGCAAAGGTGCCTTCTCTAGTTGTTATCTGTAGCCTCCAACATGGAGTGCAGAAGTCCAGCTCCCTCTGGGCACTATGTATGCATCAGGACTGGTTCCCAGGGTATGGAATAGTTCCTTTTGTAGATTGGAAAGATGTGCAGCCATTATGGGCTCCATATTCTTTTCACAGCAAATAGTTTGTGGCAGTCACCAGCTCCTGTAATACTGCGACAAGGCCGGCCCTACCATTCAGCAGAGTGGGATGGCTGCATCAGACAGCTAATTCTGGGTGTCATGAAGGGACAGGAAACCAGGAGTTATTGAAGGTATTTCTGATAGTATCTCCACTCGCAAGGAGAGGTGCTTGTGGGATTTTCTGTCTCATTTGCCAGAATAACTTGGCCAGCTTTAAGCTGGCCATGATTGGGGGTGGGATTTGCTGTTCTGCTTCATGTAGCAAAATGTATTTGGTTTATAGGTAGCAAAAGTCTTTGGTTGTCAGTTTATCCCACAACCATCCCTATTTTGTTCCCATTTTGTGAAATAGTTGAGTGTTGGGAGTTTTCTGTTAACGTATTAATTCACAGAAGATTTGTTTAGGTTTCAGCCCCTCTTTGGGTGTCTCGAAATTAAATCTCTGGTGTTTCTCTGGGGGTGGCTGGGCAAGAAGGGCAGAGAAGGTCCACCTAAACTCTAGATGGCAAAGACATGGGCATAGGCACAAAATGCCAAGGTACCATTCCCGCCCCCCATTTTCCCACTACTGAACACCATGACTTATCTGTCCCAATAGACACACATTCCCTGCCTTAGAAAACAGTTCAGAACAACGAGCAGAAAGAGAAGAACCTTCAGCAATAAGAGTGCAGTCATCTTAGGCAGTAATTTCTGGTGTAAATATGTGTCAAAAATCCACAAAAACATTCCTTTGTGTGAAATGTTGAGAAGGTTGTGCTTGATACAGCTTGGTGGGCTCAGAGAATGGGGGGCACTTGCCATGAATGGTCCTTAATGAGAAATGTGGCAGCTTCTGGAGAACCCTAGGAACCCAGGTGTCTTTAAATTATTTGGCTCCCTTAGGTTTCAAAAGCCTAGGGGTGTTTTTTTTTGGGGGGGGGGAATTACAGTGGAGAAGGTTGCCCGTTATGCATGGTCTCCAACACTTTTGACCATCTTCCACCTTCTTCAGCTTTTGCTGAGCTGCAGACAGACATTAACGAGCTGACAAACAACATGGATGGTGTGAAGATCCCTTTCCTGGACTATCGGACCTACGCAAGGCGTGTGCTTTTTCCAGGGGTGGATGAGCACCCAGCGCTGCAGGAGACCAGTGTAAGTTGCAATGCAGGGGGAGAGACAGGGACCTGGCAAAGGTTTTTGCCTTACAGGTGGCAGAAAAGAGAGATCAGAAGCTGGTGTTTCATGATCTCCATATGACACAAACCAAGTCATGGAGGAACCACCAAGCCCATGGTGGTGGGGTTCTTGCATGTTGAAGTCTTGGCCTTCTAGCTTTTGGGTGTAGGTCAGTCCCCTGCCCCACTTTGGTATTTCCTCCATTGAGGTACATGTTCTTGAACTACTTGTTTGGCCTCGCTTAGACAAATTAATGGAGGATAGGCTATCAATGGCTACTAACCATAAGGTCTGTGTCCTGCCTTATCAATCGGAAGCAGGTGTGCCTCTGTAGATGGGTTGCTGGGAATCAGTCGCAAGTGGGCAGAGTGCAGTTGCACTCGGGTCATGCCTCTGGCCTTCCTTATAGGCACATGGTTGGCCATTGTGAGACCAGGACGCTGTACTATGATGAGGCCTTTGGCCTCACCCAGCAAGGGTCTTCTGCCTGTCAGCCCCCAAAGACACCTATCTCATTGCTGTTGGAAACAAGAAACTGGTCTGGGTGGGTCCTTGCTCTGATCTAGCAGCAAAGGATGTTCCTATTCTTTTAATGCTCTTATGCAGAAGAGACAAGAGTCAATAGTGCAGATGACAACATTCCTCTCTCAGTGGCCATCTTGTGAGCAGCAGCATCTCAAAGACATGTGCAAAGTTTCAGGACCCTCCATGGGAATGTTTTTCATGTGCATGACCATTTTCCAGGTGTCCTGGCTAGCTCAAGGGGTGTGTCTCTCTCGCTTCTCTTGCCCTCCACAGACGCCACCGAGCACAGAGAAAGGCCTCCGCCTCTTCGGGCAGCTGCTGCACACGCGGCCCTTCCTGTTGACCTTCATCCACACCCTGGAGGGACAGCGTGGCTTCTCCATGCGGGACCGGGGGGCTGTTGCTTCCCTGACTATGGTGGCTCTGCAGGGCAGGCTGGACTATGCTACCGGTGTGCTGAAGCAGCTGCTGGCAGACCTCATTGAAAAGAACCTGCAGAACCGTGCGCACCCCAAGCTCTTGCTCCGCCGGTGAGAGGCCTTCTTTGCTCCTCCCCACCACTTAATGCCATAAGCCTTTAACCCTCACATTGCCACCAAACAAGTGCCACAACACCCTCGATTGCCTCCCCATCTTCTAAACAAGAGATTGCCAGACCCCGTTAAGGCTGGGAACCACGTATCAGCATCGTGCTGGTACAGTCAGCTACATTTGCCCCTCTGCAGCACTTCCACACAGAGCTGCTATGGGTCCTCAGCCCCTGCTAGCCCTGCCATGTTCCACCTCTTAACATGCAAACTTCTGTGCTGCTCTCTGCTGTATTTCTCCCCATCTTTCCAGTCTGGTGGACTGAATTGATGCTGTGTGTCTCTTCCTTCCCTCCAAATGTCCCTGTAATTCCAGGGGCTGGGGGCAGCAGCATCCCATTTGTTGGAGTGAACATTGTTGGGGCAGAGGAAGTAGGGAGGTCAAGTTTCTAGTCCCTGTGACATGGCAAAGGGGTTCCCAGATTTATGCGTATTTCTCTTCACAGCTGTGTGCGTGTGGGCATTGAGGATTCCCTCCACCTCCCACACGTGGGGAACTCAGCTGTCTGTGCTCTCTCTTTTTCTGTTTTCCCAGGACGGAGTCCGTAGCTGAGAAGATGTTGACAAATTGGTTTACTTTCCTGTTGCACAGGTTCCTCAAGGTGAGTGCATGCAAGCGAAAGAGAGGGGGCCTCCAGGGGGAGAGAGAGAAGTGAGAGAGATGGAACGGGGCCTCTGACATCTGGGTCCTGGCCCTTATTCTGGCAGAGAGCAGGAATCTAAAGGGGGCTGAGGGAAACTAGAGGCCAAAGATCCAGAATTTTCTACCCACAGTCTTTGTCCTGGGGATAGGGAGTTGGGAATGAGAGTTATGTGGTTAGGGAAGGAAATGTTTTGCATGCATCAGCTTCCATGTCCAATCTCTAGGATCTGTAGTTTGACAAATGACCAGGTAGCAGGGGATGATAGCAGCAGTGGCTGGTCCATTAGGCCAAGCAAGACGCATCCCTACCACCCTCGGTTGGCCCTGCTGCCTGCCCTCCTTACTTACAACTGGTTGAGGAGTGTGTGGCCCTGTCTGCCGCCTGCCACCTCCTTATTCAGCAGGGAGGAGGAATGGGAGTGAGGAGGAACTCAAATGTGTTGGCTCTGCCTCTCACTGGCTGTGGTTGCTTCTGCCACTGCCTATGCCTACTGCTGGGCTCCATGCCTTCTGGGTGATGGAGAGCACCTTTCTCTGCCAGAGGCCCTGATGCCAAAGTAGATGGATAATAATCTGACCTGGGATACGGGATCTTCCTATGTTCCTTGCCTATTAACCTCTCTCTTCTTCCCCACCCCCAGGAATGTGCTGGAGAGCCGCTATTTATGCTATTCTGTGCCATCAAGCAGCAGATGGAGAAAGGACCCATAGATTCCATCACAGGCGAGGCTCGCTACTCGCTGAGCGAGGACAAGCTCATTCGCCAGCAAATAGATTACAAGACCTTGGTGAGGATGCTGGTGGCTGTGCTATGCCTCTGTCTGGGGAGAGAACAGTTTAGTTTGCTCTGTGAAGGGGGGGCGGGTTTGCTGTTGCACAGGCCATTCTGGCTTGCAGTCTTAGAGGACTCCAGGCCACCAGATTTGAAGAGATAAGCAGCAGCCTAACATTTTAATGACAGGAGACATAACTTTATAGGGCTGACCTACTTAAGCCTCAAATGGGGCTGCCTTAAAGGAAGAAAGTTCCACAAAGTTCCATAGAACTGGAGAGAGGAACAGGGAAGGGTGAGATTAGCCCAGTGATGTCAAAGACTGCTGTGTGCCTGTGTGCTGCATGCTGGACTTTGGCTAAGGTGAGGCACTAGGTTCTGCTTACAGGCAGCTGGGGGTGGGGGCAAAACAGGGGTCCATTCCTACAGTTCTATGTAGGGATAAAAGTTTGGTTTGTTTGTTTTTTACTTTGGCTGACCACGAAAAGGATGGGCCTTCCCCTGTTTCCATCCTGGCGTAGATTAGGCAACCTGCTCTTGGACCTTCATGTTAGTTTGGCAATAAAAGGTTTTCAAAATGTCTCCAAGTTCATACATCAGACTGACCCCAAATACAGTGGTGCCCCGCAAGACGAATGCCTCGAAAAACGAAAAACGCGCAAGATGAAAGGGTTTTTCGGTTTTTGCATCGCTTCGCAAGACGATTTTTCCTATGGGCTTGCTTCGCAAGACGAAACATCTTGCGAGTTCTTGCGAGTTTGTTTCCTTTTTCTTAAAGCCGCTAAGCCGTTAATAGCCGTTAATAGCCGCTAAGCCGCGCTTCGCAAGATGAAGAAACCGCAAGACGAAGAGACTCGCGGAACGGATTAATTTCGACTTGCGAGGCACCACTGTACAGCGATGCTGGAACTTCAGTTGCTCACAAATGGTCGTTGGGGATGTGAGGAATGACCAGAGCTGAAAAACTGTCTAGGTATGACCCTGGGTGCATGTAACTAGGGATGCATGAGCCTTGAAACTGTGACGATTGCAACACTAGCAGGTTTTTTCTGTGCTTCCAGACTCTGTTATGTACCCCCCCTGAGCCCCCTGGGGGCCCTGCTGTGCCTGTCAAGGTATTAAACTGTGACTCAGTGACGCAAGTGAAGGAGAAGCTGCTGGACGCTGTGTACCGTGGGGTGCCCTATTCCCAACGCCCACGTGCCGAAGACATGGAGCTGGGTATGAAGGCAGGAACGTGGGAGAAAGCAGGTGGGGCTGGGAGCCTGGACTGGACACCTTGGTGATTAGCCACTGGGTTTAGGCTAGGGGTGGAGGACCTTGGTTTCAGCGGATGCTCTTCGACTGTAGGTCCCGTTATCCCTAACCACAGGCCATGCTGACTGGGGCTGATGGGAATTTCAGTAACAACATAATCTGGAGGGCCACAGGCTCCCCACCCCTGGCTTGTTGTTGTTGTTGTTGTTTAGTCGTGTTCGACTCTTCGTGACCCCATGGACCACAGCACGCCAGGCACTCCTGTCTTCCACTGACTCCCGCAGTTTGGTCAAACTCATGCTGGTAGCTTTGAGAACACCCCTGGCTTAAGTTGTATTAAAATAGGGGGGAGCCTGGGAGGGATAATACCAAGCCAGCTCTCTCCTCATTGACCTTCTTTTTCACCCCAGAATGGTGTCAAGGCAGTGGGGGGCGAACCATTCTGCAGGATGAGGATGCCACAAGCAAGATTGAAGGAGACTGGAAGCGGCTCAATACACTTGGGCATTATCAGGTAACCGGTTTCCCTTCCTCCCAGCTCAGGGCCAGATGAACTCCCCTGGATTCCTAATATGCTTACCATAGCCTGGGGAAAATGGGAAAATGTGGTAGTATTTGGGAGCAAGCAGCTTCTGAGCAGTACAAGGTGTGAGGGCTGTTCTGTATTCCTTAGGAATCAGGAAATAAATAATGCTTTGCACGCCATAGAAGATTTGAGGAGTGGAATAGAGCAGGTTGCGAGGGGGGTGGAAGAGGGGGCTGTGCGTGTGAGTGTCTTGACCAAGCAAAGAACACTGGATTACCTCAAGAATACAACTCAAGGAGTCATACTCCGTACTGTTTGGAAGCCTCAGTGACAAACTGTATTCTGGGGGATTATCCTAGCTCTCTTCTTGTGTGCTGAGGTAGAAAGAAGCTGATTGTAGCATAATGGCTTAAGACTTCAAGGCAGGAAGATCCCTGTTCAAATCTCGTCTCCATCATGAATTCACTATGTTGGCCACTTAAGCCAAGCCACTGTTCTCTCTGGTTCACAAACACATATGCTTGCACACACTCCCATATAATAATAACATTGGCCTACTTTCCAAGGCTGTTACTAAGATAATGCAGGCAAAATGCATTGAAAATTGTAGATGTGGTATTATTATTATGTCAATTTTTGTTCTCACCCCCACCCCCCTTTTAACCCCACCTTTACCTGTCCCACCCCTGCCACCCCTGGCATTCAATGTGCAGGTAGCAGATGGCTCTGCAGTGGCGCTGGTTCCTAGGCAGGCATCGGGCTACAATATCGCCAGCTCTTTCACTTTCACCCACTCGCTGAGCCGCTATGGTAAGGAATGACACATCCTGCTCAACACTCCCCATTCCCTCTAATGCTTGGCTGCACTAATAAGTGACCAAGGGCTCCTGCCTTCTCTCTTTGACAAGGTAACACAATGTTGTGCAAAGTTATGCTGCCTTTTTTGGGTGGTGGTGGAGTCGAATTCAGCTTCCCCCCCCCCCATTGCCACTAAAGCTTGAGAGGATGAAAATGCATCTTCCATCCTTCTGTACACTCTACACAAGAATCTTCAACCTCCTGCCTCGCCCCACCCTCTCCAAATTAATTCTGTTCTTAGACAATCCATATTTTGGATTATTCAGTCTAAATACGCTAATTTATGCAAATTTACATACTTCTTCCATTTTTCATAATTTCTCATTGTTAGCCATGGGTTTAGTTACTGCCCTCAACCACTGGAACTCTTATTCAGCTGCACTTGCTCAATATAATAATTATTAAAAGCTGATGCTGAATTCTGCACATTGTGCTGCCTGTTTTGTGCTTCCTCTTCATTCCTGCTGATTCACAGCACATGCACAGGTCCACGAAGCTGGAATTAATGCACACAGGGGTGCTGTGTCCTTGGCCTTGTTCTCAGAGTCCATAGAGCTGGTCACAGCTCTTTCCTGACCTGTTGGCTCTTTTGCAATGCCATCTGTCAGTGTTTCATCTGAGCCCTCCTGAGCCGAGAATGCAACCTTGTGCGGTCAGGATTTTTCTGTTGTCCATCTATGTGACCTGGTTCCCTGCTGTATACAGTGTGAACTGGAGCGTAAGAAGATTTGTCCTTCACAAGTGAAGTGTCCTTTCTTACTGTGTGACACAGCAAGCCCCTGGCCTTTTGTGGCTTGCCCTATTATCACCTAAGCCAGGTGGCCTTTCAAGGAGGGCTATTGCCACGTCCAAACTTCTTATCCCTAAGCTTTCTTCCAGCACCACCCTGGCCTGGCTGTAATTACGTTTGCTATTCCAAGCCTGGAATGCATGTAATTTTACTGCCACTCCCACTCTGTGGCTTTGTGGTTTGAGGGGAACGGGGAGTGGTTCACTTGGCCTATGGAGGCTGGTGGTTTTGGTATTACCAGTGCCTGCTTGGGTGCAGGCACTCTTCAAGGCTGAATAAATACAAACCTGTCCTTCAGGTGAGCTTCTGGTGTAGAGCAAAGATTGAAAAGAGGTGCATGGAAGGCAGGCTCTTGAGGGTTGGTCTTGAGGGCTGACATGGGTAAAGCTCAAAAGAGGTTCTTGCTCGTCCTCCCCCCCCATCTTCCACAGAGAGTTTGCTCCGCACCTCTAGCAGTCCAGAGAGCTTGCGCTCACGAGCCCCCATCCTCACTCCGGATCAAGATTCGGGTACCCGTCTCTGGCATTTAGTCAAGAACCACGAGCATCTTGGAGACCCTAAGGAAGGGGAACGAGGGAGCAAGATGGTGTCTGAGATCTACCTCACGAGGCTCCTTGCCACCAAGGTATGTCAGGAGAGGAACTGGATCACTGAAATGAGGGGTTGGCTAGTTTTAAAAGCTCCTTGCCCCAAACCAGGCAGGCAGAAGATTCTACACCAATCTGTAAATCAATCCATGGCAGACATTTTTCCTTGAAAACTGCCAAGATATTTTTTCGTGCTTAACCTTAAAGTGACTTCCTGTTCCTGTTTTTGTTTTAAAAGAACCTCATTGCTGCTTGCCCTCATTGCAGCTCTCCCTGATATCCTTTCTAACAACTGAATAATTATCACCCTATTTTCCTCTGCCTTGTTGGTATTTTCCCTTTGGTAGATGAAACGCACTGAGGTTCTTCTTCCAACCTTTCATTATAGAAACCTACAGATCTCTGTAGTTCTAGTCTTCAACAAAGCTCTGTTGGAGCGGGCCCAGGTTAGGAGTGAGGCGAGAGGGGGCACGTGCTCCAGACAGCAGGTACAGGGGCCCACGAAACAGGATCCAAAACAGCCATCCGGGCACTTGCTTGGCGAGTCCTTGCATTCCAACCATCCATCTCTTCCAATAAGTAAAACCTAGCCAGGAATGCAAGGAGTCACTGAATGTGTGCTTGAGGGGCAGCTGTTCTATGGCCAGTTGCAGCTTACCCACCACTTCTAGGAGGAGGAGGCTGGCTGTAAAAGGGCCGCCTCCTTGCTCACCCCAGGAAGAGAAAGGTGAAGAGCCCAGCGGCAGTGGGATGACACAAGGAGAGTTGTGTCCCTTTGTCCCTCCCTGGTTGCTCCTTGCTTTCCTCTTCCTGGGGCAGACAAGGAGGGCAGACCTTTCTACAGCAGCCTGCAGAAAACGGCAGTGCAGACTTTTGCCTCCTAGGGCAAAATCTGTAGATCCTACACCGTCTTGGGAGAGACATTTCCCCACAGTCCTCTTCACGTTTCTGTCATTGTTTAGTTTGGAAAAGGACTGTAGCTTAGTGGCACCGCCTCTGCTTTGCATATGAAAGGTCCCAGGTCCAGACCCCACTGGCATCTCCACGTCTGCCTGGGAGCCCCCTGCCTGAAACCCTGGAGAGCTGCTGCCAGTTAGTGTAAACAATACCGAGCTAGATGGATTCGTAGTCTGACTCTGCACAAGGCAGCTTCCTGTGTTCCAACAGTGGTCAACCCTTCACAGAGGTGGCCTGAACTCGTCTCCCGGGCAGGGCATGCTTTGAACCGCAGCCTGTCTGGATTGCAGGGGTGTGATCATTGGTGCCTCTGGCCTGGGCCTCGTGGCAAACTCGCTGCAGCTTCCAGTGTCTGCCAAGTGACATCTAAGTACAGCTCAGATACTTTATGGACATGGCATGTGATGCCACTGTCTCCAAAACAGTGACAGTGAGGAAGGAATGCAGAGAATGTGTGATTTGAGGTCTGAATTGTGCGAGATTGTTTGTGTAATGTGATGTGTGTACACATGCGATTTTTGTTTGTATTCTACCATTCTGCTCATTCTATTCTAATTGTGTTACTTTAATCCAGTATTTGACTGTAATACATTTAGTAGCATTTTGTGGTGCTGCTCTGGTGTAGTGGCTAAGAGTTTGCTGACACGGTTTTATTATTGTAATTTCATTTCATTGCTCTGGTTTCCTTTGAAAGGGAGTGGGGTGTTGATCTTTTTATGGTAATAAGAAACACTAAACCAAGAGATCCTCGGTTCAAATCTTGTCTCCACCATGAATTTATTTAATGGTGTAAGGCAAGTCACTGTCCTCACATCTGCAAAATGGGGATATGTTGTTACAACTTTGGAGTTATTACAGGGATTATTGAGATAAAGTACAAATACAAATGCCAGTTGTAATTTAATGAACACAATTTATAGACCAAATATAAATATTTGCGGTTCAAAGCATATAATTATCAAAATTTCTAAGTGGTAATAATATTACCATTGTGTACAGGTTCCTTTTTAAACTGGCGATCAGTACCCTCTTATTTATCATAAAAACAAACACAGTGCTTAAGATTTCCATAAGTTGTACCTATGTTAAAAGATAAGAGAGTCGCTGGCTGCAGGCTCACAATTGAATAGATACAAAAGGAAAAGGAATAAGGAGGGAAGAGAAAAGCACAGGAGCAGCTGCTTCTTCACTGGCCAGTGGATGGGGCCAAGTTGTCTCCCCTCCGTCATGATGTTTTTCCTGGGAGCCAGAAGGTGCAACCTCCAAGTGACCCTTTTTCCCCTGGCTTGTGTTAGAGGACAGAGGGGGCCTCCCTTCAGCTCTGCAGGTCTGCTTGCATAATTCTTATTTTTAAAAAAAATTTCATTCAGATTTTGTTACAGATTACAACAAAAAATATTACTCAGAATGAAGAACAGAAAGAGGCAAATAATAATCTCCCCCTAGCAATGACTGCCTCTCAGCAGTACATCATCTGCTTACATTATAATAGTTGCATCGCACAGTCTTTCAAATACAGGCAGCGACCATTTTAGGCGCATCTACACAGGGCCGGATTTAGTTTGATGAGGCCCTAAGCTACTGGGGCCCTTTATATGTCCAGCTGTCCTTTGTCAACAACAAATTGTCATTTTTTTGTGTTGAATATATGCTATATGGTAATTTATGGACCTAATAGGTAGCTAAAGCTATTTGCCACTGTTGCTGTATTTAGGTTTTATTTTATTTGTTTTTTAATCTTATATTTTGGAAATGTACATCCAGGTGTTTTTTTCTTCTAATTTTTTTGGGGGGCCCCAAGAGAGTGGGGCCTTAAGCTACAGCTTGTTTAGCTTATACGCAAATCCAGCACTGCATCTACATGGCACGCGATTGATGAGGTGTGGGCCTTTCTGGACCCGGAAGAGGGAAGAACGGGGGTGGAGGGGGGGGACAGAATGGGGCAGGGCAGATGGGGCTCGGCACATAAGAGCTGGGAACAGATCCCTGGTGCAAAATGGTCGTCGCCTGTATCTCTTAAGGCTTATCCATTCTGCAAATGAGATTGGTGTCAAGCTGCCAATTGAATGGTCCCCTCAGGAGAAGCGGCAACCATTTAAACTTGTGTAAAACTGGCCTACAATGAAGTGTAGATGTGCCCTTATTTGAGACTGTGTCCCAAATCAAGAATACTATGGCAGCGATGATTAGGTGGGCTACTGAGGTCCAGTGCCGAGGGCCTTCTGGCGGTTCCCTCATTGCGAGAAGCAAAGCTACAGGGAACCAGGCAGAGGGCCTTCTCGGTAGTGGCGCCCGCCCTGTGGAACACCCTCCCATCAGATGTCAAAACAATAAACAACTACCTGACATTCAGAAGACATCTTAAGGCAGCCCTGTTCAGGGAAGTTTTTGACATGTGATATTTTACTGTATTTTTGGTTTCTATGGAAGCTGCCCAGAGTGGCTGGGGAGGCCCAGCCAGATGGGCGGGGTATAAATAATAAATTATTATTATTATTATTATTATTATTATTATTATTATTATTATTATTATTACTGCAAGAGTTCAAGAAAATCAGGGAACAGAATAGTTAGGGAAACAAAAGGGATTGGATGTGCTTGTGAATATTATGTATACAAAT
This sequence comes from Podarcis melisellensis, assembly GCF_964234715.1. Taxonomy (NCBI): domain Eukaryota; kingdom Metazoa; phylum Chordata; class Lepidosauria; order Squamata; family Lacertidae; genus Podarcis; species Podarcis melisellensis. The sequence goes on from NC_138534.1 coordinate 4,271,057, forward strand.
GCAAGATGGAAGAGTGGTGCTATTTTCCGTGGGAGTGCTCCCCATGATCTCCAAATATTGACAGTTGTTTTCTCCATCCATCCATCCATCCCAAAATATGTTTTCCAGAAATTTTTCTCTTCTGCTTCTTCAGGGCACATTGCAGAAGTTTGTAGACGACCTGTTTGAGACTGTGTTCAGCACAGCACACCGGGCCAGTGCACTCCCCCTGCCCATCAAATACATGTTTGACTTCCTGGACGAGCAGGCAGAGCGAAGGCAGATTGGGGACCCTGACGTGCGACATACCTGGAAAAGCAACTGGTGAGACCTTTGGCTTTGGCCCTTTGGCCACCAGCCAGTACCCAAAAGTAATAATTCTTCTTCTTTGGTGATCACTTGTAGCCGAGTAAGATTGTCTTCCATGAATATAGTCTTAACAGTGAGTCCGTAAGTGACTGTGGAGCCCCATTCTGGATCTGCATGTCCTTCCACAGTGGGGACATAGGTTTCTGAGCAGGCGTTGATCATGTTGAGGATTTGCCAAGTGTGCCTTCCTCTTAGTTCATTTTTCTTTTTCTTCCTGTGTTCGTGCTTCTTCAAAGTCCATGACACCTTTGGCAGAGGCTATTCTCCAGTTGGAGCCCTCGCTGGCCAGTGTTTCCCACTTGTCGGTAGTGGTAGGGAGCCGGTAGCAGCCGGTGTGCCTATCCTGGCTGTGGGTAACTGACAGCTAGCATATCATATTTAAGCAGATGGGGAAAGATTTTTTAGCCCTAAGGAATCTTTGCACAGCTACTACCAGATTGGCTTTATGTATTTTTCTTCTCCTCACCTTGGTTTTTTCCCCTCCAGATGCTATGCTTGGGACTTGGGGCTCCTTGCCTTTGGGCTCTGCTCTCGGCCAGCCTTCAGCCATTCATTTTTCCAGGCTCTGTCCTACCCTGCCTTGATTGAACAAATCTTCTTTAGGAAGAAATTTTCGCCCCAAGGAATCCAGTGCTCATGACCCCTAAGTGTTTGGTGCCAGCCAACTCTCCCCCACCTCCCATGACCCCAAGGACTTTGCTAATCCTCCATTCCTCTACTTCAGGGATTGTCAGGGACTGGCAAGACACTGATGAGTGTGCACCAAGGGGACGGGGGCTGGAGTGGGGCTCAGTGGTTTGTGGAGACCTGTACTAGCCCGGAGGCAAGAATCAGAGGTAGGGGAAGCTTCAGAGCTGGAGGAAGAGGCAGGCCAGGCAAGTGAAGGGCCGGGTGCTTCCCCACCCTCTCCTGCACCACCATCTCCTAGAACCAGAAGATAATTTAAGCAGCAGAGGAAGTTTCCATGCAGACGTAGTCTCCAGCCACGTTTGCGCAGCCTGTCAGGGGAAGGTACATAAATGGGTGGAGGGGGAATGGTCCCCCATTGCTGCAACTGCTCCCTGGAGCACGGACCTGGGAAAAGCTGCCTAGATGCTAAATTGGTGTGCGTATTTATTCTACAGAGCTGTAGAAATGACTCTGTTACCATTGACAACAAAGAGTTAACTCTCTGGCATGTGCATTCCTTTGGCTGGGGAGCACCCTTGATAGGGATGGAGGAAGGCCATGATGACTCTCAGCTATGGGATGTTACCTTCGTGGAGCACAGTCTAGCAAACAAGGAAGTGCTGTCTACAGGAAACGGGCTGAGTTCCATGGAGAATCATGGTTAGGAATCCTTTAAAGGGGCAGTATCCAGTTCACTTGCTCCATTTGCACAAGAATAACAGAGGAGCGCCCCTGCACCCTACACTCTCCCAAATCTGCTCCAGAGGTTTGAGGAAACCCCTAGATCAATTTGGATCTAGTGGTGAATGTTCTGTTGTGCAAGCAGAAATCCTTGCACTGACATGAGCTTTCACGTAGCACTACTCAGGATACAACCCATTGGCTTTGATCTCTGTGTTTTCCCAGCATATAAAAACAAACAAATGAAAAACCCTCAACAAAACATGAGTATTGAGCTTCAACCTCTGTAATTTCCTCACCACCACTGCCCTATCCCTATCTAACCCTTTGGCTCTCATGTGTGTCTTTTGAAGCTTCATCTTTTTCCCTTTCTTCCACTGCAGCCTGCCCTTGAGGTTTTGGGTGAACGTCATCAAGAACCCACAATTTGTTTTTGATATCCACAAAAGCAGCATTACAGATGCTTGCCTCTCTGTGGTGGCCCAGACCTTCATGGACTCGTGCTCCACCTCTGAGCACCGCCTGGGCAAGGATTCCCCCTCAACAAAGCTGCTCTATGCCAAGGACATCCCTATCTACAAAGGCTGGGTGGAAAGGTGAGCTACAGAGACGGGTCATGTCAAGCTGTGTTGCCTCTACAACTGGCAGAGGTGGGATTGACCTTAGCACATCATCCCACAGCATTATAATGTTGGTAGCTCTTTACTGTACGGGGATAACAAGATCCTGCCTGATACCTGGTTCCTTGAATGAGGGCCATCCTCAAACAGGTTGGGAAAAGGAATGCTGTGGCTTTCCACAGGTTCAGGACAGTCAAGAAGGGCAGGAGTCTTTGAGGGTGGGGAGACTCTGTTACTTTGGCCTCTCTTAGCATCTTTGGAAAGGAGGAATCACCACTGCTGCTGTTCCACACACAGAAGCGGCATGCTGGATGGGGCAGAGCTGCTGTGCTGGCTTCCTGAAGGTGGGTTGCTGTTGCTTACCAGTGAGGGAGAGAGGTGGGGAGGGCAGTGCAAAAGCACTGGCAGAATCAATTCAGCCCTCCTGCCAGTGTGTTTGCACCAGACTGATTTCCACACTGCCTCCCTCAGTAAACAACAGTGGTCTGCAATGAAGCTAGTGTAGTGAGTCTGCCGCTTCTGTCTCTAAACTGGCCTCCCTAATCTATTGTGTGTCTCCTTAAAGCACCAGCTGATTCATCTTTTTTTTTTTTTAAATAATTTTTATTAAGGTTTTCCAAATTAAAACAAATAAAATCCAATTCATAAACTTTTTCCAATATCCAGGACTTCCCCTCCCCACCCCCTCTTGTGTTCCAAATCTTCCAAAAAAGCAATAATATTCAACAAATTCTTATTCCCAAAATACACTCATCATCAATAACTCAATTTATCCAAATTTCCATCCCCTAAGGTCGACCTATTCCCTTCCACGAGTTCCCCCCTTTCAAATATAATACAGATAAAAATAGAATAAAAACAAACAATAATTTTACAACCTTTGGATTCCAAATTTCCCTCCCCTCTTTCCCTGTTGCGTTCCTCCTATCCCTCCACTTCTAATGTCTTCCTGATGAACCCACCTTTCACTAAACCACCATCCCTCTGGTTCTTTACCGGTCTTTTTTTTTTTTTTAAATGGCATATATTAAACTTCTGGCATTTTTAAAATTACAGATGTCCAATCATAGAAGGAGTCTATCAAAGGGGGCCCATTTCTTCTATCCAGATTTTTATATCCAGGAGTATAAACTCCAATTTTAAATCCATAAGCTTGTCAAATCTGGATATCCCAAATGTTCCCACTCCAATTCTGTCCAGTTCTTGTTGTTTCCTTGTTCTTGTCAATCACTCTCCTCCTTTTTACTTCCCTGTTCCCTCACAGAAATGTTCTTTTTCCAAAGGCTTCTAGTGTCTCTACAGAGGCTTGTTATTCAGGAGCAAAACATTACATCATGTTCCTTTCATTTTTCAACAGATTAATCCATTGTTTCCAGTAAAGTGTAGGCCTCTGTAGACAAAATAATGTTCCATTTCTGCAGTTTCCCAGGAGATTAAAAGTTCTATCCAACTGTTCAAGTTTCCCGTCGAAAACACATGCAATGTCCCTCAGCTCCTCTAGGTGGATTACAATAACAAAGTTCCCTTCCAGATCACATCCGCCAGTCCAAATAACTTATAAATCCTTATTTGAAACAATTTATCTCCAATTTATAACAAATGTAGCCGGCAAAGTCCTCATAACAAAGTCTCAATTTCATTCTTCCGTTTTGACAGCTCTTTGACAGCTGTCAAAACCTCCGTTGTTCTTCTCCAGGCATTTTCACGAATCGCTCCAGGGATTCCGGGGGGGTTGCTTTTTAATACAAATTCCACTTTTCTCCTCCAGCTCAATCTTATAAATTTCCCTCGCGAAGTTGCTAGTTCGGCAAGATAAGGTTCTTCTCGATCTTAGTTATCCAGTCCTTTGTTTTGGCTCTTCTACAATTTGGGGGGGGGGCTGACTTCCTTTTTTCCACCTCCCCCGTTCGCTCCAAATTCTAAAAATTTATCCCTCTTTTTAGTCCGTATTCCAATTACTCACGGGTTCTTCTTTTGGGTCCAAATTTTCAATAGAAGAAGTCAGCGCTCTCCGCCGGATGGCATGCGGCTGCGCTCGGCAGGGATAGCAGAGGACTCAAAGCACCACGCTCCTCCCCGGCACCCGATCCGTAGCCTTTAAAAAGGCTCCTTCACGAATCGAGAGGGCGCTGACGGTGCCAGCCGAGTCTCCATGTCCACGGCCTCCGTGGCCGTGGTTTTTAAGGGTCCCCGCATCGCCGGTGCGGTAGGACCCAGCCCCTGCCGAGCAGGCTCCCTCCGGAGCTCGGAGGGAGCCCGCCATTCGGCGATGGCGCCGACCCGGAAGACCAGCTGATTCATCTTGACTGGCAAAGGAGGGTGCTCCTGGAGGAAGCAAGGACCTGTTCATCTAAGGCAGGTGCAGGCAACCTCTAGATCAGGGGTAGGCAACCTAAGGCCCGGAGGCCGGATGCGGCCCAATCGCCATCTAAATCTGGCCCACAGACAGTCTGGGAATCAGTGTGTTTTTACATGAGTAGAATGTGTGCTTTTATTTAAAATGCATCTCTGGGTTATTTGTGGGGCATAGGAATTCATTCATATTTCCCCCAAAAATATAGTCTGGCCCACCACATGGTCTGAGGGTCGGTGGACCAGCCCACGGCTGAAAAAGGTTGCTGACCCCTGCTCTAGACTGAGTCTTGGCCCGCAAGCACATTTCCCCCAAATCATTTCACCAGGATGTGTTTCTAATCACCTGCTAGCAAATGCTTTTAGCCGGAGGTGCCTGGAATTAAACCTGTGCCCTTCTGTGTGAAAAGCACATACGCTCTGCTGCAGATCTACGGCTTCTCCCAAGCCAGAGTTTGACCTCCACACATGGGTTCCTTCAGTGTTGAAGTGAACACAGCTCACGCTTTGAAGGTTATCTGTTGCACCATATAAGCCATGATAAAACGGGGGTTATGTAGTTGTCAATGCCTCCACGCAGTCACTACTCAGCCTAAGAGGTTCAAATACGTACCAAAACTTTTAAGTTTGCACAGTGGATCAAAGGGCTCAGCCATCCTGGTGCAACAAATACAATTCTAACAAAAAATCCAAACATTTTTGCTATTTGTAAAGTGGCTTGGCAACACAAATATTCAAGAAAGAACAAATTCTCAATAATCACCAGTTGTAGCCTAATCACCATGTAAGCTTTGTGCAAGCAAGTCAGGATGAATGCTCAGTAAATATCCCCCTTGGCTCCTATAGAAGGAAAAGTGGGATATAAAACTAATTAATTAATTAGGTCATCTGGAGGAGCCATATGGCTCTGTATTCAACATGGCAAAATCTAGAGCCTTCATTTATAGCTTCCATTCATAGAAGGGACTGCAATGCAATAAACATGCACATTTATTCACTTTGGTTTGTGTGGAAACCCTCTGCTGACGTGGGAGTGTTGATCAATCTTCTCTCCAAGGAATCCAAAAGCTATGCATGTGTTTACCAGGTACTATCGGGATATCACCAAGATGGCTTCCATCAGTGACCAAGACATGGATGCCTATCTAGTGGAGCAATCACGGCAGCACGCAGGCGAATTTAACACACTGGGTGCGCTGGGGGAGCTCTACAGCTACGTGGGGAGGTACCGTGATGAGGTGAGGCTCCACCCCAACTCTTTCCTTCCTATTTTGTTTTTTTCCCTCTCTCTCACACACCACAAGTTTCTCACATTGTTTTCGACCTGTTATTCAGCTATGCTATAAATCTGATGAGGATAGAGCCTAATTTGGACCCCACTGAAGATCCTCTGTAATTAAATGGCTCATGGGGAGGAATTTAAGGTACCATAATAAGTTAAGGCACCACCATCTACTGCCTCATTGGTTATCCTGTACCCTTCTGTTTAGCCCTTGACACTCTCCTAAGAACACCCCACATCTGAATAGCCAGGGGGTAGTGTATGAGAGGGGTAGGCAACCTGTACATCCTCCAGGTGTAGGTGGACTCCAGCTCCCATCAGACCCAGTCAGCATGGCCAGTGGTTCCAGAAGACTGGAGTTGGAATCCAACAACATCTGGAGAGGCCACGGGTTTCCCACACCTGGCTTAGGACTCCAGAGAAGGTAGAATGACAAATGGAGACCTCTGCTCCATGCTTATCCCTCTCACCTACACATTTTCCCCATTTGGAGCTTTCACGCCATAAATCTGTCCCTTACCTAGCATACTGGAGAAAACAGGGATCCCCTGCTGCCACCACCAAGAACTGAAGGCATTTTGAGAGGGACTGCTGCTTGTGTGTCTTCCGGCTTTTTATTTCAGAAACCAGAAGTGGCAGTGGGCTGGGCAAAAGAACCGTGTCTCTCTGAAAGTGCATTATGACACTCTTTAAAACATGGGTCGCCAACCTTTTTGAGCCACTAAGCACATTTGGAATTCCGAGCTGCTGTTGGGGGTGGCACAACAAAACATGGCAGCCGCATAGGAAAAAGAAACAACCACAAAATAGCATGGGCATGCCCTCCCATCAGTGGGGAAAAGTTGGTCACCACTGAACTCACTCATAGAGAGAAGCTCTTCACCCCTCTCCTCTGTTTGGAGTGGATGGGTGGGTGTTTAATCCTGGCATCCCACCAAATGTGTCCATGTTAAAGGGGACACATTCCAAGGTGAGAGACTGAGAAGGAAGAGCAAGCACTCTGGTGCATTGCAATGTTTTGGTGGATATTTACCAGCCCTACCTAGAGGTGGCAAGGACCGAACCTCAGACCTTCTGCATGCAAGCCAGATGCTCTAGCCGTAGCCCTTCCCATGGGAACGCCGTCGGCAAGCCCCGATTTAAAACTATTGCCTGACTCCAGGTGACAGGACAGACCCCATAAGCCTTTCTCTTTGTCTCCTGCCCCTTTCCCAGTTTTACCAGGTACTTCTCCATCCTAGGGCCCATCTCTTATTCCCGTTTTGCTCCTGGAAGTTTGGGGCTTAGTCCCTCCTGACCTTTTTTTTCCACCTTTCTCTTTCCTTCCCTTTATTCCGGACCCTCATGTTTTCCCAACCCATGGCCTGTCCGCCCATCAGATCCTGACAGCGCTGGAACGTGATGCCGCCTGCCGGAAACACAAATTGAGGCTGAAGCTTGAACAAGTCATCACTCTCGTTTCTGGAAATAGCTGAGAGTGATGGGGGGGGAGGGAGAGTGGGCAGGGGGGGGCACGCATCCAGGATAGACGTATCAGAAAAAAGGACTCTACCTCCAGCCTTGACTTGTGGCCCCCCAAGGGTGACAGACTTGACATTTTTAACCTCCCTGTCGACAAGAGACGTGTGACCTCTTGCCCTGTAAGGCTGAAATCCTGGGGTTTCAGAAAGAGGCTGTGTTGCCCGCCCCCTCCCTACCTTCAGCCCGGAAGCAATAACCAGCACCCTTTCCTCAGCATCTGAATTGGGAGGAGCAACTCAGAGTGAACAATAAGGTTGGGGTGCAGCCAGATAATGCCCCCCTCAAGCTGGCAGCTAAATGGAGACCCCTCACCCCAAATGTTTGTGGACCCTCCCCTTAATCATCCAGACCATTCCCTAGTCCCCCACTCCTTGTTGGTAGCTGGTGGAATTTGCCCTTGTTCTGTTTTTTTTTTTTGGTAACCATGGCAATCAGATATTTTTAATCCTTACCTGACAAACCCCCCACCCTCTCACCCCCACCCCACCTGTTGTGCCCTCTCCGGGTGCAGTGCCTTACTCATTAATTTATTATTGCATCTCGTTAAGATTATTGGCTGTAAATGATTCCATTCCCTGGGTGTAGAGATTTCAGTGTAAAAAGTCCTCCATTCCTCCCTGCCCCATCCGCATCCTTCAAGTCTGTGTAAATATTTGCACTGCAGCCTGGAGGGAATCGGTCCCCCACTCCTCCCCCAAAATAAAAGAAAACGACACTTTTAAATCCCCCACCTGGGGTTAAGGAGCTGGGGTGGGGGAAATGTCCCTGCAGCTGCATGGGCTTTTTATTGGTTCATTTTATAATTAATTTTTCTTTTGCTAAATAAAAGCGTGGAAAAATGTTCCTCTTGTTGTCATGTGGGGATCGGCAAGGTGGGGGGTGTCCCAAGAGAAGAATCCTGGGTAAGTGGGCAAACACTTGCATTTCACTTTGATACAAGGATAGTTTGGTCTTTGCAGCACCCATATGGCAGTCCTCTGTCCATCTGTCTACAGAACCAATCCCTCTGATCAATATTTGTTTCTCTTTTGAATTGCACCCCACGCTCGGGCTAATGCTGGCTCTTTTTTCACATGGAATAAATTGTGTGTGTTGTATTTTAACAGTCAGGTTGTTGGTATTCCAGCAGATATATCAGCCCACTTCATATTTTTTAGTTTCTTTCAGGAGCCACACCTTTTACCCAGCAGTCTTGTTTGCTGTTGAAAAACACTTCAGTACATGCCGCAAACATGTGCACATCCTTCAGTACCTGTGTGCGTGATTTTGTTGTACAATTGGGATTCTTGGGCATGTGTACACGGTTCTTGGGAAGGCAAATGTGATATTCACACATACGTTTGCTGCAAGAAAAGTGCCTTGCCCCTTGACAAATTAAGACAAACGTAGAATCACAGATAGGGGAAGGCCATTTTTTTCCACAGTCAACCAAAAGTTAAAAAACTCTTTTACTCCTACACAGAATCATAGAATTGTAGAGTTGGAAGGGATACCTAGTCCAGCCCCCTGTCCCTGTTCTCCCCCAATCCCAGCTGACTGTAAGCAGCAACTAGTGCCCTACCTTAGTCAAAGCTCAGCGTGCACCACACAAGCAGACAGCAGTCCTCGCCATAGCTAGGCTAATCTCACTTGTCCTCTCCCCAGTTCTATGGAATTTGGTGCAACTTCTATTCCATTGCCTGCTTCCATTAAAGGTCAGCCCCATAAGATTAGGTCTCCAGTTGTAAAAATGTTGGGCTGCTGCTTATCTCTTCAAATCTGGTGGCCTGGAGTCTTCTAAACCTGCTGATTCACCAGCAGTCCTGAAAATATCAAGTATGGAAGCAGCCCAGGACTTTCTAGCATCAGTATATTGCGGTCTTGGTTGCACACATTGGTGTTCCTGCCTTGTAGTCCCTTTCCACTCTGAGCAGATGCTCAGAACTCTTCACATGCCCATTCAGTTTCCACTGAATTAAACATTGTGGAAACACTTTAGTTGTACTGGGGCCACTTCTGGACTAGTTTGTAGTAAGCTAATAACCCTTTGTTTTCAATTGTCTGGGCATAAACATCTCATTGAGCCAACGTGTTGCGCATGCCTCCATGCCATTTGACCAAATGCTGCTCATCCTGCATGCGCCTGTTCCGTGTACTGTGGCCGGGTCTCCTTCAATTCATCTAGGAGGAGGATTGGGTGGCCAAACCAAAGAGCATTCTTATATCAACCTGACAGCTAGAGAGAATGCAGTGGCAACAGAGCAAGGTTTGGCAAAAGCAGCTGCTACTAGCTATAGTTCGCCTTTGCTGGAGCACCACATAAGTACAAGAGCCCACACTTTATTTCTTCTTAACCCAAGGTTGGGGATTTCACTGTGCATCCCAGCATTGAAGATCCAAAGATCTGGGGCAGCTGTAAAGTTGTAGCTTCTGTGAGAAAAATGCAGAACAAAGCTATGGGCTTGTTTTTATAAATGAAGTGCTGGACAAAGGGGGTGGCCTTCCCACACATCCCACACACTAATGACCAGACAAGCAGATGTTCCATTTTTTTCATACAGCTCTCTAGAAATATTCTGGATTCTGGGGCAAAACCCAGCCGCACTCTACCCCAAGAAATGGCTGAAGGGGGAGAGAAATGTCACTGCTGCTTATTTTTTCTAATAAGGAAAAAAGACAAAAGTGAATTATGTGTCTATTCTGCCCTCCCTGCCTGTCAGTTAGCAATTTCACTTGCACAAGAAACTTATTCTGCAACACCCACCCCCTCTGCTTCCATATTTGCAATTATGTGGATTAAAATCTCCACTTTATTCCAACTTTTATACATAGAAAACTGTGGCTGGGAAAGGGTAAACCAGGTCTTTCACTCTTCTCTGAGCATTTTGACTTTGGGTTCGTCCACACTTCCTCTTGTGCCATGCCTAGAAAACATGGGTATCCGAGCGGTTTTCCCCTTGATCTGTTCCTTTCCAAGGGAAAACCTCTTTAGCATGTAGTCTGAAACAAATAGTAATCTGGAGGAAACCTGACTATGCTCTAAACAGCAGTCCCCCCTCCCCTGGGGAAAGCAGCGGAGTGGATAAGCCCCGTGTGCCTAGATGTGGGTTAAACTGCATAGAAGAGGAGCAACTGACCTGCATTAAGCTGTAGTGCTCATTTTTTTAAGGTGCTCATTTTGAAGTAGGTTTGGTCCCCTGGAGTTGTGAGCAGTCAGCATCCTCCTTCCTCTTAGTGAGGGAGGGAGTTCTTCTTGTGGCCTTGAGATTTTCCCCACCCTTCAGACTCTGGTGTTTAGGAAAGGACCCAGGGGCTGGAGCGAAGAATGCATTGTGGGCTCCCCAGGCATTTGTGGCTGTCTGATGGTGGGGAGAGGACCGTGTGTGTCTTGTGTGCCTGTGTGTGTGTTTTGATGTGGGAGTGAGGCAAACCAGCAGCGCCTGGGAGGGGAGGCAGCAGTAAGATAAAAGGAAAGTTTTGGTGGCAGCTTTATGAATAAGTCATGGCTGCATCAGGGGCCTTCATTAGCAGCAGCTCCGGGGGCTGATTAGCTGTGGGGAGGAGGGGGCTTTGTTTTGTGCCTCCTAAGCATCAATATGACTTACCGAGTTGGGGAGTTTTTTAACTGCCAGAATAAACTAGGGAAGGGGGGAGGAGAAGGGATGTAGGTCAAAAAATGTCTGCATGACTGTGATGTAGGGCAGCCTGATCCACCCCAGGGGCTGATGGGAGTTGTGGTACGAAACATCATGAGGGCCACAGGTTAGGGAAGGCTAATACAGTGGTACCTCAGGTTAAGAACTTAATTCGTTCCGGAGGTCCGCTCTTAACCTGAAGCTGTTTTTAACCTGAGATACCACTTTAGCTAATTCGGCCTCCCACTGCCACCGCCACACGATTTCTGTTCTCATCCTGAAGCAAAGTTCTTAACCCAAGGTACTATTTCTGGGTTAGCGGAGTCTGTAACCTGAAGCATCTGTAACCTGAGGTACCACTGTACAGTCATAGCTCATGTTATGTTTGCTTCAGGTTGCACGTATTCAGGGTGCGTCCCGCGGCGACCCGGAAGTACCGGAAAGGGTTACTTCTGGGTTTCACTGCTCGCGCATGTGCAGATGCGCAAAATGACATCATGTGAATGCGCAGAAGTGGCAAGTCGTGACCTGCGCACTCGCAGATGCAGGTTGCATTCTTTTCAGGTTGTGAAAAGGCCTCCGGAACGGATCCCGTTCACAACCAGAGGTACCACTGTACAGAGAAAGCACCTTCTTAAATGTTTGCTACAAGTGTCCCTGTTTTCCAGGGACAGTCCGGATTTACAGAAGCCATCCTGGTTTCTGATTTGATCCTGGAATGTCCCGCTTTTCCTTAGAACGTCTCTGTTTTCATCAGAGAAATGCTGGAGAGTATGAAGTTATGTGACCCCCGAGCCAAGGAGCTAAATAACTATAAAGCCTTTAGAAGACACCTGAATGCAGCCCTGTATAGGGAGGTTTTTTAATGTTTCATGTTATTATGATTTTATATATGTTGGAAGCCACCTACATAAAAATCTTATGGAGTAGGACATTCCTATTTTCATTGGAGAAATGTTGGAGGGTGTGCACAATGCCTGCTCTTTTATTGAGCATTTGCCCTGATTTTAATTGTGGTGATGGGAGTTGTCTTCCTGTCAGTCCATCATTATCCCACACTTTTTAGTGAATTTCCCTGTCACTTCCCTAACTGCAAAAAGTTGTCTTTTTAAAAAGCAGATCTGTTTGCAATAGAGTACTTTAATTCACTTTAATTACGCACAGCTACACTTCCAATACAGGATGGAAATCCCGCCCACAAAACAGTCTGGAATTGATAAGAGTCCATTGGTACCTATTTACTAGGGTTTGTTCCATTTTTGAAAGTACTTTTTCTTTGTAAACCACTGCTCACTGTCTTCTCTTTGCCAAGTTCCCTTTTTATTTTACACACATTTTCGTGAAACTTCCCATTCTCCAGATCTCAGCCCCTTCCTCTGAGACACTCTGATTCAGCTCTAGTGCATAAAGGCATGTGTATAGGAACATGCATGGGCAGTCATAGAGTTCCCATAGCACAATGGCAAAAGGTTACTAGTTTAACTTTGCCATGCACACTGCCTGATCGCTCCCTCTTCACTCCCCTCAAACCCCAGCATGATTGGGAGAATCAGACCAGGGAAGTGCAATTAAGCATCACTTCCTGTTATCTCCAAACTTGGGGTCATCGTTTGTCATTTCCTGACATGACGGGATCTGTAATCTAACAACAAACACTGTTTTGAGGCTTTGGCTAGTGATCATGACTTGATAGGGAGCCACAAACTGTGATTCCATCTTCAGATGCAACAGGAAACCAAGCTTAATAGTAGCATACTGGTCTGTTTCTCCTGCCCCTGCCAAGGGATGAACAATTTGGGATTACCTGGGCAGTGTTGACCAGCACCATGTTTGTTCCTGATAAACTCTAGTCAGCTGGGAATCTTGGGGCTAAGAAGTCCTACTAACTAGCGGGAGCTAGTGCAAGGACCTGCTAGAACAGTGGGCTTCCCTCCTCTCCTGTGAACGCCCCCCCCCCCCATAAAAATTGGTTCAGGAAAACCCCAGAACAGTGCGGGGGGGGGGGGGAATATGAGATGCTTGTGCTGATGGAACAATGGTCATACGGCTACGCTGAATTTCTCCCGCCTTAATAATTATGAACATGATCGGTGTGTGCCCGAGTTTGCCACTTCAGATTGTGCAGCTGCCAAGGTTCATTGTCAACTGTTAACTTGCTGAGGGATATAAATTCTAATTATTTTGTTCTTTTTATTCAAGGCAATACAATATGGCACTTGCCTTTACCCATAGGAGTTGGAGAGCCCCCCTCAGCAGCGTCTTTTAAGGCGGATGGGGCACCTCAGCTAGTAAGGATCCTTGGCGGAAGAACAGAAGTGCACTAGTGCAACCTAAAAATGAATGCACTGGTTTACTGCATAAGCTTTCATGGACTTCATTGAATGCAGTTGAGAGGCATATATATACACATGGGTGCAATGGGGTGGAGGAGGGAAGGCAGAAGCTAGGATTAGAAGTAGTCTATCACAATTTGAGTAGAGCTTAAATGTATGCAAAGTCAGCACAGTCACCTTTCACAAGAGCAATAATCCGTGTATTTTGTTTATTTTAACTGTTAACTGGTGGAGGTTATAGAAACTTGTATATATGACTCGTAAAGTATTGCCCTGTCATCTGTAATAGGTACCAAGGTAAGGAAGCTTGATTTTAGCCGGGTGCAATAGAGCAGAGGTTCATGCAGGTGGCCTGTGGCATCTCTGCATTTGTGCTTAGAGATTAGAGATGGCACATCCATCACATTAAATATTCATTTTGATTTTAATTGTATTTTTATTGCAGTTTTTTATTTCTCGGATTGTATTTTACTGTATTACAGTTTGCATTCTCTGAAATTCAAATTGTAATATGATATACAAGAAATAAAAGAAGTGATAAAAGTATAATTAAGAATCAAATAGCGCATTACAATTGCTACAGCTGGAAGAAAAATCATAATGTAGGTCCGCCAAAACCCTCAGCAATTTTCAAGTGCTCTGTAGTGGGAGGGAGGGAAAGTTTGGGAACAACTGTAATAGGAGTTTAAGGAGCAGACCTTAAAAGGGAACACCATCAGCACATAGCAGAGGTGTAGTGGTTAGACTGGAACCTGGGAGATCAGGGTTTGAATCACCCCTTGGCCATGATGTTCACTGGGAGACCTTGGGCCAGTCACAGTGCCTCAGCCTAACCTCCCTCTCAGGGTTGTTGTGAGGATAAAATGGTGATGGGGAAGAACTTTGAGCTCCTTTGAGGAAAGGCCAGGGTATAAATACAATGAATAATAAATGATATAGCAAAGTTAAAGTCTTCACACAGGCTGAGAAGCTATTGCCCCTTCTGCTGAATCTAGTTCTCTCCGGCATTCTACTGCTCCTACGCTTTTTGCCAATGGCCAGCCCAAAACAGGGCTAGGGGATGGTTGGGGCTGCATCCTGACTGCAGCACAACTGATGGCTTAGCAGGGATGTAAGATGCTCCTAGTTGGCAGCAGCGCTGATCTTATTGTCTAGTAGTCACTCAGCCATGGGCAGAGGGCAGTAATTGGGGTCTCCCCACCCCCCACCCAGGAAAAAAGAGGCTAAGCGAAGAAGGGAGTGTCTGGTGGTTCTTACCCTGGGGCTTTCAAAAAGAAAGGGGGGGGAGGAGAGCTGTAAATGCCACATCTACATCCCCAGCTAATTCAATCTGGATCCATCAGTCTTGACAGCGCAGCCCACAAAGGGCCACTCAGGGAAATGAAATGCCCGGTCCCATTAAACTCGCTTCTCTGACAGGCAGCAGCTGAATCCTGCTGTCGAGCGGCAAGTGTGCCCTTCCCATCGCAATGCCTCTCCCCACATCTTATCCGTGTCCCCCACATGTATCTTGGCCTCTTCACAGCTCTTTTCTTGCTTAAGGTTTCTTTGTCTGCCTGTCTCTCTCTCCATGCACCCCCCTGGCTGCCCCATCATCCATGATATATAATCTTCAGAGCAGGGGAAATTTAAATTCTTCTGCTTTCTTTCTCATTCCCAGCCCATCCTTGACAGGCCCTCTCCTCCCGTCTCTCTGCAGCTCCACCCCTGCCACCCTCAAGATGATCCCTTATTATGGGCAAGAAGCCTTTCTGCCTTTAATCCCATGGGAGCTGTCTAAATCCGGACCCTTTGAAGTTATTTTCTACGCAGTTGGTGAAGCCGCCTGCCTCGTGGCAGCAGAGCAAATCTGCACCTTAGGTAGAGGGCGCTGCTGAGCTCTGGGACCTTGTTCCCCCAGCCAGTCTGGCCTTGGAGAGAGTGCCCCTACACATAGGCAAAGTATTCTTCCTTCTCTGCTGAGTAACTACAGCCAGTGGCGTAGCGTGGGGGGTACAGGGGGGGCTGGCCGCACCGGGTGCAACATATGGGGGTTAGGGTTAGGGGGCGCAAATCCACGGGTTAGGGGGTGCAAATTACTTGCCTTGCCCCGGGTGCTGACAACCCACGCTACGCCACTGACTACAGCTAGCCTATGTTATGGATTAAGGGGCAAGCCATAAACCTTTCTTACTAGAAAATAACCTATGTTGCATGGTGAATGTAAGGAACTGTTAATGCCATGCCCTTTTAACATTTCCACAGACAAAAAGAGGGGCCACAGGAAGGATCAATGTCTGGTCTATACCCAGGGATGGAGGAGCAAGGTGATTCAGGTTGCATTTAAAGGCAAATTTACCCATATTTGCACTTTCTGAAACCATAAAAGAATTGAAAAACAGCCGTCCTTCACAATTCACATTCCCCCTATACACTTACCCAGCCAAATTAAGAAAATGCTTATACTAGGGTACAGTTTGCATTAAAAATGCATATATTTAGTGAAAGTAACTTATGTAGATGCAACAAAATAAAAAAAAATCCTTCCAGTAGTACCTTAGAGACCAACTAAGTTTGTTATTGGTATGAGCTTTCGTGTGCATGCACACTTCTTCAGATATGCAGATGCATTACATTAGGCAAAACAGCATACAAAAATGTGCACATTTGGATAAAATTGCCTTAAAATGCTGATGAACTTTCATGCAGACTTTTTAAAAAAAAATACTCTCAGGCTGGCATGGAAATGCAAAGAGTGGAAAAATGAGAAATTGAACAACACTGAAATGAACAGACTTGCCCATGCTTGTTAGTGCCCCCTGCCGCAACACACCTTATACACAATCCTTACATGTTATTGAGGCCTCCCCTGCCTGCTTTATGTTAAACTGACCCCAAGAAACACCCTGAGATATTTTTTTTAGGCCATTAAAGGTAAAGGGACCCCTGACCATTAGGTCCAGTCGTGACTGACTCTGGGGTTGCGTCACTCATCTCGCTTTATTGGCCGAGGGAGCTGGCCTACAGCTTCCGGGTCATGTGGCCAGCATGACTAAGCTGCTTCTGGTGAACCAGAGCAGCACACGGAAATGCTGTTTACCTTCCCGCCAGAGTGGTACCTATTTATCTACTTGCACTTTGTGCTTTCGAACTGCTAGGTAGGCAGGAGCAGGGACTGAACAACGGGAGCTCACCCCGTAGGCTTTAATGACAGTGGGTTTGTTTACAGTGCAGCTGCAACTCCAAACACATTCACATTTACTTCTAGATCTGTACTCTCCCAAGGCACACAAAAAGCAAAAGAAGCCATGTTGATTCACAGTAAAAATCTAAACTAGATCTTTATGGCAGAAGGATTTACCGTATTTTTCGCTCTCTAAGACGCACCAGACCACAAGACGCACCTAGTTTTTGGAGGAGGAAAACAAGAAAAAAAATATTCAGAATCTCAGAAGCCAGAACAGCAAGAGGGATCGCTGCGCAGCGAAAGCAGCAATCCCTCTTGCTGTTCTGGGTTCTGGGATAGCTGTGCAGCCTGCATTCGGTCCATAAGGCGCACACACATTTCCCCTTACTTTTTAGGAGGGCAAAGTGAGTCTTATAGAGCAAAAAATACGGTATTTACTTTCTTTCTGTTCATGTATACCCTGCCTTTCCTTCAAAGAGACATACGTGGTTTTCCCTCTTTCCCTTGTATTTCAGCTTCACAACAACCCTGCAAGATGGGCTAGGCTGAGGTACTGACCTAGGGTAACCCAGTGATCCTCATGGCTAAGTAGGGATTTGAACCCTGGCCTCCCAATCTGGCACTCCACTCCACTGGTTCTCTGCTGGGTGGAAGGAAGGCGGCTGTGCGGTGGTGTTTTCCAATTCCATCCCTGAGTTTTTCCATATGATTTATATGTGCCACAGTTGGGAAGGGTCTTCCTAACTAGCCACTTGGAATTTAACTAGGCCAACCCAACATTTCCATCCCAAATGTTACGTTACAGGTGATTTGCCACAGAGCAATATTTGGGAAAATGGGGATTGTCCCTGATAACAGGGGTGGGTGGCGGCAAGGGTAGACATCAGTTGGAGAACAAGCTAAATGTTCCGTTCTCTTCATGCTTTGCACCCAGTAGTCCCAACCATGCATTTTCAATATTTAAAGGGGTTTGCCATCGCTATGAGGCTAAGGAGCATTGCAATGCAGTGGGAGGATTTGGTAATAATTGGGAGTCCCATCTCCCAGGTGTGCCACACTGTGTAGTACCAACAAACCGTTGACTGTACTCTTTGGCAATTGTTTTATGTAGGTTGTGGGGAGAGGAAGGTGAGGGAATCCCACCGCTGACTCCATCCATTAACCTTGTGTCAGCTGCTTGCCCACAGAGGGGGATGAATAATGAATAATCAAGCAGAGCAGGCAGTGGCCAGAGGCTTCTTTGTGTGTGTGCCTCCGTTTCTGCTGCTTCCATCTGCCAGGGTCATGTGAGGGTGGAGAGATGGAAGGGGGTGAACATGCTCACGCTAGACCCCAAGAATCCAGGACGCAATACATGGTACAAGAAAGCTGAACATGGGCTTACAAACATCATCATCAGTTTCAGTGCTATTTTTCTAGAAAAAGAGGTGCTGAAACTCACTGTCAACCCTTCCCTTGTTCTTTCATAATGGCAGTGGCATCCACCTGGAAAAAGGCCTGATCAGCTTCATTAATACCTTCTTGTATTGGTTTTAATGGGACTTAGTAAGGATTACTTTAGCTGGATTCGGGGCCTAATGTAAGGTGCTTAGGGTTGGGGGTGGTTTAAGTACAGAAGATCCCTCAGCAACATGGAGAGAGAGGAATCTGTCATCTGGGTTACCTGTTCCAGTCACGGTCTGTGTCTGCCCCACCCCTATGCTGACAGTCTAAAAAGCCCAGACAGAATAATTTTGTATTAGATGGAAGAGAGTGCTCTTCTGGACATTGTAGGGCAGTGGGCGCATGTGGGAAAGCCAGATTCAAAACTCTCTGCTCGCCTATTGTATGAAGCAAACTGGATGGGATAGTTGACCTCTTCTGAGGCTGAATGCTGATCTGCATGTTTAAGGAATCTGACTCTTCCTTTTTGGTAGGGAGTAATCAAAACTTTACCACCCCACTAAGAACATGGCTGAACCCAGAAGCTATTGAAAGGCTGCTGTGATGTCACCAACCAGTAGACCAATCCTTTCCCTTTACTCTCCCCTATTTGCATATTTGCAATTCCAAGCTCTAACTAGCAAATGCAACAGATTTCAAATATTACCATTATTTGGAGGAAATACTGCACATTAATAAGGATACCCCAATTGGGAGCGGTGTCTTCATACATTTTCACACTAAAAGGGTACTTAATCTTTTGACTTCTTTTTGTGTAGAAATAGTTAAATTGTAATAGAAAATAGGAGGCAGCCATTTTAAAACTGGACATGTGTTCTTTAGTGAGTGCAAAACAAACAGCCAGTCTGCCCAAAGGAGATTTTACCTCTCTCTTAAAAGCTGCCTGGGTTCAGCATGAGCAGGAAGGGAGCTTCAGTCATTTTGGGCTGTGGCGCAGGGAGCCCTCTCCTCCTCAGCCCTTGAAAACAGAACAGAGCTCCTGTAAAAAGTGAGAAAGAGAAATTGGGGCTGCCATCCAGCTGGGATTTTGCAGGTCTGACCAAATTGTGGGCCTACTTTGCATGCTATCTGAATCAAAGGAGGGTGTAATCGCCAAATAAATTTCACGGGACCTATTTGGGCTCTTGGAGGGGGGGTTGCATGAGCATGCGCACCCATAGGCGAAGGCGCACTGTCATACTCCACAAGTACCCCTCCAGCCTTCATGAGCTTAGGCCTGCATACAGAAAACTCTGCAGGAAGGTTATTTACTCCCACTCCTGAATGTACCTGCAGGAATTGATTCCTTTAGGGGTCAGAGCCTGAGGAGGTACAGACAACAGAATAATGGCATGGGGGAGGTGCCAAAGAAAGTGTCATGGTTGGTGGGTTCAGTTCCTATGACTTGGGTTGCTGTAACCCCCTAACATCGCAGAATAGGCTTCCCACACATCACCAGTAGTGGGGGGGGGGGCGTTGCTGTGCGGTTACAACATTTCCCGAACTGCCACGATGTGTGATTCATGCCATCACCAGTCACTGGTGTCCATTAGTGGCTGGCAGCGCCACATAACATTTTTATCAAGAGCAGAGTGCCGGGCGGGGGGAACATCAATCCTACCCAGGGCTTGTCACAGCCACCCTTCCTCTCCCCTCCGCAAGTTGGTGATTTCACCCGCCAGCCGCCGCTAATGGCCTCGTAAATGAAATTTTATTGTTTCTGTCTCAAAAAAGTCCAGAGAGAAAAAGAGCCAAGATATAAATCCTGAGGAGGGGGAGGGGGGCAATGATCTCAGAATAAGTCTGAGGGGGGCGGGGAGGAAGGGAAAGGTTCTCTCTCCCACCCTTTCAGACATAGCTCATTTGAGGAGAGGGGATTAAGGACCCCTCCCCAGTTCAGCAAGGGGACAGAAGTCTCGTTTCTGGGAAAGGAATGGGTTAAAGTGGGCCAGAGTAGAAACCTCGCCCAACACTGCTAGAAGAAATTTCTTTTCTGTGCAAAGCACAGGAGGCTCTCAAAATCAACCCCAAATGGAGGCAGCCTGGTTTTGCAACAGGCTCCAACCAATGGAGCAGCGATCCAAACCCCAAAGAGGCTCAGATTACTACAGACGCAGCTAAAAAACCCAACAAGCCAGTCCTCGCAACCCATTGGGAAATGCACATCTAAGCCAGCAAGAGGCTTGGCAGCGCTAACTGCTCCCAGGCCCAGCCTGGGATGATCAAGCAGTTCCCTACACTGAGATGGGCAAAACAAAGGCAAGACCCTCTTGCCTGATGTTTAAAAAAGGAAAAGGAAAGGTGGCTGTGAGCAGGGAAGGAGGAACCCAGATGGCCAAAAAGTCAGATGGAAACCATTTCCAGAGAGAGAAAATGTCATGATTTCTGATTGATTGGTGCCAACCAAATAAATGATGTGACTCAGGGGTCCCTGGTTCAATACCCTATTGACTATACTGCACTCACTTCCCTCCCTGTGGCTGCGCCTCCGTTTCCTTGGCTATTTCTCTTCTCTGCCATTCTGTACATCCCCTCCCCTGACCTCCCCTCTCCTGTCTATCTTGCATATGTCACTTTTTGCAGCTGCAACTCAACCATTTCCTTCCCCGGGAAGGAGAATCTGTCTAGTGAGGGTCACTTTCTCCTCTTCAACCCAGGCCAAGGACAAAGGGGCGAGGGAAGAGGGCTGGTGTGGGAGCTGCGAAAGGGCAGCTGTGGGTACCCACTGTCTGAAACAGTGTTGAACGCAACACCACTTACAAGGAAATTGGAAAGTGCCTTTAACTGCCTTGCATCTTCTCTCACCTGCAGTGGCAGAGACTAAGACAGAACTTGAGCTGTGGAGCAGGAATGGGGAACATGCAGCCCTCCTGATGTTGCTGGACTACCACTCCCATCATCCTTCACCATTGGGCGTGCTGGCTGAGGCTGATGGGAGTTGGAGTTCCAACAACGGCTTGAGTGCTCCAGGCTCCCCACTCCTGCCCATAGCTGTCAATGTTTCCCCTTTTTAAACGGAAATTCCCTTATTCCAAATAGGATTCCTCGCAAGAAAAGGGAAAAGTTGACAGCTATGTGAGTCCTGCCTTAGAGGGAAGCAGGTGGTAGAAGCCGCATTGGCCTCATTGGAAGAGGCCAATGGGGCCTCTTAAGGCTGCAGCTCATGGGAAGCTGCCACACCATTTAAAACAGCTTAACTCCTGGCCGTTGTTGGGGCCGGCCCAAGCAGGTGACTGTGGAATTTATGGGGATGAGAGGAGGGCAAGAAGTGCTTTTTGAATGGTGCAGTGGGATGTTTAATTTTTTGGCCCTTGCCTGTGGGCAGAGGGAACATTCAGAGGTTTGCTTGAGGCAACGAAACATCTTGGACCAGTACTGGAAGGAAAAACTATTTACAGCACAATCCCAGCCATGTCTATTGAATTCACTGGGGTTTGCTCTCACATTAGTAGTAGTTTACCCCTCACAGAGTTATAATTTCCAGGAACCTTTAACAAACTACAATGCCCAGAATTATTTGAGAGGGAAATGTGCTTCGAATGCGCTTTAAATGTATAGTGCAGACGCAGTCTGTGTCTGGGAGGAGAAGGCTCAGGGGCCCCAATTCACGTGCTGTATAGTAGAAGAGGATTGAGTGGTGAGGAGAACCACTGTGTGACCAGGAGCTGTGGAAGTCAGAGATGAAGCTCATGTGCTGATTTGAAACAACCAGACAACTCTTTGACTTCAGGCATCTTGTGGAAGGATGGGAAACCAGAGGCCTTCCTGGATGTTGCTGGGCTATATTCTCTCTGGGTGATTCCAGGCAGTTGTGTTTATGAGTGAGGCTCAATCACATACTGGCAAATTCAGGCTGTGCAAAAATAACCTCTCCACAACACATCCCCAGCCAGGTCAGCCTTTTTGCAATAAGGAAAGTGATGGGGAAAGGCACTGGGCAGTGTGGGATAACACTTGCTTAACGCATTATCATGTAACCTCCCCGCAAACAAATTAGAATGTGTGTTGAATGAGAGTTAATATCCCCTAACCACATCACAAAGTTTGTGCAAACAAATTAGGATAAAAGTTTGATAAACAGGTCTGGAAGTGACCTCTGACCATTGGCCAGGCTGACCGGGGCTGATGGGAGTTCCAGGATGCCTGGGAAAGGGGCCTTTTGTAGGGGCTGTTGCATTTTAATTTAATTTTTTTGTTTAATTCACATTAGGGCCTGCCCAAATTTTCTCTCCCGAGGATGATGTCATATTAAAACATCATTATTATTAATTTATTAATTATTGCTGCTTTTTGTGCACAAAACCCCCCAAAGTAGTCCTCAAAAGTTAACATACAAAATGAAGCAAAATGCCAATTACAAACAAGTTGCATTGCAGAGAGATTAGCTGAAGCTACAAGTGCTGAAAAGATTTTTAAAACAACACAGCAGAAACCCAACATGAGGGGGGAGAAGAAACAAATGCAGTTGTCATCATGTTGCTGCACACACATGGTATTGCTCCGACTGGCGCTGGGTGCATCTCTCTTCCTTTTCACACTTTCCCATCTGCAACTGCACATGACCTTTCCACGCACACCCCACTTCACAGCGCATCTTGGATACATCTGCCGTACTGTTTCCTTAGGCTGCCGGCAGAAGACTGAAGGTCTAGCCGTCCCAGAGAACCGTACCCTGACTGATACTGTGTGGATGCAGTTTTGCTCTCACGCCATAGCAGTCTGTCACAAGCTATTGTACGACTGGAGGAGTAATGCCCAGAGAGTACGGCTGTTATGAGATTACAGACCATCACTTAGCTGCAGCGAGTGTTGGCCCAGGTTTGGCAAAATGCGGCAGAATTCAGAAAACAAAAAAATTATTTGGGAATAGTTCTTCACTCTCAACAGGTCCGGCTACCATCAGGCAGTGTGAGGTGGATGGATGCCTCAGGTGGTAGACTTGGGGTTTTATGAAAGGACGGCAAATGAAGAGGTTCTTTAATGTTGTTGCATTTTTGCTCCCAGGGAGAGGCACTTGTGGGTTTCACACAGACCTAATACAGTACAGTGGTACCTCTGGATGCGAACGGGATCCGTTCCGGAGCCCCATTCGCATCCAGAAGTGAACGCAATCCGCGTCTGCGCATGTGCAGATCACAATTTGCCACTTCCGTGCATGCGCATTACATCATTTTGACCATCTGTGCAAGCGGCGAAACCTGGAAGTAACGCACTCTGTTACTTCCGGGTCACCGCAGCGCGCAACCCGAAAATACTTATCCCAAAGCTACTTCAACCTGAGGTATGACTGTATATGAAGCATTCCTGATGGAATGAGCACCCACAAAAGGGCCATAGACCTTTAGTGCTAGGTCTGATCCAGGGCTGACTCCAGGCTTCAGGATGCTGGGCCTAGGTCAGATCCAGCACCCTAGCAAATTTAGCCACTAGCAATGATATGTGGCCACAGGACATGCTCGACCTGCACTCGGTGGTTGAAAGCTGCCATTTAATTTTTCCCATAGTGCTCCAGAGTGATAATACATTGGAGGCATTGTGGGTAATTAAAATGGTGGCGCTTGGAGGGGGTGAAATACAGTGGCAGAGCTGAGGGGTGGGCACATGTTAGGGGCCCAACACCTACCTGAGGGTGCTGCATGCTGATGCCAAACCCATTTGACTGGGACCCCAGGATTCGCTCCAGGAAACGAAAGCTTGGATTCTGCAGCCAAAGCTTTCAAGCAACTATTGATTCTCAGCCCAAATTCTAAATGACCTTGTGCAGTAAGAAGTCTTGTTGATTTGCCAGTGAAACCTGCCACTAACCCCCAGTTCCACCACGCCTGCCACTGCCTCCCGCCTGCTTCCTGCTTCATTAGGCGTCACCTTGTGGGCTTCAAGCAGCATTAATAAAGCCTTTAACATTGTTAATTGCTTCCTCGTCTGAGAAGAGGCTTGGGGGCAGCAGCCAGAGCGAAGCGAGCGGCTGTTAATAATGCTGCTCAGAACTTGTTGCCTGTGCTGTAGCTCAAGGCTTTCCAAACTCAGTGTCCTGTCGGCTGCAGGGTGTAGGTGTGTTGTGCAAACGCTCCTCCCAGGGCTGGAAGGAGGTTAGTTTAACCTCTGGTTTGCTAGTAAAACTGAATTACTGTGTCGCAAAATGATGCATGTCTAAAAAGTGTGTCAGCAACATGAAAAGTTTGGAAAGGTTTTTTTAAAAAATGTAATAGAATACATAATACATAATTTTCTTTTTCCTTTTTCCTATTTCCTATTACTTTCAGGGTTTTTTGTTTTGTTTTCTTCTTGTGTTGAAATGTATCAGAATTTCCAGGTTCTTTGGAGTCCAAATCTGGGAAGGGGAAGCAGGATGCAGTAGGTTAAGCCAAGAAAATGTTCTTGCAGGCCTCACGCTCACAGTCAACACACGCTCACCTTAAGTCACAGCCGCACATGCAACACCTTTGAATGGTATTGCCTGGTGTTTTTTAATGGAGGAATAATTTCTGAAGAAACATATTCCACACAGGAGACCTGTTCATACCTTTTGCTTTAGTTCAGCTGGAAGAACTACTCCTTCATTTTTCAACCACCAACACAGGTTAGAATCCCCATAATAATACAGTGGTACCTCAGGTTACATACGCTTCAGGTTACATATGCTTCAAGTTACATACGCTTCAGGTTACAGACTCCGCTAACCCAGAAATAATGCATCAGGTTAAGAACTTTGCTTCAGGATGGGAACAGAAATTGTGCTCCGGCGGTGCGGCGGCAGCAGGAGGCCCCATTAGCTAAAGTGGTGCTTTAGGTTAAGAACAGTTTCAGGTTAAGAACAGACCTCCGGAACGAATTAAGTACTTAACCCGAGGTACCACTGTAATCCCTTTCAGCAAACACTGAAAGGATTGACTCTGCAATAAAAGGAGTTGCTTTGCATGTGTGCATGTGAACATGTATGTGCTTGTTAAAGGAGACAGGCATAATTTTCAGCCCCCTTAAGGCCGCACACCCACCCCATCCAGGGAGAGAGCACGCTTCTGGCTAGCACCACTGACATGGTGGAATACTTCTGGGCTCTTGCAGTAGCAGCCGGGGCTCTCAAATTTCAGCAGCACTCGGTGCAACGTCAAAATTTGGCACGCCCCCACTTCTCAGGCTCCGTTCTACAGCATTGTTGTGATGCCCCCTGAAGTATGGAACCTAAGAAGCTTTTATGCTGGGTCAAACCGTTACTTCATCTAGCGCAGAATTATCTACACTGATTGGCAGCAACGCTGCAGGGGACATTCCCAGCCCCACTTGGGAGACTGAAACTGGACATTCTGCATGCAAAGCAGCTGTTCTGCCACAGAGCCACAGCCCTTCCTCTGGGAAGTGGCACAGTCCAGAATTCTAGTGCCTCAGTCGAACATTGCACCCTGGGAGAGATGACTTCATAACTCAAGTTGTATGGTTGCAGGTTGCAGAAGCTGGGGTGCAATATGTGGCGTGCACTCTGCTAATTTTCTACT
The DNA here is from genome assembly GCF_964234715.1 of Podarcis melisellensis. Classification (NCBI taxonomy): domain Eukaryota; kingdom Metazoa; phylum Chordata; class Lepidosauria; order Squamata; family Lacertidae; genus Podarcis; species Podarcis melisellensis. The sequence continues at coordinate 4,296,558 of NC_138534.1, forward strand.
TGCAGGGAGATTTTTTTTTTTAAAGTAAGGAAGTGCTCAAAAATATTGTTCTCCTCCCCTCCTCAGCTGCAGCTTCTCCAAGAGTCATTTTTATTGTGCATTCATAATTATTTGATCCTGCTTTGAATATTGTTTTCTTTCCAGTTTCTTTTCCGTTCAGTGTGTGTCCCCCAGCTTCCTGCTGAAATCTTTGTAACTTTTCATAGCACAAAGGTTCCAAGGTTTTGTGTTGCTTTCTTGCACTCACTCCTGTGCCCCTCTGGGTGGCAATCATGCAGTAATGTTGGGGAAGCATCAAAGAACAGCTAAGAAAGCAAAATGATGTGTGGATGCTCCAGTATAAATCTGCCACTAATGCGTTATTACTGAGTCGCAATACACCCGCACACCCTGCTGGAGCAGCACCCGTCTGGAGGGGCCTGGGTGTGGTCTCCAAGGAGCCCTGAGCGGCATTTAACACTCCCCTCTTATTTAAAGCCAGTCAAGAACTAGGCCTGAGACAGCCATACTCCACTGAGCCTGCCTGTGTCTGCCTGTAAATCTTTAGCGCGCACACACACACACACACACACACAAACCCTCTGCCTCTGGGTGGAGAGAAAGGAAGATTATAATGCGAATCGGATAGAAGTTCAGAGCAGCCTCATAAAGATTAATTACGATCAGGGGGCTTTTAGCACATTAATCGCGTACGGAAGTGGCATTGTATGCCAACTGCATCCTCAGACCGGGGAGAGCTTGGAAAAGGAGGGGGCACGGTAGAGATGCCTAGGCTCCATCTTCTGAGCCAGAAATATTTCTGTGGCATCACTGGAGGTGCAGGGGTGGAATGCAGAACTAGCTAGGATGCACGGGTTCAATGCATGGGTGTAGCCGGGGGGGCAGCCCCCCATCAATAAAAATACATAGGTTCTGCCATGCCTCAAACAAAAGGCCTCCCCCCCCAAAAAACCCCCCAAAATCCTGGCTATGCCCGTGGTTCAATTCCCCTGCTTTGGGAGATCTGAAAATAATCAGCAAAAGGTAGAAATGCCATCAACAAATCAGCTCTCCTAGGCAAAAGTCTTCTCCACTGAAACAAACCAAAGGTTCTGGACTGTGGGTTGGCAGTGCAGTTCCTCAGAACGAGGCCAGGTAGCTGAGATCACTCTCTGGACCCTGTTTTTTCCTTTTATTTCTTTTTTCCCATGTGCTGGAGTGTGTGAGGTGCATCAGTAAGAAGAATCAGGGGCCAAGGTGGGGAGGAGGGTCTTTGCATCTTCTCTGCTCCCAACTTTCTCCCATCTTTGCAGCCAGGACTCCGGGGTTCTTTGCCAAGCCAGGGGGTGGGGGTGGAAGGCAATTCAGTGGCCTAGCAGAAGAAAGGGGCTAGCAGTTCGATTCCTCCCCACCACCAGATCCTCAAATCCACAATCAGAGATCTCAGCCTGAGGAAATGGGTTGCAGATGATGTCTGGAGGACGCTGGGGCGCCCCTTCTCCTGCTTCCACAGACACGTGCTCCCTGACCATCTGCCCCGGCCTCCCCTCATCCCCGGGGGGTAATAAAGAGCCACTCAGGGTGAGGTTTTGCAGAGCCCAGATGTGATTGATTCCTCCCCCTTTAAAATAAAAAATGGGGGGGGGGGAGAAAAGCTAGCCATCGCAAAGAAGAGAGCGTTCATGGTTCCCCAGAGGCACACAAGAGCTTCAGCAGCTGCTTAGAACTGGGTTGTGATGATGGGATGGAGTGGGAATGGCCTTCGGTACTGATGCAGAAATGCAGCTGTTTCTGGGGAAGGACCAGCAAGAAGAGAAGCTGCCAGGCACTCGCCAGAGCAGCAAAGGCCAGCGCAGGATGCGGGGCGGGTGCAAGAGGCCAGCGGGCAAAGAAATGTGCGCGCAAAGAGGAATTCTCGCCGGAATGATCTCTCGGTCTCCTTCAAAAGGGGGCTTTGGAAGCTTGCAAATACCAGATAGGCTTGGGATTTAAATACGTAAGGATAGGAATTAAGATGTTTAAAGCTAAATTAGAAAGAATGGAAGATGTTAAGTGATCAAGTTAATTTTTAGAGGAGAAAATTGATTTTGCAAAAACTGTTAAAATGATATACAATGAAACTCAACCAGGGGGATTTGAGGAAGTCACTTAACAATGTTATTAAGATTGGTTTAATTACGGCACAACTAGGCTGTATGTTTGTTTGTCTTAAAAATCTTGGAAAATCAATTTGAAATTTGAAAAAAATAAATAAATAAAAGGGGGCTATGGAGAGCCGAGGCGAAGCGGCCAAGGGCGGGTGAAGGGCGCCATCTGGTGGCGGGCTTGCTGCACTCGCGCCGAGCCGAGCTAATCTTCTGCTTCCCCGACAGGCGTCTTGCTCCCTTTCATCTGTCGCTGGAGAACCATCGTGCAGCCGCCTTGCCCTCCCTGGCACGCTCCTTTTATAGTAAGGGAGAAGTCGGATCTTCCAGCCCCAATTCTAATCCCTTTCTGGACCCCCGACCCCCGCACCCCACTTCCAGGAACCGCGGCGCGGCCAGAGATGGGGATAATTAATGGAGGCGCAAAGGCGATTAATGGAAAATGCCTTTTTTTCCCCCAAGCCGCACATCTAGCAATGCCAGGAGCCAGAGAAATAAACAAGGGGGAGGGGGAAAGCGAGGGAGTTTCATTGGTTCACCCAAAATGAAGGGAAAAGAGGGGGGCAAGAGCCTATAATTGGCACCCCTGAGAGACCCGGTGCGGGATGATTCACACGGCTGGAATCCTGAGATCTCTGCAAGGAAACCTTTTTAGGAAAGGGCCAAAGGGAGCTGTGCGCGGTGGCAGAGGGCCAAAGGGAGGGGAGAGGAGGCGGGTCCGGGGAGGGCGATCTCGCAGACAACCCAGATCAGCCAACTTCCCTCCGCCCCTCAAGAAATGCCATCATCGCCCCATTCCGATGGACGGGGCTGATGTCATCTCAGACCACGCTTAGCATCTGGAAGGCAAATAAAAATGCTAGACGACCCAAGGATGCGGCTTCCTTTACTGCCTTTGATCTTAGCTTCCGTCCTACAAGGTGGGTCACTCTGGGCCATGTTGTCCGTTTATTTCCCTGTTTTTCTAAGCCCAGGGAGAAAGTGGAGGCTGGTCCACGGGGGCTAAGAGGGTTCTGCCCCCAAAACTCACCCAGTCCCCCACCTGCCTGCCTGATTTATGGCCTCCTTATGGCCAGTCCAGGGTCTCTCCTGCCAATCTAGGCACATGAGCAAGTTGGTAAAGAGACTCATGTGCGTTCAATTATCTGGGTCCCAAGTCTTTTAAAGTTTATGTGTCAATTTTAACCCCTCGAATTGGGGCCAGGCACACAAAGGCAACCAGTGCAAGGCTGTCAAGTGTGGTGCTGTATTATAATTTGGGACCTGACAGTTGTATTCTGCACTAGTAATTTCTGAAACAGTCTTCAAGGATCGCCCCACTTACAGTGCATGGCAGTAATCTCACTCTGGAGCTTACCAGAGCATGGATAGCTGGGGCAAGACTATCCTGGTTCAGGAACAGCAATGGCTGGCGAGAAGCGCTCTTGGGTCTTTTTACACAAGCACAAACCCAGGTTGCAGCATGTGTGCCTTCAAGAGGGAGCTGCAAGCTACAAGTGTAACTTACGACAAATGTCAAACAGAAATTCAACAGGTGAAGCTTTCACCAGAATGCAAAGGTGGTGACTGAGGTGGGGATGTTTTGCTTTCTGTTTAAAAGTAAGAGCCCTGCCAGAAAGAAAGAAAGAAAAAAGGCAAATCTTCCTAAATAAATAGGACTTCAGGGCCATGCCATCCGTTTTGGCTCTTCAGCCACTTGGCCCCCTCCTTTTCCTCACTGCCAGCTATTAGCTGCTTTCCCCCCAGTGGCAAGAGAGACAGAGAGACGCAGCAATGGGGGTGGGGAACCTGTGTCTCTCCCGGTGCTGCAAGGACTACAACTCCCATTATCCCTGACCCTCGGCCATGCTGGATGGGGCTGAGGAGAACTGGAGTCCAGCAACACCTGGAGTGCCTGCGGTTTTCCATGGCTGATGTAGGAGAGAACAGAACGGAAGAGGAGAAGCATAGATCTGTCAGCTTCATTTAACTCCAAAGTCACAATTTATAAACTCACAAGCCTCAGAGCACTGCTTTCTTGACAAATTTGACGAAAAAGAATTGATGGTTTTCCTGTTTCTATTTCTAGAAAACAGATGGCTTTCCCTTTTCTGAACAATGAACACCAGCATCTGTCTTTTTGTTAGAATTTTCTCTCTTATGATATCATCTCAGTTCAGGAGCCTCAAAAAGAAAAACCCCACCCCAAAACACTATGGTTAAGATTTTGCTTGTGTTTGTGTAATTGATTAATCAATATGGTGAGCTGGCTCAAATATATTTAATCAGTTAACACATGCAGACTATAAAGTAAAGTACACTGGATAATTTATTAGAGCACCAGAGTCTATGTACTTTGTCTTATATCAAGGCAGTCCCAGGCTTGCCTGCTTCTCAGCACCTAAAATCTATCAATGTCCAAGAGTATCCGACACCAAAGAGTTCCCCGCTGGCTCCAGAACACAAAGGAACATATTGGCTCTAAAGATGGCATGTTCAGCGCCTCCTCTGACATCAGTAGTCCATGGGCAAGTCCAGAGTCCAGCCAAGATTATTGGGAAGCTTCCTGTTGCAACCATCTATCAAGCCACAGGAGGCCCAAACAGGTCCATCGTTTCCATCACTAAGGAGAGATGCTCCATGAAGTAGCTGGTGGACACACACAGAATCCGGGCTTCATCTGCTCTCCATTGACTGCAAAAAATTTAGACTGAAACATAAAACATCAACACTTGCATCCAGGAGCAGGCAGGGAGGAGCATCATGTTATGGGAGTGCTGTGAGAGATGAATGATTCTGGCAGCTAAGTCAGCAAGGGGAGACAACAGAAGGTTGGGGTGCAGAAGGGCCCCAGCTCAGTGGGAGAGCAGCCACTTTGCATGCAGATGGTCAATCCCTGGTAGGTCTGGGAGCTCTGCCTGTCTGTCCCCCTGAAAAACTGCCGATGGTCCTGTGCTAAATGGATGAGAGACAGATTCCTCCATCCCCAGGAAGTTGTCCTCTGTGCAGAAGCACAAGGATCCAAACGCAGGTCTTGCTCAGCACACCACTTTCTTTTACTTGCACCCCACTCTGCCTCCAAGTTATGCTCAAAACAACCCTGCAGGGTAGGTCAGGCCAAGAAACAGACTCATTCGAAAGGGTTCAGCTCCAAGGGCCTTCTGGCAGTTCCCTCCTGTGAGAAATGAGGTTACAGAGATCCAGGAAGAGGGCCTCCTTGCTGGTGGCACCTGCCCTGTGGAACGTCCTCCCATCAGATGTCAAGGAGATAAATAACTAATAATAAATAATAAAACTGTTGTTGTTGTTTAAACCCTGGTTCAAGTCCAACATCCCATTCATTACGGCGCCACCTTGTCTCTCATCCTCCTGCAGCTTGTGCAGGAGACCTTCCAGCAGGCTGCACCCGGGACTCAGAGCCCACCATCTGCCCCGATTGCCGCCACACCTTGCCTCTTGTAGAAGGGGGCACCTGGCCAATACTCACACATGCAAGATGTCCTCCATCACGTCCAGTTCCTTGCTGATCCCTTCTTTGCGGGGCTCAGGCTCAGGGGCCAGGGAGCCCAGCGCAATCTGGGCCACTGATGATGATGGGAAAGGGATCCTCAGCTCACAGATGTTGGGGGTAGCAATAAGGAGCATAAAACGTAAAGAAATCCCCCACACACACATACAGGTGCACACTGCCCACCTTTCCAACAAGAGACACTCTCTCTTATTCAAGGTCACTTTTGTAGTCTATGTTTAATATTTCTGGGAGAGCTTCTAGTCCCTGGTTTTTGACTGCGGAGCTCGACACGGCCAGGCCAGAGCACTTCTGTGACATGTAACCAGGCCCAGAACATTGGTACCAAATGAGTGTCACATTTAGTGTCCCATGCACTTCATTCTAATGCAGTAATATTGGAATTTTCTCAGAGGTGAATTACACACACTAAAATAAATATTGGAAGAGGAAGTGTGTCATTGGTGCTCCCATTCCCCAATATACTGTGGGGGGGGGGGGGTGTCTGTGTGTGTGTGTAGGGAAAGGTGTGCTGTTCCCTTCAGCAACATACTGCCCTGAAGAAAGAAAGAAATTTCCACAAACTAATGTGGAAAACATTGAAAAATGCAATTCTGGCCCTCCTGAAGATCTGGGTGGATAGTTCTTCTAATGCCTGGGTATCCCTGACTTGCAGTGGCTCTGGAAGGATCTTTCTTAGCAGCCCTATCTGGAAATGCCTAGGACCCCACCTCCTGCATGCAAAGCATGCGCTCTGAAATGGAGCTCTAGCCCTACCCCAACGTGCACTTACTAGGGAGTAAGACTATGGAAGCACTCCGACTTCCTTCAAAGAAACTTACTTAGGGTCAAACTGGATTCCTCCTGATCAGCAGAAAACAAAAGGGCCTGACTGAACATACAATATTGCATCCCTAGATAACCCCGATCACAGAAATTGGACACGTCTTGGCTTAGAGTGGCCATTGACACTTGGCCAAAGGAATGGACCTCTATTTGCATACGCTCTGCGTATATGCACATTTAAAAATATTAGTAGTTTATCTCCTACTAAGTCATAGTTACTAGAACCATTGATTTCAGTGACTCCGAGTATGACTTAGCTGGATATATGATAACACCTTGAGTATAACTGATGTGTTAAAGTAAAGGTAAAGGGTCCCTGACAATTAGGTCCAGTCGTAACCGACTCGGGTTGTGGCGCTCATCTCGCTCTATTGGCCGGGTCATGTGGCCAGCAGGACTAAGCCGCTTCTGGCGAACCAGAGCAGCGCACGTAAACGCCGTTTACCTTCCCGCCGGAGCGGTAACTATTTATCTACTTGCACTTTGACGTGCTTTCGAACTGCTAGGTTGGCAGGAGCAGGGACTGAGTAACGGGAGCTCACCCCATTGAAGGGATTTGAACCGCCAACCTTCTGATTGGCAAGCCCTAGGCTCAGTGGTTTAACCCACAGCGCCACCCACGTCCCTGACTGATGTGTTAGGTCACCCTATAATTCTACAGGGGAATATTATACATCTCAATGTAGTGGAGAAGACTGTGGTCTAGGTGGTTGTGCTTAGTCTGCTGCCAAAGTGCTATCTGTTGATGGGCAATTTCGGTGCTCCTGCTCTTCCTTCTGTATCTTTCAGCCAGACCTGGAATGTCTGGCCATTCAAATAGAGGACACCTTCATACAGAGAACTGCCACCTGTCCACATCTTAAGCCTCTGATAGCCCTGAAAATTGACAACTGTCTTCTGTAAAATAGGACACCTGATGTCAGGGGCTCAGGAGCAGAGGCACAGGAGAGGGAGGAAATGGAGAGCGAGGGGGAGGAATCCGAGGGGAGCGTAGGCGATGACAGTGGTCCGAGGGATTCCCAGAGTCTCTCCAGCGAATCGGAAGATTCACAGAAGGGGGCGCCTATCGCCAGGGCAAGGGGGGTGCCTAGGGGGACACCCCAGGAAGAAGGGGCCAGAGGGGACTCAGAGAGCAGCAGTTGGAAATCAGGACCAGCTTCCCCACCAGAGCGCAGTGGGGGGGAGGAGTCCCAAGTATCGGGATCAGGCTGCTCACCACCAGCGAGAGGAGATGAGTCAGGATTGACCACGCCTCCATCGGAGAGTGCGGAAAGGGTCGAGAGGAAGGTTGGAGGCTGGGCGCGCGCGCCAAGTTCAAATGTACAGGCGAGCGGCACAGCAGGTAGCCCGGATAGGGAGCCAGGTCCTAAAGCCCGCCGGAAGGAGGGGCAAGAGTCAGGGGGGTCAGCGTCAGAAGAGTCCAGAAAGGAGGAGACCCCGGGGGGCAGAAGGACCCAGAGGAGGAAAGAACAACGGAAGAGGTGGAGTAAGGCTAGAGTCTTAAACTGGTGTACAGGGGGCGGAGACTCAGACGAAGCTTCGCCGGTCTAGGTTCTAGACGTAGAGCTGCACGCTGCGGCTTGTAAATGGAGACTGAACTTCAATAAAGACTTTTGTACATTACAACCGGCTAGCGTTGGTCCTCTGTGAGCTGGGACCTGGAGGCAGCTCTGACACCTGAGCATCTTCCTCTTCTGCTAATGAGTGAATGTCATGCCATTTCCTCTTTCATCCCGGCCTTTTCCACATTCTGAATAATCTGAATAGGATCGGTTTGTTTGTATATTTAGGTTACTTTCTAAACAAACAATGCAAAATTAAGAGTCAGTCTTTTATATATATACAGTATATATAAAAGAAGTAAGTACTTTGTTCCCTATGGCAAGGAGTGCTAGGATGGGAAGCATCCATGTAAATGTGCTTCATTTAGTTCTTAAGGGGGAGAGATAGATAAAGAGAAAGAGAGAGAAGGAGAGAGAGAGAGAGAGAGGTTGCATTGGAAGTAAGCAGGGACACCGCAGGGGCTTGAACCCCGTCCTGGAAACCAGGAGCGCCAACCACCAGCGCCTTTTGCTTTTTTTTGGCCAATGCAACAAGGTGAAAAGCAAAACCTGAGAGAACACTCTGAATACAGAATGTTCTCTCAGGAAAAAAGAAAACCCTTAAGAATGATGAAGTTGCAGACAGAACACAATCGAGGTTTTATCCCTTGCCATTAGCAAGGGATATTCACCTAGATGTGTTTACGTCACAGAGTGCCATGTTGACTGCCATTCATTTGCAGGGCAGAACAGAGAGACTGGTTCCAGTCTTTAAACTCTGCCTTTATGCTCACCTTTTTGTTTGTCCCTCTGAAGTGTGAATTCATGGGCCTGGAAGTTCCTTTTGTTGGTCTGTGAAAAGCAATCTGGACTCATTAGTTTGTCCCCGGCCCTTTCCCACCAATTCCAGAGAAATGTTTTTGGAACACAGCTGTTCTTACTGACCTGACTTCTGCAGGAAGAGCTGGCTTCACCTGAGTGTGTTGGGCTCTGGGACAGAACTGTGAAGAGATCAAACGGGGGGAAATGGAGAAGCCAGCACAAAAGGATTGTACTGAAAAAGATCACTGAATTTTGGAGTGTGAAGTTCACTTGCCGTTAAGTTTCCTGAAGGCTTGCAAAATTCTATTTCTTGTGTCCCTGAGATGCACCTGGAAGAGACTAGGGTCTTCAGCAGCCCTCCCCTCCAGACACAGGAGCAAAAACAGCCGGTTACCTAAAGCAGCGCAGCCAAGACGCAGGTGTCTCTCAATCCTGCACTGCAGATGTTCACTTGATGCACCAAGAGCTCTGACACTGCCTTTTGTCAATGGAGCAGATCTGCTTCCGGCACAGGTAGCTCTGTGAAGTCTGTAAAAATAAGAGCTGGAACAAAACAAGGCTGGCTGTCCCACCCAAAGATGTACCTTATTGTGTGGTGATGGCACAGGAAAGGGCCTCCCCTGCAGTGGTGTCCCGACACAAGAAGTCCCTCCAGGTAGAAGCACGGAGAGCGACCACATTCGGCTTTTGAGTTCGCAGCTCTTCTGAAACAGGGATTGAATAACCAATGTTGCTCAATACAAGCTCTTTGGAATATTTAGTTGGCATATTTGATGGATGATTCCATTTAGAGCCTACCTTTTCTCCAACAGGCTCAGGGTGCTTGAATGGTCCCCCTCACTGCGACCTGAAAGAATCTTTGTACAAAGAGTTGCAGGCAGAACACAACAGAGATTTTCCCCTCAGCCAAGCACAAGATACTCACCTAGTTGACCTTCAGCCAGAAGACACACAACTGCATTGCTGCCATAATTACGATGGAGCATTTAGAGATCACTTGTTAGTTATTAGTGCCTATCAGCACCTCTGATATAATTTAAAAGTTTTAATAATAGAAGCTACGATTGCAGTTGAAGGTAACCAAGTGAGAGGTTACAGGCAAAGGAAGCAGTTTGCTACACCAGGTTTTAAATATATCACCTTAGGAACAGAAGTACTGGCGAGGATCCAGATTTTAGCGTTTGTTGATAACCCAGCAACTATCAACCCTATCGTGCAAGTTTTCACCAAAAAAGTCAGCAATACAATTTGGATCAAATTAAATTTCTAATAAAGTCTCAGCATTTATGGATATGATCCCTGCATTCAACAATCATACATGTACCCCAGGCAAAGAAAATTGGGAGCTACATGCCTCCTTTATCTACAGGATTGAAGGGTACAAACCTCTATTCCAAAACATTTCACAAATGTGGGTTATTATGATTTTGTGTGGCCCTCTCTGGTCATTAGTGGAACAATCAGCCACCCCCTTATGTATGAGTAAGAATGGCCAGAGAGCAGGGATTCATAAGATTTCAAATATTTTCTCAGTCATTTCAGCCTTACCATTAGCAGGGGAAAAAATCTGCCCTTTATGTACAGGAAAAAATGGTCACGGCTCATCCTTCCTAATTGTGAATATGTTTGTGCTTAAACGTTTGCTGGTCTTTTTTTGCTTAGAAATGGCTGGCAAAATGGTGAAAACCTCTAATCACTCCAGTGCCTCTCCCAGGCCGCCTCTCCCATTGCCATCAGTAGATTCACCCTCAAAATGCCTTCTTTGCTTTTTCACACTGAAATCAGCAAGGCAACTGTTACAGACAAAAGAAGCAGTTTGATGCATCAGCTTTTAAAATGGGGATTCTAAATACCTAAATACCCTTAGGAACAGAATTACTGGCGAGGATCCAAAATGCTGGATTTATACACATCTGAAGGAACAAAAACGCAACAATATTTTGGTGACCCTCTTCTGCAGTTGCCCAGTAAGTACAATTCATTTGACTTCAGATGCCCAATGCCACCAGTTTTTAGACTGCTGCTCAATAGGGTTTGTTATTCTACTCCTTGGAAGCCCCATTAGAAATAAAAGGAAGTTCTTCCCATTAGCGAAGGAGCTTATCTATAGTCCCCAAGAAGCTATCACAAAATGGCTGTAAAGCATTTTTGACAGCAAGGCAACCTGAGCTAAAATGACATTAAATGGAACTATGTTGTCTTCTGCGCCTCTGCTTTGCTCTTTAGCACATGCACAGCTTTCTTTCCCCCTGGATCCCCCTGGATCCCCCTGCCCTTCTCACTTCTAAGTCTTACCTGTGCTAAAATCTTACCCATCTTGGTTTTTCCAACTTCTGGAGCGAGGTTCTGGAGCGAGTGGTCGCAGACCAGATCCAGGGGCCCTTGGAAGAAGCTGGTTTTCTGGGTCCATTTCCATCAGGGTTTAGGCCTGCTTTTGGCCCGGAAAGGGCCTTGGTCACCCTGCACCTCTGGCGAGAGACAAGGGGAGGCGCTCAGTGACCCCCAGTGCCCTCCATCAGCTTCGGCTGGTGTCCAGTTGCGCCCCTCTCTGGACAGGGCTAGCCTGACTCCTGCTGTCTCTGCTCTGGGAACCCCTTCTGGGGTCCTTCTTTCTGTTCTGATTTTGTACATTTGATATTTTATGTGAGCCGCCCTTAGACCTTCGGGTAAAGGGCGGCATAGAAATGCAATAAATAGTGACAACAATAATGATAATAATAACTTTGGCAACAGAAACGCCAGCCTTCTTTTTATGAAATGGCTTCTCCAGTTGCCTTTTAAAAGAAAAGCCTTCTATTTTCTGCAATTATTCTTCATCTCCACCCACCCTTTCCTCTGCTCCTTTGTACATCCAAAGACTTGTTGGTCGAAAGGGAAATAAACTTGATTTTGCCCCTCACGTTCCTTCATGTGTCTTTGTTTTCCCTTGGCCTTTCTAGTCATCAGGTGTATCTGCTTTTCTTGATTCTCTTTAAAATCTTCATCTTGGTGTTTTCTTGAGTTTTCAGTTTAAATTTTTCTTGGCTAAGCTTTCTTTTGGGGGCTTTCTCAAAGTCCAGCATCTGTCCAGAATTTACTCTCCCTGTTTTACTATGATTAATTCTTTGTTGGTCTTCTTATTTTCTTTCAGTTTCCTATTTATTTTCTTTCAGTTTCCTTTAAATTTAAAATGTATTGCGTCTCCTAAGACTTTTTAGGGAGTTACTGAATCTATTTATCTTCTGTCTGTCTGTCTGTCTGTCTGCCTATATATCTATCTATCATCTACAAGCAACATTTAAAATTGCCAACTAGGGGGATCACAAGGGAAAATTTGTTGTATCCCTTTTTAAAGTTGTGAATAACAACTTCAGCTCTGACCAGTGAGAGGGTTAAAACCAGTATTATTGCCAGGGACAGTCTCACTCCCTAGACTCTGGCTCGCTCCTTCCACCACCTGTCAGTCATAAGGGCACATAAAATAGTCCCTTGGCGCATTAATACAGTGGATACAAATGGGTTTGTTTTCAACATGGGATCACTGCGCCTGGGTGAGAAAGTAGTGCCGGCCCCACTCCCTAATAACAGGGTTGCTGGGGGGCCATCTTGAATAAAATATGGGGGGCAGGGGGCAGTAAGCCCTGCCCTACATAGTCACATGACACGGCACACACAATTAAATGGCAATGGCCATCAACAGTTTGGGGAGCTTCCCGTCCCCCTCAAGTTTTGGGGGGGTTATGGGCTTAAGAGGAGTTAGCTCCTAAGCCAGGATATGTGTCATTCCTAGATCAATGTCTTTGTTTGCTTGGCTATGTGTAGAACGTGCTGTGCCTTTTAATTACATTTTGCCCAAGTTTTGCACTGATCTGAACATTCAAGATTTTGGTAGACACTGCAGTCTGAGTTTGAATTCTTCTTTGAGTGACAGGCAGGAAACTCTCCTCCACAGTGTCCTTTTTTGGAGGTTCCCCTTGTGGGAGGGGCCCCAGGGGCCCCAAAATGGATAGCCTATCGCTTTAAGAAAATGCTTTAAGAAAATGCTAAGAAATTTAAAGCTGTCTACCCCCCTCTCTTTCTATCTACAAGCAACATTTAAAATTGTCTACTATGGAGATCACAAGGGAAAATTTGTTGTGTCTTGTTTTAAAGTTGTAAATCCCAACTTCAGATCTGACCAGTGAGAGGGCTAAAACCAGTATTATTGTCAGGGAGAGGAAGCCGCTTGGGTGTCTGGGGTGTAAGCTGCCCATAGGGGCAGGGTGAGGGTGCGGCGAGGTGTCCATAGGGGCAGGGTGGGGCAAGCCGTTCATGGGGTGGGGTGCACCGTGGGGCCTCCAGATGCAGTGGGCAGACCGTTTGGGCAGCGCAGAGCCTGCGAACGCCTGAGCCACCACGTCTCTCCCAGAAGCTGCAGGCCCTGCTGCAGGCCCCATGGTGAGTGCCGTCCGGCAATTTCTCAGCCCCCTCAGTGGGGACACCTGGGGCGGCCCCACACCTAAAGTACCACCCTTCCTTCGCCCCTGGTTGCAGGTGGTGTGGCCGGGGGTTCGGGGGGAACTGCCCCCCTAAACAAGTAAATTAAAAAAATACTTAACTGACCAATTGTGTCGCTAGTGATTCAATTTTGCCCCCACCCCCACCCCGGTTGCTGTGTGTCCTCTTTTTCCAGGACACATCCTCTTTTTCAGGGGTAACATTTTTTAAATTTGCCAAAATGTCTCTGGCTATAGTTTCTGGATGAGTCCTAGACAAGACTGGTGATTGAAGAGTTGCTTTCCCCTTCTCTTCTCCTGCCCCCCTCAGCAATATATCACAGCTTCTATAGCCTATGTATAGAGGGAGTATTCAAAATGAGAATCTTCACGGCGTCCTCTTTTTTGCTCTTCAAAATATGGCAACCCTAATTCCCCCCCCCCAAAAAAGAAATCATGGCTACACCCAGGGCAGGTGTTCATAATGACAGTGCCAATTTGTTGATATAATCAATGAACAATTACGATGTACTTAGTAATTTATCCTTCTTACTCTGCCCATTTATCATCATGCTGCTGTGTTGATTCAAACGCCCAGATTGTGCCATGTCCCACACCTGGGAAAAACCAAGTTCGTAAAGTGAGGGCCTCCCCCCATTTCCCACCTGACAGCTATTTCCATTTTGGCAGTGGCTATCAGAAAAGTGACCACAGTCAAAAATTGAATATTGGGGTTCAGATCCCCCCCCCGCAAGAACTAAAAAATGTGAGCCACATCTTTCACTATCTCCCTCGCATTTTGCTTGCCTTCTCTCCCCCGCTATTTGTAAGGCCTCGTTGGACAACCACTTTGCTTTCTTGCATTTCCTTTTCATTGGGATGGTTTTTGTTGCTGCCTCCTGTATAATGTTACAAGCCTCCATCCATAGTTTTTCAGGCACTCTGTCCACCAAATCTAAATCCTTAAACCTGTTCCTCACTTCCACTGTGTATTCATAAGGGATTTGATTTAGATTGCATCTTACCAGCCCAGTAGTTTTTCCTACTTTCTTCACTTTAAGCCTGAATTTTGCTGATGATCTGAGCCACAGTCAGCTCCAGGTCTTGTTTTTGCTGACTGTATAGAGCTTCTCCGTCTTTGGCTGCAGAGAATATAGATGTATATCAATGTATATCAAACCAGCGTACCACACTGTAATAAAGTATGAAAGGACACTTTCTATTGTGGCCAGGTAGAAGGAGATCATCAGTTTTTGTTTGACCTCGTTCGTTTGCAGGACCCTGAGGAAATGGAGTCTCTGTTGGGCCTTCCTAACCACCTGGGTTGTATTGATTTTCCAAGTGAGGTCTTCACTAAGGTAAACTCCCAGGAATTTAAAGGAAGAGACTCTCTCCACACAACCCACCCTGATATACAACGGGCCTCGTTCCCCTTTCTTCCTCCAAAAGTCCAACACCATCTCCTTTGTCTTGCTGATATTTAGGTGCAAGTTATTCTCTAGGCACCATGTGGAGACTTTTTCAACCTACTCCCTATACGCTGATTCATCTCCACCTGTAATTAGACCCATTATGGTGGTATCATCTACAAACTTAATAATTGCAGTGGATGGGTCAGATGAAATACAGTCATATGTATACAACGGGTACAGGAAGGGACTCAGCACGCATCCCTGTGGGGTGCCAGTGCTGAGCTTCAGAGAGGTAGATGTAACAGGCCCAATCCTCACTATTTGTGTGCGATCCCTCAGAAAGTCTTTAATCCAACCACAGATGGTAGGGGAAAGGTCCAGGTCCATCAGCTTTTTAATAAGAATGTCCAGAAGAATGGTATTAAAAGCCAAGCTATAATCAATAAACAGCATTCTGACATAATTCCCTGGTCTCTCCAGTTGACTCGGTGCAAGGTGAAAAGCTGTGGCTATGGCATCATCGGTTGACCTATTTCTCCTATAAGTGAACTGGTGTTCATCAAAATCCGGTGGAAAATATGTCCTGAGATGCTGAAGAAATATCTGGTATTTCTCTAATAGCAAATTACCAAGAATTGTAAATAATATTTAGTACACTAACTCTTTCTTTAACTCTTGGTAAATGTCAGCTTGCTGACTTATTTTGTGCCATTGTGATTCACTGTTATATTTGCGCTCAGTACTTTGTAGGATTTGATAATCTTTATAGGTCTTTTAAATTTATAATCTACCTATCTATATCTCTCTATCCCTCTATCTCTCTATCAATATTATCTATCCCCTCTCCCTTTTCCCTTTTCCCTTTCCCTTTCCGTACTTCCCTATCCTCCTAAATTTGAATATATAATTATGGCTCCACAGTTTTCTGGGTTGCCTCTGGGTCCGGTAACCCTCCAGCCTCTCCTGAGCTGCAGAGGCTCAGGGCAGAAAGGCAGAGGGAACTAAGTTCCCGCAGGAGGAGTGCTCGTCTCCAGGCCAGGAGAGGCAAGTCACCAGAGGATCGGGGCGGCCCTATGCATCAGGGCAGATAATAGCCAGCCAGCCTCAGTCCCAAGTTGCGGGAGCAACATTGTTGGTTGCTAGTTCCTGCCTGAGCTCCTGACCCGCCCTGGCTCCCTGCTTGCAAGCCTGTTCCTGACTTCACCCGACTCCCTGCCCTGCACCCAGCTTCAGCTACTACAGACTGCCTCCACGTTGCACCTTTGACCACGGACTGGACTTGGACCTCGCCTCTTGGGTAACCCACAGGACCAGCACAGTAAGTCAATGAGGAGCAGTCTGGCACTTGCGTGTGACCTTATCTTCAGGAAGGGGAGATTGCTGCGAACATTACTTCTTGCAGAAAGGATTATGGCTGCCAGTCACGTGTTGCATACCTCCCTCCTTTGGCAGCCCTCCTCCTGTAAATCAAAAGCGGAATGGTGCAGATGCATGCTGTGGTTTATTTTATATGAATATTTGAAAACGCTATGGAGTCCTATGTAGCAAGAAAAACACTTTCACTCAAAAGCAGACAGTTGATTAAATCAGACATGGTCTATTGATTTGGATACATTGTAACAATTTAGTGGGGCCATGGAAAAGCATTTAGGTGGGTGGGTGGGTGGGTGATGTTTGTGCTATGTTCATTGTAAGTGTGTACTCATGAGGTGGGGTGCTCCAGGCCTCCTCCCCCCCCCCCCGATTAATGTCTGAAATTCCTGTAACCATGTATATGACCGACCACAGAATGAACCACAAAAACCACAGAGCACAGCCAAGGAACAAACAATATATTAAATACTTTGATCCTTAAGGAATCGTCAGGATTGTTAAATAGACTCCACCAAATTAGATCACACCAATGTCCATGGAATGGCCGAAATAAAAACTGAAATGGTTCTGCGTTAGCAAGAACACTGTATTAAAGTGACATTCATATCCATAGCTTCCACTGTAAAGAACTGAACCTGGACATTTTTTGATGCTGCCAACCTTGAAGAATATCAAAGGCAGAGATGGTGATGATATTAACTGTGAATGTAAAATATCAAACCAACTAGATGGAGACCACCAAAGTAACCATGAAAAGCAATAATGTGTCTTGCGTCAATTAAGGTACAAAAGGTTTTGGGACAAAAGTTGTTGTTTTTTTGGGGGGGTGGTAATTATAAATGGAGGTTTAACTGCAAGTTTTCTTGCCAACAGATTTTGTCAGTGCAAACATGGAAATCAGGGGTCTCCAATGTGGTGCCCATCAATTCTCTGGTGTCGGCTATTTCATGTGTACTTACCTGAAACCATTAGCTAGAGTGTACACAATAAAAAGCATTACTGGCCCTTTAAATAAAGGCAGCCAAAGAATAATGAGAAAACTGCACTATCACATCTAGTGAATGAATAGTCCTGGTGCTTTGAATTGTCTATTTAAATGACCTATCAAGCTCCAACCAATGAATGTTAGCAAACAGCACCAACTAGAGTATGGAACACTGGTAAAGGTAAAGGTCCAGTCGTCGCCGACTCTGGGGTTGCAGCGCTCATCTCGCTTTATTGGCCAAGGGAGCCGGCGTACAGCTTCTGGGTCATGTGGCCAGCATGACTAAGTTGCTTCTGGCGAACCAGAGCAATGCACGGAAATGCCGTTTACCTTCCCGCCGGAGTGGTACCTATTTATCTACTTGCACTTTAACATGCTTTCAAATTGCTAGTCACTGTATAACAAATACTGTACAATACACTTTAGGAATCCACTAGAAAACAGCTGTTCTTTCCAGGAGTCCTGTTCTGTACAGGGAAATGTAGGCCTAAAGGGTGACTCAAGAGAGCCATTTACCAGGAAGCATAGAGTCAGTAAGCAAATGGCCTCACCGCAGGGGAAACACCCAAGTGCCAGACAGATCGCAAAGAAGGGTAACCCTGAAATTGATTTGGACTCCAGGGGACAAAAGAATCGTGAGGAACTTGACCAGAGGGGTCAGGAACTGTAAATAGTTTTTGTGTCTTGTGTTCACGGGTGTCAGGAGATGGGGAAAGGGTGGGAAAAGACAGCTATCTGCTACCCAGGTACTGTCCCATACCTCCCCTTGTGGGATGCATCAATGATGTAGCAATGATGAAACATTGGAGGTGGGACTGGGAATTTGGAGAACTAATAAAAGTGGGGGGCACCTTCTGTTCCAGGTCTAACTTGTCTCGCTGCCAGAGGAGTGCGGACCCTGCTATAGCAGTTGCTTTTACAATAAAGGTCAGGCTTCTTAGCCACTTCCCTATACAATTTGCCTTGGTTCTGCCTGTTTCTTTAATCTCCAACCGCAGGGAATCTTCTTTACCTAGCGGGCTCACAGAGTCCCCCAAGGACCTGGAGCTGCGTGGTCCATTTTTAAAAAATATTTTATGCAACAAGCTTTCACAATTATGTAGAGTGGAGGACTCTTCACAATGATCTTATACTGCAGGAAAACCACTCCTTTTACAGTGGATGAAGCCCTTCATATTCCATCTCATCCTGATTATCAGAAGATTGTAAATGATCCATCATGCAAACTATTGGTGGTGATGTCTTTCTGTATTCATTCAAAGGTTCTCCTCAGAAAAGAAATGATTGGCGCTGTGATCAAAATTGCTGGATCAACTGTGGTGTCTGACTGGCTGAGAATTAATCCGAAGCTGAGGAAATTTCACCATAAAATCAAAACTTGTTCAAGTCCAGACAACTTCATAAGGCACAGTTATAGACTGCTAGAGCCTTCTTGTGAAATGGTTCTGATACACTATATTGGAAATGAGAGGGGATTCCAGGCACTTCCTCATGGTGACAGAAAGAGAAATTTGCTAAGACCACATGTACGGACAATGCCTTCAGTAATAGGAAAGATTTCAGATACAAGTGCTAAGCCTTCAGAAATCTATAAAGACCTTTGTAATGACCCTGTAACCAGCTCAGCTCAAATACCTGTAGCTCAGCCACGAAACCTGGAGCAGGTAAGAAACAAACTTTAAAAAAAATATTTTAATTGATTTTTCCATGTATACTTCTTCTAACAACATATCTTTAATAATTTTTCTGTATTTCCACCCTCCTTCCCTGGACTTCCCTCATACGCCTATTTTGCTTTTTTTCCATATTGTTCACCCTGCATGTTGTTTCCCCAAAATTTCACAGAATGCATATTATCTTACTTTTTGCTGCATACAATTGTGATTGTTTTCTCAAACCCTGCCAAGGAGTCCATTTCTTTATGTTGCCTCTTCATATATGTTGAAAATGGTCCCCCTTCTCTTTTAAAGTCTTTGTTGTCCTTTTCATGTAGTTTATCTGATAGTTTTGCAAGTTCTCCATTTTCCATAAGTTTCCCTTGCCATTGTTCTTTCGTTGGTATTTCTTCTGTCCTCCTAGTTTGTGCTAATATAATTATTGCCACTGTTGCTGCATACATAATTTCTGATTTTCTTTTTTTTATATCTTGATCTACAATTTATAGGAGTAATTCTTCTGGTTTCTTAGCAAAAGTCTTTTTAAACATTTTTTCCCAAATTAATTATATATCAGACAAGGTTGCTTATTATCACTATTGACTAAAATAAAAAGAACTTCTTTGATAATGCATTCATCTTTATTGCTGCTATCCTTCCCATCAAGGAGAGGTTCATTCTCTTCCAAACTTCCAAATCTATCTTCATCTCATTCCAAACTTTCTCATAGTTGTCTTTATATAAATTTAAATTTTTATTATCAAGCCAAATTCCTAAATATTTGACTTTTTAATGAATTTCTATTTTTGTAATCTCCTACAGTGATCCATGCAACGGTCACCTCCAGGCTTGACTACTGTAATTCTCTCTACATGGGGCTGCCCTTGAAACTGTCCCATAAACTCCAGCGGGTGCAGAATGCTGCAGCGAGGCTCCTCACGGGGTACCTGCCATGGGAGCATATTCACCCAGTGCTTTACCAGTTGCACTGGCTCCCGGTGGAGTATAGGATCAGGTTTAAGGTGCTGATCTTGACCTTTAAAGCCCTTTGTGGCTTAGGGCCCTCGTATATATGGGACCGCCTGTCCTAGTATGCCCCGCAGAGGACCTTAAGGTCCATGAATAGTTTAGAGGACCTGGGCCCTAAGGAAGTCAAACTATCCTCCACCAGGGCCAGGGCCTTTTCAGTGATGGCTCTGACCTGGTGGAATACTCTGTCCCATGAGACTAGGGCCCTTCAGGATTTAACCTCCTTCCATCAGAGCTATTCCACCTGGCCTTTAATTTGAATTCAGCCTGATCGTTTATGTCCCTTCCCTTCTCTTCCCTCCCCCTCCCCTTTTATGAAGATCACCCGCTCTGAGACCCCACAGCTAATTCTCCCCTGGCCTCCTCACCGGCCCAAGTAGGACCAATTCAGCCAGCTAGCCCTGGGGATTATCTAATGCTTATTTGCCCTGAAGTGATTTTTTATTTTTTAATTTTATTGTTATTCATGTTTTTATACTGTATTTTATGCTGCTTTTATAATTAAGTGTTTTAAATTTGTTGTTAGCCACCCTGACCCCGTTTTTGAACTGGGAAGGGGGGGGGCATAAATAAAAAATTTTGATTATCATTATTTTATCCAGTTCCATCATTTTTTTGGTTAGTATTTTTGTCTTTCCTTTATTTAAATCCTCCCACTCTCCCAAACTTATATTTTCTCACAAGCTTTAGGGAGACATAGTTTTGTTTCCTCAACTGTAATAACCAAGTCAACAGCAAATGCTTTCAACTTAAATTAATTCCCCCCCCCCCCGTTCTTATTCCCACAATCTGTTTGTCTGTTCAAAACCTTCAGGACCAGAATGAATAATAAAGGTGATAACAGACATCCTTGTCTCATTCCTTTTTCCAATTTGGAATTCATTCGTTATCACCTGGTTAATAATTAGTTTTGCACATTGTTCTGTGTACACAGCTTGTATCCCTTTTATAAACTTTTCTCCATATTCCATTTCTTCCATCACTTTCCTTATAAAGTCCAAAGATACATTATCAAAAGATTTTTCCACATCTATAAACATCATTGCTGCTTTTTTCTCATTTCTTACTTCTAAATACTCTATTACATTTAAAATATTTCTTATATTATCTTTCATCTGCCTACCTGGAAGGAATCCCGCTTGGTCTGGGTGTATTTAAACATTTAAGACCTTTTTCAATCTATTAGCTAAAACGTTAGCAAATATATTGTAATCACTGTTCAAAAATGAAATAGGTCTATAGTTTTGGACCAAGGTTAAATCTGTATCTTGTTTTGGAATAAAGGTAATATAAGCTTACTTCCATTTTTCTGGAATTTCCCCTTTTGTTAATATTTCATTCATTATATCTTTCATTGGATTTACAAGGTGTTCTTTAAATGTTTTATTGTACTTTGCTGATAATCCATCTGTTCCTGGTGATTTGCCCACCATTATTTGCCTTAATGCCTCGGAGATTTCTTGGTCTGTTACTTGTGTATTTAAGAATACTATCTCTTCTTGTTTTATCTTTGGCAGGTTACTCTTTTTTATATATTCCTGTATGTTGATTGCCTTTTCATTTCCTCTTTTGTATAAATTTTGAAAATATTTTTAAAAGGCTTCTCTTATTTCTTTTGTTTTATCTAGAAATTTCCCATTGGAATGAATTTTACCTATATATATATAATTCATCTGTTTATTTCTCCTTAATTGCCATGCTAACAACTTTCCAGGTTTGTTTTCATGCTCAAAGAATTTTGGCTTCATTTTTTTAACTTTCCATGCTATTTCTTCATTGATTATCATTGAATGCTGCGATTGTAATCATTTTCTTGCCTGATTTATCGATTGTTTATTTGGGTTTTTTCCTAATTCATTTTCTTTCTTTGATATGGCACCCAAAATTTCTTTTTCCCTTACTTCCCTGGCTCTTTTTTTTTAACTGCATTTTGTTGTATGAAATGACCTCTCATGACTACAGTGGTACCTCGGGTTACAGACTCCGCTAACCCATAAATAGTACCTCGGGTTAAGAACTTTGCTTCAGGATGAGAACAGAAATCGTGCAGCGGCAGCAGGAGGCCCCATTAGCTAAAGTGGTGCTTCAGGTTAAGAACAGTTTCAGGTTAAGAACGGACCTCCGGAATGAATTAAGTACGTAATCAGAGGTACCACTGTACTTTATAAGCATTCCATACAATTTTTATTTTTGTTTCCTTAGGTAAGAAACAAACAAGCTTGAAAGACAACGTTCACAAATCAGTCGTGATGATTTGTACAGTGTTTGTGAATTAACAGGACTCCTTGAAGGCTTCATCCATGATATCTCTCCTACAGTGATTGTTGTTATGGGCCTACAGGATATTTCATCTGAAATTGGGAAAATAATATCACTGAAGGCAAATTTACCTATGCTTTTTTCATATGACACAACTTTTCAACTTGGAGACTTCTTCCTATCTACTGTATTATTTCAAAATGTACTTTTCGCTGAATCACCACTGATTCCTGTAATGTTCATGATGCATGACAGCAGGCGAGAGGACAATCACAGAATTTTGGAAACCATTTCAAAGCAGTGTTCATTGCTCAATTCAGAAAAAGTTGTCATAGTGTCTGACAGAGAAAAAGGAATTGAAAAGGTTTAGGATCATGTTTTGCTCAAGAGCCACAGAGTGGTATGCTGGAATCACATCCACAGAGACATTGTGGCCAGTTCAGAGGATACCACAGTATACCTTGCTGACTTTTTTGATCTTCTGAGGTCAAATTCTGAGCAAGACTACACATTCAAATTTGATAAACTCAGTACAGGTTGGAGCAAAGCATTCTTGGACTACTTTAAGGAAGACCTGCACCAAGCAAGAATAAATCATGCTGGGGCCTGGATTCTAAAGAGACTGAACATATATAAAGAAAAAAGTGGAATCACCACAAATGTCTCTGAGAGTTTTCATGCAGCTATTTCCAAAAAGACTTTCACAATGGAAAGAAATGACGATGGAAGCAATGGTGTTATCCTTATATGCAATGCAAAATTCTTACTGGAGAGAAACTTTGTGTGGACTATGTAACACTGGAAACTTTCATTTGTGGCCTCAGTTGATCAGACACTCAAGATCACCAGAACATACAGTCTTTCCTCAAATAGCTTGTGATCCATCACAAATCATGGATCTTGTACAAAGAGGAGAACTTCCGCGGCCTAAGAAAGATGAAAGCTATGAGAAGGCACCATCAGTTTGTCAAATAGTACTAGTGGGCTTTACGGTACTGTACAATTTATTAGCTTGGTGTATTTGTGGTAAGGGGTAGTAAAGGGAAAGCATTATATTGTCCGCCTTTTCCCCAAAGAGAGCTGCTCTTGCCCATCATCCAGGACTTGCTACCATATTATAGCTGCCAAAAAATCTATCGGCATGCCACCAGAACCAGGGAAGCCTCGCCGGTTGCAGCTCACACATTTGAAGCGAAATAAAAGGTAGAAGAGTAGCTCAGGAAGAAAGTTCTCCAGACTGAAGGAAAAGATAACTGTAGTTCCAGCATCTGATTCAGTGCAGGCTGCTGAGGAGTTGGACTCCTTAAAAACAGATCACTGACTGACTATGAGAGACCTGGAAAGCGCTCAGCCTCAGATGACCTCCACGCCAAAAAGTGGGAAAGCGGATTTGACAGTGACCAATATAGATTCTTTTGATAGAAGCCCCATATTCTCAAAGCAAAGTGAGAAGTGTTTGGGCAAATCAATGATTTCTACATCAGTTCCCCCATGGCACAACTGTACCTTCAACACATTCAGTCTACAAACTGAGGAACCTGTTGCCAACATCTGTGTTTATGGTTATGACACAGACACACTGAAAGGATCGAACTGGATAAATGACCGCATAATAGATGCATTTCTTGCCTCCATGGTGATCATGACCAAAGAGCTAGGTCACGATGGAACAATTTTCCCATTTAGTTGCCTCTTAATTCAGACCCTCACGTGTCAAAAATTGTCAGTGAAAGCCCTGAAGTCCTGTTTGAAATTTGGAGTGCTAAAGAAAGATGCTTGGATTATTCCAGTAAATGACAGTGGACACTGGATACTGATAGTAATCATTTTTAAAAGGAAGACCAAGCTCTACCTAGATTCCAACCATGGATTGAACCACTCTTTGATTGATGCAATAACATCCTCCTTAGCATGTCTGTATAAGATGGATTCAGACTGTCCCTATAGTTTTGCAGACTGGTCATTTTTTGCACCAACTGATATAACCAGGCAAGGTAATTCCAGTGACTGCGGTCCTTTCACATGTACCATTGCCCATCTGATTGTGTCTGCTGCCCAATTACAGTACACACAAAAGGATATGACTGCCATTAGACCCTGGATTGCAAAAAGAAATAATACATTACACTGGGAAAACCTATCTTGAAGGATGAGAAAAATATATTCCAATTGAAATTGCTGCTCCTTCCTCCCAAGAGTGTCCCATTACTGTGTCTAGATCATGCCCAGAGGGATGGAAGGATACACTAACCTATTGCTCAGATCTTTTACCTACCTTATTTGAAGGCAACTGGTCAATACGTTTTTTGAAGGAAGGGTGCAGGAGGCCCAGTGGTGAGTGTGACCAATCTATGATTTACTGTGAAGGAAGCTGCAAGGATTGCTTTTGCATAGGCATTGATTCAAAAGATCTTCCAGAGGTTTTTGTGTGTCCAGATTGTCAATCCACTGTGGCCAAAGAGATTTTGAAACTGCGAACTGTCATATTCCACAGGTTGGTATTATACAGCAAAATCTAAACACATAGTTTCCATCATCATGGCAGAATTCTTATTCATGGAGTTGGTTTTTATATCCTGCTTTTCTCTACCTTTAAGGAGTCTCAAAGCGGCTAAAAATCTCCTTTCCCTTCCACCCCCACAACAGATACCTTGTGAGGTAGGTCAGGCTGAGAGAGTTCAGAAAGAAGTGTGACTGGCCCAAGATCACCCAGTAGACTGAATGTGGAGGAGCGGCGAAACGAACCTGGCTCTCCAGATTACGAGTCCACCACTCTTAACCACGACACCATGTTAGCTCAAAGACAAATAGATGCCAGCTACTGTATACATAACCTTAAGTTTAAAAAATAGCAACAATATCTATCTAATGCAAGCATAGGCAAACTCGGCCCTCCAGATGTTTTGGGACTACAACTCCCAAGATCATTAGCTAACAGGACCTGTGGTCAGGGATGATGGGAATTGTGGTCCCAAAACATCTGGAGGGTCGAGTTTGCCTATGCCTGAACTAATGGAACAATGCACTATACTAGAATCATAGAATCATAGAGCAGTAAGAGACCACAAGGGCCATCTAGTCCAACCCCCTGCCATGCTGGAACATGCGTGGGAAGGGGGGCAGATTTGGTTAGCGCCCCCCCAAAGGATCATCTTTTCTTTAGTTACCTCCACTCTGATGCTACAGTGGCTGTCTCATGTCAATGTTTGAGTCCATTTGAGTCACCCAAATGCAGATGGTTTTGGGGAAACACCTGCATCATCTTGTGACCTAAGCATGTTGCAGTTCTCTTTTTCCAGTCCTTGATAACATGTTTTGGGGAAGAGTGCAGTCTAAGTTCTTGCAGGAATTTATGTATAGGTTGGGGGGGTTGCCCCTCCAGCAGATATCATGCTCATGCAGCCCACTACCAAAATCAGCACAATCACTTTTGTGACTTTTGTGATTTGTCCCCACAAAACACTTCATCCTATCTATTCCAAGGGCCTCTGCTGCACAATACCAAATGTAACAATTCACTGATAAATGTATCTGTGTACTGGCTCACTGGGAAAACTTCAGAAATTCATATAGACATGTGAGCTCAGCTACTCAGCAGCCCCTCTGCCTGAGTGATAATTCCTGGCAACCTGAGTGCCAGACAGGTAGCCCTTCCAGAAATAACAAACCCAGATGAAGAGAAAAGGGTGTGATTAACTTGGCTGGGAAACAGGGAAATGCAAATATCTCTTTTGCTTCACTTGATGGGTGTTTGGTGGAGGGCAAGGAGAACCATGGGGAAGGGTCCAAGATGCTTAGATTACTGCCACCAGACCTCCCCTTTCATGATGTAACCATGATGTATTAGTGGTGTAGTTTGGGGGGTGTAACATAGAGATTAGCAGCTAATAAAAGTTTGGGGGCTCTTTTGTTCAGGGCTTCCATCTTGTTCCACCTTGTGGCAGGTGGGAGTCCTGTCGTGAAGGTCTACAATAAAGACCAAGCCTACCGGCTGCTGTTTGCTCTGGTATTCCTGGCTGGTATCCTTGTTTTTTGTCCAAGGGAGCCCTCAGATTTCTCCGTTAACAAAGTGAAGTATCTGTTCGTCCCACAGTGTATCTTAGTGCAATAATAGCAGCCTGAAGAGTTTGGACTTCATATCCCGCCTTTCACTCCCTTTAAGGAGTCTCAAAGCGGCTAACCATCTCCTTTCCCTTCCTCCCCCACAACAGGCACCCTGTGAGGTGAGTGAGTCTGAGAGACTTCAAGAGAAGTGTGACTAGCCCAAGGTAACCCAGCAGCTGCATGTGGAGGAGCGGGGAAGCAAACCGGGTTCACCAGATTACGAGTCCACCCAGTGGCGGAGGAAGGGGTGTGGCGTGAACCCACTGCACCTGGCACCACCATTCTGTTGAGGTGCCATCGCAGCCACCCCCAGACACGTGCCGTACTCCCTTGGCGCACCAGGCACCACGTCCCCACTGGCGGCACACCTCGTCTCCAGGATGTTCGCCACGCCCCCGGGATGCACACCACACCCCCACATGCAGCGCACCACACCCCGGGACACACTCCATGCCTCCTGTGATGCGCGCAAGCCATGCCCCCAGATGCTCTCTGCCTCCAGTGCCAGAGCTTGCAGCTTCGCCACTGAGTCCACTGCTCATAACCACCACACCACACCTGAAGTGCCTTTTCCAGTTGTCAAAAATGCCATGTTGTTATCATTTTTGAAACATTAGTGTTATGATGGCACCTAAAGCCTGAAATATCTTCCTAAAAGATCAGACAAATGTTTAGGGAAAGTTGTTATGAAAGGAGGAATGAAGAACGTAAGTTCAGCATATAATTCTCTGCATTATGCTTTCAGGTCTCCATGTGATGAGCATGTGGACAGACAGAGGAGAAGGCTGCATGAGGCTGATAGTTAATTGCAGGATGACCTCTGCAAAAGAAAGTTGTGCTTATTTGATCTTTGTGACTATTAAGTAAATGTTTAAACTATAGTTTTTTAATATCGAACCCTTCACCTGTGTGTATCCTGCTAGTTCTATCCATTTCGCCTTTCTCTTGGCACAAATGTATATAAAATTATACAGGAAAATGATAAATGATCAGCTTTAATTCAGTGTCTCTGTCTCTACCTTTCTGTGCAATTGCTCAGAAATGTCACTAAGAAAGCTCTATATATTGGCGTCGTCTCTTTTATTGGAATAATTTCCCAAAGTTAATTTTAAACGGGTACATAAGACCAGTGGGCCAGAATTTTTGTCCCAATAATATTTTTTTCCTGTGGCCATCATCAAATCTTCATTGTGGTTTAATCTCTCATGGAATAAAGTGGTTCTTCCTTTCGCTGGGTGCCCTTGAGGTCAGTATTTTGGGAGAGTGATGAAAAGTTATCTCTAACCACTTTTATCTTATTTAATTTTCTGACCTCTTTTATAGACTGAACATTTCCAAACTCTTCAGCCTTTTCTCAAAGGAAAAGCACTGTACCCCCTTAATCATTTAGTTGCCCAATTCTGGATGTAAGAGCAATCTGGTTGCCACATCTATCACCCTGTTGATCACCAGGATTGATCTGGCTGATCAGACTGGCAAAGAATGTGTCTGCCATCCCCAGCACTGTGCATCCCCCCCCCCAAGCCACACACTCCATGTAAGAGAATGACCATCCCACACAGAGCGAGAGCACCCTCTTTGGCACTTTTCCCAGCTATGCCATATTCGTTTTAGAGATATGGCACCCAAAACTGTACACAGTATTCCAGATGGGACCACACTATAGAACTGTACAGGGACATTACAATACTGACCATTTCATTTTCAGTTCCTTTTTCTATAGTCTCCAGCACTAATTCCAGATCACAAAATGAATAAATGAAATAATAGCAGTTCTGATCCTTGTGGGACCCAACTGCTCACTTTCTTTCACTTTTCACATGGCCTTGGTGATTGGAAAAGCCCCAGCACCCAGGAAATCCTCTGAAAGCCCAAGTTGCCCCAACTTTGTGCAAAACAGTTGTAGCCCTGGAGAAGTGAAGGGAAGGGGTCTGACAAAACTTTGCTAAGTAAAGTATCTTTGTCTGCTGAAAAACAAATGTTTAGCCAGCATAAAAGAAAACTCATCCAGGCAACTGTCTCTAGCTTATGTTGGCCTCCCTCTAGACACAACAAGGCTGCGTAAGGTACATAGAGTGGGACAGCAAAAATCTTCAATAGAAAGGCTGCCTGCACTCGTTCCGCTGACTGGGTAAACCCTGACATCCAGATTGAAATTCCATAGAGCAGTTTGGCTCTAACTTTAGCATTAAAAACCTTGAAAGCAGAAGATATGTGTTGGTTACCTCTTGTTACAGAAAAGCACAATATGGCCTGCATAGACAGCTGGCTGGCATTTACCGCCACTGCGCAGTGCGAGGACCACCGGAGCCTGTGATGGAAAGTGACCCCCAAACAGTTGAATCTGAATACCTGCTGGATATGTTTCCCACCAAAAACCCAACTATATATCTTACAAGAATTCCCGAAGACCATTATTTTGCTTTTATTGAAGTTCATGCTCATTTTCAGAGTAATTACCAGAGTAATTATTATAGAGGTTCTAGCGAACCTGTGCAGACGTTACCGTTGCGAACTTTAAAAGGGAATGTCATAAACTCTGCTGATATTTTGGGAACTTGTTAGCACAAGTTGGATTAGGATATAATCTCACAATATATCCTCTCCTGCACCCCTGAACATTCCCACAAAATCAACACTTCACACTGGACTTCAAGCATCTGGCATTGGAAACTTCACACTGGACTTCAAGCATCTGGCACTGTGTGGCTCCCCATTCTTCCTCCAGATTCTGGGTCCTTGGTTTCCAAATGAGATGGAAAAGTTGCTCCTATCAGAAAAGAGGACTTGGGACCACTGAGCAACAGACCAGTTCTTTTTTTATTTAGCCCAGGCAAGATGCTTCTGACGTTGTTTCTTGTTCAGGAGCGGCTTGACAAGAGGAATACGACATTTGAAGCCCATCTGCAGGATCCATCTGTGTGTGGTGGCTCTTGATGCACTAACTCCAGCCTCAGTCCACTCCTTGTGAAAGTCCCCAGCATGTTTGAATGGTCTTTTCCTGACAATCCTCTCCAGGCTGTGGTCATCCCTGCTGCTTGTGCACCTTTTTATTCCACACTTTTCCCTTCCACATAACTTTCCATTAATGTGCTTTGATACAGCACTTTGGGAACAAAGTTTGGGAACTTCTTCGGCAATTACCGTTTGAGGCTTTTCCCTCCTTACGGAGAGTCTCAATGATGGCTTTCTGCACAACTGTCAGGTCAGCAGCCTTCCCCAGGATTGTGCTTCCTACTGAACCCCTTGCAGGTGTTATGGATTGAATAGCTGCTGCACCTTTTCACAATATTCTAATTTTCTGAGATTGTTAATTTGGGGTTTTTATCAGCTGTATCCCATAATCATCACAATTCTAACAAATAAAGGTTTGACATATCTCACTTTGTATGTCATGAGTCTATCTCATATATTAGTTTCACCTTTTAAGTTGAATTACTGAAATAAATTAACTTTTCCACGATATTCTAATTTTCCAAGTTTCACCTGTATGTATTTTGCTCCCTATGACAAGGAGTGCTAGCATGGGAAGCATCCATGTAATCCACCTTGTCTTAGACACACACCAGTGATGCATCAGAGGAGCACTTGGCTTCATTTAGTTTTTAAGGGGGAGAGATAGATAGATAGATAGATAGATAGATAGATAGAGAGAGAGAGAGGTTGCATTGGAAGTAAGCAGGGACACCGCAGGGGCTTGAACCCCGTCCTGGAAACCAGGAGCGCCAACCACCAGCGTCTTTTGCTTTTTTTTGGCCAATGCAACAAGGTGAAAAGCAAAACCTGAGAGAACACTCTGAATACAGAATGTTCTCTCTGGAAAAAAGAAAACCCTTAAGAATGATGAAGTTGCAGACAGAACACAATCAAGGTTTTATCCCTTGCCATTAGCAAAGGATATTCACCTAGATGTGTTTACGTCACAGAGTGCCATGTTAACTGCCATTAATTTGCAGGGCAGAACAGAGACTGGTTCCAGTCTTCAAACTCTGCCTTTATGCTCACCTTTTTATTTGTCCCTCCGAAGTGTGAATTCATGGGCCTGGAAGTTCCTTCTGCTGGTCTGTGAAAAGCAATCTGGACTCATTAGTTTGTCCCCGGCCCTTTCCCACCAATTCCAGAGAAATGTTTTTGGAACACAGCTCTTCTTACTGACCTGACTTCTGCAGGAAGAGCTGGCTTCACCTGAGTGTGGTGGGCTCTGGGACAGAACTGTGAAGAGATCAAGCGGGGGGAAATGGAGAAGCCAGCACAAAAGGATTGTACTGGAAAAGATCACTGAATTTTGGAGTGTGAAGTTCACTTGCCGTTAAGTTTCCTGAAGGCTTGCAAAATTCTACTTCTTGCGTCCCTGAGATGCACCTGGAAGAGACTAGGGTCTTCAGCAGCCCTCCCCTCCAGACACAGGAGCAAAAACAGCCGGTTACCTAAAGCAGCGCAGTCAAGTCGCAGGTGTCTCTCAATCCTGCACTGCAGATGTTCACTTGATGCATCAAGAGCTTTGACCCTGCCTCTTACTTGTCATTGGAGCAGATCTGCTTCCAGCACAGGTAGCTCTGTGAGGTGTGTAAGAAAAAAAAGCTGGAACAAAACAAGGCTGGCTGTCCCACCCAAAGATGTACCTTATTGTGTGGTGATGGCAAAGGAAAGGGCCTCCCCTGCAGTGGTGTCCCGACACAAGAAGTCCCTCCAGGTAGAAGCACGGAGAGCGATGGCATTCGGCTCTTGAGTTTGCAGCTCTTCTGAAACAGGGACTGAATAACCAACATTGCTCAATACAAGCTCTTTGGAATATTTAGTTGGCATATTTGATGTATGATTCCATTTAGAGCCTACCTTTTCTCCAACAGGCTCAGGGTGCTTGAATGGTCCCCCTCACTGCGACCTGAAAGAATCTTTGTACAAAGAGTTGCAGGCAGAACACAACAGAGATTTTCCCCTCAGCCAAGCACAAGATACTCACCTAGTTGACCTTCAGCCAGAAGACACACAACTGTATTGCTGCCATAATTACGATGGAGCATTTAGAGATCACTTGTTACAGGGTTACAGGCAAAGGAAGCAGTTCACTACAGCAGGTTTTAAAATATATTACCTTTGGAACAGAAGTACTGGCGAGGATCCAGAATTTAGTATTTGTCGGAAATCCAGCAACTTTCAACCCTATCGTGCAAGTTTTCACCAAAATGTCAGCAATACAATTTGGGTCAAATTAAATTTCTAATAAAGTCGCAGCATTTATGGATATGTTCCCTGCATTAAACAATCATACATGTACCCCAGGCAAAGAAAATTGGGAGCTACATGCCTCCTTTATCTACAGGATTGAAGGGTTCAGACCTCTATTCTAAAATGTTTCACAAATGTGGGTTATTATGATTTTGTGTGGCCCTCTCCGGTCATTAGTGGAACAATCAGCCACCCCCTTATGTATGAGTAAAAATGGTCAGAGAGTTTCATAAGATTTCAAATATTTTCTCAGTCATTTCAGCCTTCCCATTAGCAGACATTTTCTGCCCTTTATGTACAGGAAAAAATGGTCATGGCTCATCCTTCCTAATTGTGAATATGTTTGTGCTTAAACGTTTGCTGGACTTTTTTTGCTTAAAAATGGCTGGCCAAATGGTGAAAACCTCTACTCACTCCAATGCCTCTACCAGGCCGCCTCTCCCATTGCCACCTGTAGATTCTGAAGGCGGGCGGGGGGCAAAGGTCTTTGCTCCCCCCTGCATGCCTTCCCGGGAGAGCGGAGAAACGCAGCGCATTTCTCCGCTGTCCCGGAGGGCTTTTGAAGCGCTGCGTTTCTCCGCTCTCCCGGGAAGGCAGGCAGGGCGACAAAGACTATACAAGCCAAAGTCCTGGACCTCTTCTGAAGGCGGGCGGGGGGCAAAAGTCTTTGTCCCCCCTGCCTGCCTTCCCAGGGGCTTTTAAATCGCCCCGGGACAGCGGAGAATTCCTCCGCTGTCCCGGGGCGATTTTAAAATGCTGGCGGGCGGAAGCGAAGCCTTCGCTGCCGCCCGCCAGCATTTTAAGATCGCCCCGGACAGCGGAGAAGTAGGAGCCCTGCCAGAAAGAAAGAAAAAAGGCAAATCTTGCTATATAAAAAGGACTTCAAGGCCTTCTGTCACTTGGCTCTTCTGTCACTTGGCCCCCTCCTCTTTCTCACTGCCAGCTATTAGCTGCTTTCCCCCTGGTGGCAAGAGAGACAGAGAGACGCAGCAATGGGGATGGGGAACCTGTTTCTGTCCAGGTGCTGCAAGGACTAAAACTCCCTTTATCTCTGACCCTCGGCCATGCTGGATGGGGCTGCAGAGAACTGGAGTCAGGAACACCTGGAGAAACACTCTGATTAAGATTTTGCTTGTGTTTGTGTAATTGATTCATCAATATGGTGAGCCGGCTCAAATATACTTAATCAGTTAACACATACAGACTATAAAGTAAAGCACACTGGACAATTTATTAAAGCTCCGATTCTATGTACTTTGTCTTATATCAAGGCAGTCCCAGGCTTGCCTGCTTCTCAGCACACAAAATCTATCAATGTCCAAGAGTATGTCCAGAACACAAAGCAACATCTTGGCTCTAAGGATGGCATGTTCAGCGCCTCCTCTGATATCAGTAGCCCATGGGCAAGTCCAGAGTCCAGCCAAGATTATTGGGAAGCTTCCTGTTGCAACCATCTATCAAGCCACAGGAGGCCCAAACAGGTCCATAGTTTCCACCACCAGGCAGAGATGCTCCAGGAAGGAGCTGATGGACACACGCAGAATCCGGGCTTCATCTGCTCTCCATCGACTGCAAAAAAATAAAATATATATATTTTGTGCAGACTGGAACATAAAACGTCAACACTTGCACTACACTTAAGAGTCCAATGAACCTGCCACTCCTTCTGCCAATATCCTCATTCTATTCCGGTCCTTCAGCTTCCCTTTTACTCTTGGCAGACACTGGGCAACTGGTCCAATAGATTTGGATGCCAGAAAATATACTGTTTCACTTAATTATTATTATAGCACTACCAGAATGCAAAGTACAGAACAGAGAGGAAGGGAGGAATTATTCTTATTATCCTCCTCCTCCTCCATATAGTATCATCAGCTTGTATAGCACTTTACAGAAAATACGAGGGGTAGATCTCTGCCCTGATAGGCTTACAGTTTAAAATTTGGTACAACAGAGGAAGGAGGGACGTGGGGGCAGGCAAAGGAAGTGATGATTTGACTGACAAGTGCTGAGGTTTAGTTAGAGGCCTGGCTGCTGCCTCTAACTACATCTCCTGGTAGACAGCTGCGTTGACCCTGGCCTTAAATGAAGCACAGTGGACCAACACCAGCTGATGATATGGCTCCCCAAATCAACACAGACTGTGGAAACTTCACACTGGACTTCATTCTTCCATTCTCTCATTCTTCCTCCACTCTGGGTCCTTGGTTTCCAAATGAGATGCAAAAGCTGCTCTCATCAGAAAAGAGATTTGGGGAGCCACTTTGTGTTTCCTTCCGCAGACGAGCTTTATGGGGGTGCTGACTTCATTTTCCAACAGGACCTTGGCACCTGCCTGCACTGCCAAAAGTACCAAAACCTGGTTCAATGCCCATGGGGTTACTGTGCTTCATTGGCCAGCAAACTCACCTGACCTGAACCCCATAGAGAATCTATGGGGCATTGCCAAGAGAAAGATGAAAGACATGAGACTGAGCAATGCAGAAGAGCTGAAGGCTGCTATTGAAGCATCCTGGTCTTCCATAACACCTCAGCAGTGCCCCAGGCTGATAGCATTCATGCCACACCGCATTGAGGCAGTAATTGATGCAAAAGGGGCCCAAACCGAGTACTGAGTACATATGCATGTTTCTACTTCTCAGAGGTCCAATATTGCTCCATTTGCAATCCTTGTTTTGCTGATTTCATTTAATATTCTAATTTTCTGAGATTGTTAATTTGGGGTTTTCATCAGCTGTACGCCATAATCATCACAATTATAACAAATAAAGGCTTGACATATCTCACTTTGCATGTCATGAGTCTATCTCATATATTAGTTTCACCCTTTCAGTTGAATTACTGAAATTAAATGAACTTTTCCACGATATTCTAATTTTCAGAGTTTCACCTGTATAGTATCATCAGCTTGTATAGCACTTTACATAAAATTCAAGGGGATAGATCTCTGCCCTGACAGGCTTACTGTTTAAAATTTGGCTAAAATGGGGAAGGAGAGGGATGTGGGGGTAGGCAAAGGAGGCGATGATTTGACTGACAAGTGCTGAGCTTTAGTTAGAGGCCTGGCTGCTGCAGTGTCGCTGCTCCAAGGGCTTCATGGGAAAGGTGATGGGAGGAAGGACTTGAAGGAAATAAGCGAGGAGGATGCCCAGAGGGGTTCTGAGAGGGGGTACCAGGCATATGGGGCAGCAGGGAGGAAAACGCAGAGTTGTTTCAGGGTACAGAAGACATCTAGAGGTTGAGGAGCAAAGCTCACAGGCAGAGATGTCTCAGGATACAAGAATGCTGTCCTAAGGATGGGAGAGCATGACCACAAAGGGCTCTGAAGGCAAGAGCAAGGCGTTTGTGATGCATCCGGGAGCAGACAGGGATGAGCATCATGTTATTGGAGTGGTGTGAGAGATGAATGATTTTGGCAGCTAAGTCAGCAAGGGGAGACAACAGAAGGTTGGGGTGCAGAAGGGCCCCAGCTCAGTGGGAGAGCAGCCACTTTGCATGCAGATGGTCAATCCCTGGTAGGTCTGGGAGCTCTGCCTGTCTGTCCCCCTGAAAAACTGCAGATGGTCCTGTGCTAAATGGATGAGAGACAGATTCCTCCGTCCCCAGGAAGTTGTCCTGTGTGCAGAAGCACATGGATCCAAACACACGTCTTGCTCAGCACACCACTTTCTTTTACTTGCACCCCACTCTGCCTCCAGGTTATGCTCAATACAGCCCTGCAGGCCAAGAACAGACTCATTCAAAAGGGTTCAGCTCCAAGGACCTTCTGGCAGTTCCTTCCTGTGAGAAATGAGGTTACAGAGATCCAGACAGAGGGCCTCCTTGCTGGTGGCACCTGCCCTGTGGAACGTCCTCCCATCAGACGTCAAGGAAATAAATAACTATACAACTTTTAGAAGACATCTAAAAGCAGCCTTGTATAGGGAAGTTTTTAATGTTTTATGTTTTTATATCTATTGGAAGCTGCCCAGAGTGGCTGGGGCAACCTGGTCAGATGGGTGGGATACAAATAATAAAAACTGTTGTTGTTGTTGTTGTTTAACCCTGGTTCAAGTCCAACATGTCATCCATTACGGCACCACCTTGTCTCTCATCCTCCTGCAGCTTGTGCAGGAGACCTTCCAGCAGGCTGCACCCGGGACTCAGAGCCCACCATCTGCCCCGACTGTCGCCACACCTTGCCTCTTGTAGAAGTGGGCGCCTGGCCAATACTCACACATGCAAGATGTCCTCCGTCACATCCAGTTCCTTGCTGATCCCTTCTTTGCGGGGCTCAGGGTCAGGGGCCAGGGAGCCCAGTGCAATCTGGGCCAATGATGATGATGGGAAAGGGATCCTCAGCTCACTGATGTTGGGGGTAGCGATAAGGAGCATAAAACGTACAAGAAAATCCCCCCCCCCCATACAGGCGCACACTGCCTACCTTTCCAACAAAAGACACTCTCTCTATTCAAGGTCACCTTTGTATTCTATGTTTAATATTTCTGGGAGAGCTTCTAGTCCCCGGTTTTTGACAGCAGAGCTCTGACATGGATTAGAATCCCTGCTTCTCCATGACTGTGGATGGGAGAAAACTCAAGACCAATGTTCAAATTGCAGGGTGGAGGGCAGAGGGGGACCACTTTTGTGCCGATCTCTTTCGCTTACTATTTTTAGAGGGGGGTTTTGCATCAGGGAAGCAGGGGA
Organism: Podarcis melisellensis; assembly: GCF_964234715.1. Lineage (NCBI taxonomy): Eukaryota > Metazoa > Chordata > Lepidosauria > Squamata > Lacertidae > Podarcis > Podarcis melisellensis. Next base: position 4,332,564 of record NC_138534.1, read on the forward strand.
AGATGTGTTATAACTAGAAGAGGAGAGGGCCCAGGGCATGTGGATTTCATTCAAGGCCTTCCTCCCTCTTTCCCTTCACCCCTCTCAGTCATCATTCTGTCCTATTAGCAGTTAGGGGTCAAAAAGCATTAAAGGGCAACTTATCCCCATTTCTCTCCCCAAAGAATCCTGGGCACTGCAGCTTACCCCCTACAAAGCTACAAAGTGCCCATAATACTTTGCGGATGAAACCCTGTCAACCCACCACCTTGATTTCCCAGCAGCTCTGGAAATGCAACTTAGCACACGTGCACTTCTTTCAAATGCATGTGGTGGGTCTGCGCTTAAGAGTCCCTTCAGCAAGACCCTGGCAAGTGACCAGGGACTCCGGCCCCCTGCCCCCCCCCCCCAGCAAGAGTGCCCAACCTGCCGGATCCTAACCGCACTTCTCATCTGAACCTACAACACAGGACCCGTTTCTATTTTATTTTTACGGCGCACATCCGTGTTTCAGTTGCAGGACTGGGCGAGGTTTTTGCGCTTCTGGCACCACAAAGGCGGGTATTTGGGCAGGAGCTGAAATCCCCTTTCGATGTGCAATCGGAGAAACCCATTTCAAGCGCCTTTGCCCCTCCCGCTTCCTCCAGGCAGGATGAGGCCGCACCGAGGCAGCCGGGGGCCTGATCCCCCCCCTCGCCCCGCGATCCCGGCGCTGTCCTCCCCCCAATCTAGTCCGGGAAACTACTACCCCCCCCGGAAAGGAGGCCCCGAGCAGGAATGCCCGCCCCTCTTGGAGACAAGGAGGGGGGGGACCGCGAAGCCTCCCTCCAAGGGACCCAGGCGTCCGAGAGCCCAGCCCGCCCCCTCCTCCGCGGGCGCAATGCTGCTGCTTTTCCGCCGGATACAAGGCGAGGCCTGGCCGGGACACAGCGCTCCCTCCGGCCGCCGCCGCCGCCGCTCCTTCCATCGCCGCCGCCGCCGCCTCCCCCTCCTCCCCCGGAGGCGGATCCCAGGGAGCGGCCAGCCCACGTGGGAGGATCCTTCGGAATCCACCAGCCTTAGCTGTAGCAGCGTCGGAGAGGAGCTGGCGGCGAGCAATAGGCGTTTATGAATATTATAGGGAAATATGCCCGATGTGTGGCGGGTTGGGGACATAGCTGTCAACCTTTCCTTTTTTTGCTTATTCCAGCGCCGTTTCCCGCTGCTATCCCGGATTGTTAGATATCCCGTAGACTGTCACCGGGACAGGGGAGGCTGCTGATCTCTTATTTTCAAATCCGAAAGTTAACAGCTATGGTTGGGGGTTTTCCGTAGAAGAGCAATAAACACGAAAGCAAAACTTGAGAGCTTAGCTTGCCAATTGGCCAGTCACTTTTGGTATTAAGTACAGCAATCCCGCCATTTGCGTGCATTTAACTTGCACCTTTTCAGCTTTCTACGCTCATCAGTTGTTGTTAATAAAGAAATGGGTTTGAAAGGATCTGGGGGAAAGACTTGGGCAATCTGGCATGCCATTGCACCCAATGTGTTTTGACTACACGCGATTTTGGCTTTCTGTACCAAATAATCAGAGCCGGCCCACTGAGGAGGCAGGGCAAAGGACCTGCTTCAGGCGGCAAAAAAGCACGAGGCAGCGCTCTGCCCACCCCTTCTGCCTCCTTGTGGAAGGCTCCCTCCTCTGGCTGAGCTGGGCAGCGGGGGAATCCTCCTTTTTTCTTTTAATTTTTTTTTATTCAAAATTATAACAAGACATATTATCCAAAAATATATCATCCTTGTCCCCCCCCCCATTTTTCTTCCCTCTCCCCCTCCCACACAAAACCCACCCACCCCAGACTTCCCTCAGTTCCAGTCTTTGGTTTCTCAAAGAATACTGTTTTCTGCATGTTACAAAGATCCTCAAACTATTTAGCTGATTATTATCAATAAAAAGTTTGTAAATGTTTATTCAAAACCAGCCAAGGAGTCCAGTTCGCTTTGTTGGGTCTTCAGATACTTTGTAAAGGGTTCCCATTCATCCTTAAAGTCACAGTTATCCTTGTCCCGTAGCTTATATGTCAGTTTTGCCAATTCTGCATAGTCCATCAATTTTTCTTGCCATGATTCTTTAGTTGGGGTTTCTTCAGTCTTCCATCCTTGTGCTACCAGAACTCTCGCGGCCGTTGTCGCATACATGAAGATGTTTTTCAACTTTTTTGGCAGGTCTTTCCCTACAATCCCCAACAAAAATGCCTCGGGTTTTTAAACAAATGTTAAATGGAAAATTTTCTTCAATTCGTTGTATATCATTTCCCCAAAAAATTTAATTACCTTACAATCCCACCACATATGATAAAACGCCCCCTCCTTTTCCTTACACTTCCATCATATATTTGAACTAGCTTTGTACATTTTCCCAAACTGCACTGGTGTTGTGTACCATCTTCATGTAATTCTCCTTCAGTAGGGAACAATCTGTAAATTTTAAGTCGGTTTTCCATAATTTTTCCCAATCATCCATCATAATGTTGTGACCTACATCTTGTGCCCATTTAATCATAACTGATTTTACCTCTTCATCTTTCGTCTCCCATTCTAATAGTATGCTGTATGCGGCCTTCAGTAGTTTCACTTTCCCTTCAATCACTTCCGTTTGAAACCTAGATCTAGTATAACTAAATCCTTTCTTGCTGTCTTCTTTATGTGTTTCATATAGTTGTCAATAATGCAACCAACTCTGAAAGTGGTCTTTGATCTCATCATAATCTCTTAATTTCCATTTTCCAACATGTTCCTTTAATAAATCAGCATATGTGAGCCATTTTCCTTTCTTTCCAAGTGGTTTGAGCAGTAATGCTTCATGTGGTGAGAGCCACCATGGGGTCTTTTGTTCCAATAAGTCTTTGTATCTCTCCCATACTCTCATTAGTGATTTCCTGATTATATGGTTGTAAAAACTTCTATGAACCTTCCCTTTCCTGTACCATAAGTATGTGTGCCAGCCAAATCTGTTGTCAAGTCCTTCTAGTTCTAATGCCTCTTCCTTATCCAATCTCATCCAGTCCCTGATCCATACCAAACAAGCAGATTCATAATACAATTTAAGGTCTGGGAGGGCAAACTCGCCACTATCTTTTACATCTGTAAGTATTTTATGTTTTAGCCTTGGCTTTTTGCCCCCCTCCCAGATAAATCTTGAAATCTCTTTCTGCCATTTTTTAAAGCATTCATCTTTCAGGATGACTGGTATTGATTGAAAAAGAAATAGCATTTTTGGCAACACATTCATTTTAATCGCCAATATTTTTCCTAACATTGAGAGATTCATTCTGCTCCATATTTCTAAATTTCTTTTTACCTCAAGCCAAATTATTTCAGTTATTTTTAAATAGGTTTATATTTCTTGATGTTAAGCAAATCCCAAAATATTTAACATTTTTATGGACTTCAATCTCAATGTTTTGTTCTAATTTGGTTGTTTCTTCTTCCTTCATGTTTTTAACTAATAATTTAGTTTTATTCCTATTTAGCTTAAATCCTGCCACTACCCCAAAATTCTGAATTTTTTCTATTACTTTAGGGAGTAAAGTTTTAGGTTCTTCCACTGTTATCACTAGGTCATCTGCATGCACTTTAAACTTGAATTCACTTTTCCCAGTTTTTACACCTGTAATCTGGGAGTCTTCCAGTGAACTGCGGGAGAAGGGGTCACATAATGGTAATTAATTTGTTGCTGATTTTAGATCTCTGCATAGTGAAATGGGTTGCAGCAAGAAAACTACCATATTTCCCCCTCTATAACACGCAGATTTTTTCTCCTAAAAAGGAAGGGGAAATGTCTGTGCGTGTTATTGAGCGAATGTGTGGTTCCTGGAGCCAAATGGCAAAAAAAATCAGGCAAAAATCAAATTGCGCGTCTCGGAGAAGGGAAACCTGAAAAGAGGAAGCGGCTGCTTTCCTGCATTCTGCCTCAGGGTCTTACTGCCCACCCACCTCTGTTTCCTTGCTGTGTTTGCTCAAACGGAACAAAGAGCAGGGAATGCCCCTCCCCTCCAGGCAAGCAGAGGGGAAAGCAGAGTGCTGCTGAAAACATGCAGGAGGAGAGAGAGAGAGAGAGAGAGAGAGAGCGCGCGAGCTGGCTGGCTTGGGTGGGTAGGTGAGGGAAAACTTTTGCCTTCCTTTCCTCCCTCCCGTTATACCCCTCTCCTGCATTCTTAGCCAGCTGCTTCTCTGCACACCCCTCTCCTGCTCCTTGTCCCTTCTGTGTTTTTCCTTCCCTCCCCACTTAAAATGTGGTTAAAAAGCATGGATCCACATGGATCCTCAGGATCTTTGCATTGGGTCACCCCAAATTCACCATCAGATCACATAGCATGTCCATGGCTACAGCCTGCACCAAAAAAATCACGCATCCACTGTTGCCTGGGGCTGCAATGGTGCAAAAACATGGTTAAAAAGCATGGATCTACATGGATCCTTGGATCTTTGCATTGGGTCAGCCCAAATTCACCATCAGATCACATAGCATGTCCATGGCTACAGCCTGCCTCCCAAAAATCACGCACCCACTGTTGCCTGGGGCTGCAATGGTGCAAAAACGTGGTTACAAAGCATGGATCCACAGGGATTCTCAGGATTTTTGCATTGGGTCACCCCAAGTTCACCATCAGATCACATGTCTGTGGCCACAGCATGAAGCACAAAAATGATACATCCACTGTTTCATTCAGAATGTTTTTTCCCTTGTTTTCCTCCTCTAAAAACGATGTGCGTGTTATGGTCAGGTGCGCGTTATAGAGTGAAAAATACGGTAATGTCCTCTGTCAGGGGAGAAATCTGAGACACAAGAAAATGAGATGGAACTTTGGTCCCATTCACCCTATACAGTGGTACCTTGGGTTACAGACGCTTCAGGTTACAGACTCCGCTAAACTAGAAATAGTGCTTCAGGTTAAGAACTTTGCTTCAGGATGAGAACAGAAATAGTGCTCCGGCGGCGCGGCAGCAGCAGGAGGCCCCATTAGCTAAAGTAGTGCTTCAGGTTGAGAACAGTTTCAGGTTAATTACGGACCTCTAGAACGTGGGTTAAAGCCTCAGCGCCTAGGACTTGCCGATCGAAAGGTCGGCGGTTCGAATCCCTGCGGCGGGGTGCGCTCCTGCTGCTCGGTCCCAGCGCCTGCCAACCTAGCAGTTCGAAAGCACCTCCGGGTGCAAGTAGATAAATAGGGACCGCTTACCAGTGGGAAGGTAAACGGCGTTTCCGTGTGCGGCTCTGGCTCGCCAGAGCAGCGATGTCACGCTGGCCACGTGACCCGGAAGTGTCTCCGGACAGCGCTGGCCCCTGGCCTCTTAAGTGAGATGGGCGCACAACCCCAGAGTCTGTCAAGACTGGCCCGTACGGGCAGGGGTACCTTTACCTTTAGAACGAATTAAGTACGAATTAAGTACTTAATCTGAGGTACCACTGTACATTTAAAATACATGGCTTCCCCAGAGGATTCTGGGAACAGTAGTTTCTTAAATGTGCTGAGCATTGTAGCTCTGTGAGGGCTAAAGTATAGTTCCAACGATTCTGGGTGTGTGGGTGAGACCATGTGCTTTAAATGTGCTTTGCATCTATGCCTTGGCCTTTCACACATGCTTGATTTTCTGAGAAAGCTGTAAAAACAAAACAGAGGTTTATGAGTACTGCTGTAGATTTATGGTGAACATGATGGTTTATAGAATCATGTATAACATTCCAAGTTGGTCTCTGGCCAGGGCCAGAGCACTTCTGTGGCATGTAACCAGGCCCAGAACATTGGTACCAAATGAGTGTCACATTTCTTCATTCTAATACAGTAATATTGGAATTTTCTGGAAGAGGGGAATTACATGCACTAAAATAAATATTGGAAGAGGTAGTGTGAGTCATTGGTGCTCCCATTCCCCAATATACTCTGTGTGTGTGTGTGTGTGTGTGTGTGTGTGTGTGTGTAGGAATTCTCGCTGCTGGGGAAGGTGTGCCGTTCCCTTCAGCAACATACTGCCCTGAAGAAAGAAAGAAATTTCCACAAACTAATGTGGAAAACTTTGCAAAATGCAATTCTGGCCCTCCTGAAGATCTGGGTGGATAGTTCTTCTAATGCCTGGGAATCCCTGACTTGCAGTGGCTCTGGAAGGATCTTTCTTAGCAGCCCTGTCTGGAAATGCCTGGGACCCCTACCCCAACATGCACTTACTATGGAGTAAGTCTTTGGAAGCACTCCGACTTCCTTCAAAGTAAACTTACTTAGGGTCAAACTGGATTCCTCCTGATCAGGAGAAAACAAAAGGGGCTGACTGAACATATAATATTGCATCCCTAGATAACCCCAATTGCAGAAATTGGACATGTTGTTGCTTAGATGCACATTTAAAAATATTAGTAGTTTATCTCCTACTAAGTCATAGTCACTAGAACCATTGATTTCAGTGACTCAGAGTATGACTTAGCTGGATATATGATACAGCCTTGAGTATGACTGATGTGTTGGGTCACCCTATAATTCTACATGGGAATATTATACATCTCACTGTAGTGGGGAAGACTGTGGCCTAGGTGGTTGTGCTTAGTCTGCTGCCAAGGTGCTATCTGTTGATGGGCAATTTTGGTGCCCCTGCTCTTCCTTCTGTATCTTTCAGCCAGACCTGGAATGTCCGGCCATTCAAATAGAGGACACCTTCATACAGAGAACTGCCACCTGTCCACATCTTAAGCCTCTGATAGCCCTGAAAATTGACGACTGTCTTCTGAAAATTGGACACCTGAGCATCTTATATTTGCTTTTCCTCTTCTGCTAATGAGTGAATGTCATGCCATTTCCTCTTTCATCCCGGCCTTTTCCACATTCTGAATAATCTAAATAGGATCCGTTTGTATATTTAGGTTACTTTCTAAACAAACAATGCAAAATTAAGAGTCAGTCTTTTATATATTTACACTATATATAAAAGAAGTATTTTGTTCCCTATGGCAAGGAGTGCTAGGATGGGAAGCATCCATGTAATCCACCTTGTCTTAGACACCAGTGATGCATCACAGGAGCACTTTACTTCTTTTAGTTCTTAAGGGGGAGAGAGAGAGAGAGAGAGAGAGAGAGAGAGAGAGAGGTTGCATTGGAAGTAAGCAGGGACACCGCAGGGGCTTGAACCCCGTCCTGGAAACCAGGAGCGCCAACCACCAGCGTCTTTTGCTTTTTTTTGGCCAATGCAACAAGGTGAAAAGCAAAACCTGAGAGAACACTCTGAATATAGAATGTTCTCTCAGGAAAAAAGAAAACCCTTAAGAATTATGAAGTTGCAGACAGAACACAATCGAGGTTTTATCCCTTGCCATTAGCAAGGGATATTCACCTAGATGTGTTTAAGTCACAGAGTGCCATGTTGACTGCCATTCATTTGCAGGGCAGAACAGAGACTGGTTCCAGTCTTCAAACTCTGCCTTTATGCTCATCTTTTTGTTTGTCCCTCCGAAATGTGAATTCATGGGCCTGGAAGTTCCTTCTGCTGGTCTGTGAAAAGCAATCTGGACGCATTAGTTTGTCCCTGTCCCACCAACTCCAGAGAAATGTTTTTGGAACACAGCTGTTCTTACTGACCTGACTTCTGCAGGAAGAGCTGGCTTCTCCTGAGTGTGGTGGGCTCTGGGACAGAACTGTGAAGAGATCAAGCGGGGGGAAATGGAGAAGCCAGCACAAAAGGATGGTACTGAAAAAGAATACTGAATTGTGGAGTATGAAGTTCACTTGCCGTTAAGTTTCCTGAAGGCTTGCAAAATTCTATTTCTGGCGTCCCTGAGATGCACCTGGAAGAGACTAGGGTCTTGAGCAGCCCTCCCCTCCAGACACAGGAGCAAAAACCGCCGGTTACCTAAAGCAGTGCAGTCAAGTCGCAGGTGTCTCTCAATCCTGCACTGCAGATGTTCACTTGATGTATCAAGAGCTCTGACCCTGCCTTTTGTCAATGGAGCAGATCTGCTTCCAGCACAGGTAGCTCTGGGAGGTCTGTAAATATAAGAGCTGGAACAAAACAAGGCTGGCTGTCCCACCCAAAGATGTACCTTATTGTGTGGTGATGGCACAGGAAAGGGCCTCCCCTGCAGTGGTAGAGAAGTCCCTCCAGGTAGAAGCACGGAGAACGAACACATTAGGCTTCCGAGTTCGCAGCTCTTCTGAAAAAGGGATTGAATAACCAACATTGCTCAATACAAGCTCTTTGGAATATTTAGTTTGCATATTTGATGGATGATTCCATTTAGAGCCTACCTTTTCTCCAACAGGCTCAGGGTGCTTGAATGGTCCCCCTCACTGCGACCTGAAAGGATCTTTGTACAAAGAGTTGCAAGCAGAACACAACAGAGATTTTCCCCTCAGCCAAGCACAAGATACTCACCTAGTTGACCTTCAGCCAGAAGACACACAACTGTATTGCTGCCATAATTACGATGGAGCATTTAGAGATCACTTGTTACAGGGTTACAGGGAAAGGAAGCAGTTCACTACAGCAGGTTTTAAAATATATTACCTTTGGAACAGAAGTACTGGCGAGGATCCAGAATTTAGTATTTGTCGGAAATCCAGCAACTTTCAACCCTATCATGCAAGTTTTCACCAAAAAGTCAGCAATACAATTTGGATCAAATTAAATTTCTAATAAAGTCGCAGCATTTATGGATATGTTCCCTGCATTAAACAATCATACATGTACCCCAGGCAAAGAAAATTGGGAGCTACATGCCTCCTTTATCTACAGGATTGAAGGGTACAAACCTCTATTCCAAAACATTTCACAAATGTGGGTTATTATGATTTTGTGTGGCCCTCTCTGGTCATTAGTGGAACAATCAGCCACCCCCTTATGTATGAGTAAGAATGGCCAGAGAGCAGGGATTCATAAGATTTCAAATATTTTCTCAGTCATTTCAGCCTTACCATTAGCAGGAAAAAAAATCTGCCCTTTATGTACAGGAAAAAATGGTCACGGCTCATCCTTCCTAATTGTGAATATGTTTGTGCTTAAACGTTTGCTGGACTTTTTTTGCTTAAAAATGGCTGGCAAAATGGTGAAAACCTCTACTCACTCCAATGCCTCTACCAGGCCGCCTCTCCCATTGCCACCTGTAGATTCACCCTCAAAATGCCTTCTTTGTTTTTTCACACTGAAACCAGCAAGGCAATTGCTACAGACAAAGGAAGCAGTTTGATGCACCAGCTTTTAAAATGGGTATTCCAAACACCTAAATACCCCTAGGAACAGAATTACTGGCAAGGATCCAAAATGCTGGCATGTTTGGAACCTTTTGGATTTATACACATCTGAAGGAACAAAAACTCAACAATATTTTGGTGACCCTCTTCTGCAGTTGCCCAGTAAGTACAATTCGTTTGGCTTCATGTGCCAAATGCCACCACTTTTAAGCAGCTGCTCAAGAGGGTTTGTTATTCTACTCCTTGGAAGCCACATTCACATTAGCGAAGAAGCTTATCTATAGTCCCCAAGAAGCTATCACAAAATAGCTGCAAAGCATTTTTGTCAACAGGGCAGCGGCAGCCTGAGCTAAAATGAAATTAAATGGAACTATGTTGTCTTCTGCGCCTCTGCTTTGCTCTTTAGCACATGCACAGCTTTCTTTCCCCCTGGATCCCCCCACCCTTCTCACTTCTAAGTCTTACCTGTGTTAAAATCTTACCCATCTTGGTTTTTCCAACTTCTGGAGCGAGGTTCTGGAGCGAGTGGTCGCAGACCAGATCCAGGGGCCCTTGGAAGAAGCTGCTTTTCTGGCTCCATTTCCATCAGGGTTTAGGCCTGTTTTTGGCCCGGAAAGGGCCTTGGTCACCCTGCACCTCTGGCGAGAGACAAGGGGAGGCGCTCAGTGACCCCCAGTGCCTTCCATCAGCTTCGGATGGTGTCCCACTTGCCCCCCTCTCTGGACAGGGCTAGCCTGACTCCTGCTATTTCTACTCTGGGAACCCCTTCTGGGGTCCTTCTTTCTGTTTTGATTTTGTACATTTGATATTTTATGTGAACCGCCCTTAGACCTTCGGGTATTCAATAAATAGAAATTCAATAAATAGTAACAACAGTAATGATAATAATCACTTCGGCAACAGAAACGCCAGCCTTCTTTTGATGAAATGGCTTCTCCAGTTGCCTTTTAAAAGAAAAGCCTTCTATTTTCTGCAATTATTCTTCATCTCCACCTTTCCTCTGCTCCTTTGTACATCCAAAGACTTGTTGGTCGAAAGGGAAATAAACTTGATTTTGCCCCTCACGTTCCTTCATGTGTCTTTGTTTTCCCTTGGCTTTTTAGTCATCAGGTGTATCTGCTTTTCTTGATTCTCTTTAAAATCTTCATCTTGGTGTTTTATATGAGTTTTCAGTTTAAGTTTTTCTTTGCTAAGCTTTCTTTTGGGGGCTTTCTCAAAGTCCAGCATCTGTCCACAATTTACTCTCCCTGTTTTACTATGATTAATTCTTTTTTGGTCTTCTTGTTTTCTTTCAGTTTCCTTTAAATTTAAAATGTATCGCGTCTCCTAACATTTTTTAGGGCGTTACTGAATCTATTTATCTTCTGTCTGTATGTCTTGTCTATCATCTACAAGCAACATTTAAAATTGCCAACTATGGAGATTAGGAGTGAACATTTGTTGTATTGTGGCATCTGAATATAGACTGCATTTTTAATCAAGACTTATATTGGCTTATATCTTGATCAGGTTCCTAAATTAAATGGGCTTAGATTTTCAAAATGTTTCATGCCAGGCAGAAAAAACCTTGGCAAGAGGTTTTCTCCTAAGACAAGAGGGCCCCATTGATTTATAGAAGAAAAACAATTCTCAAAGTCATAAAAAGGGAGAATTACATATGCTGCCCCAAGGCTGAAAAAACACTATTAAGAATGGGTAAATAAGTAAAATGATACCAATGGGCCTCACGTTAAACCTTGAGCTGAATTCTCTAAGGCCAGGAGCAAATGAAAAAAAAAACATTTAGCTGACAGAAAAAGGAGAACATTTTTAGGAAATCTTCTAAAGCTGTTTCTTTCTTAAACTGAGAGAGTTAAAAAGGGCAATAAAATGTTGGGGAAAGGCAACTGGCTTGGCTGGAGAAGAAGCTTCTTTCTACTTTATTTTTAGGCTGGAAAGGGGGGTGAAAGGAGGGGTGTAAACTAAAGAGGCTTCTTTTAAAAGCTGTTTTTTACTGAGTTCCTTCCTTTTTACTTTGAGAAGCTTTATTCTTTTAAGAGGCTACCTATGATAATGTATGAAATATATTAGCTTAAATATATTGGCTTAAATGTAATTATGCAAAGGATTTAAGGAATGCTAGATTCTTATTTGATATGGTTGTAAGAGTTGTATTTATCCTGAAATTAAGTCAGCCACCAGCCTAGCCCCCCTGCCAGACAGAAGACGCCATCCAAGCACTCTTGATATATAGTTGTCAGGCATTTGTTTAGAAACCTTAAATGAAGGAAATCTTTCAATGTTGATGTGAACTCAAGATCCTTGACATCTGTTGAACATAAAAATGTAAGATTAAACATTTGTTTTAGAAGGCAATAGGGCAAGAGGTGAGCTGGTAATTAAGATTCCATGTAAGATATATTATTACTTATATGTCATATATATAGCTCTTTGTCTCCCTTATAAGGGCAAGGAAATGGGTGTATCTTTTGTGGGTGTATCTTTTGTGATTGGTTCTACCAAACAGCCAATAGGAATTCCAACCAGGCTGATTGGACAGAGGCAGCCACAGGAGGAGCAAAGGGGGCTGGATTAAGGGAATATAAGTGCTGGCCAGAATGGCAGGAGGCCAGGCCAGAGCTTGGTAACCATATACCACTGTGCCTCTCATTTATTTGTCTGACAAATAAATTAATATTTTAATTTCTCTATTGCTGCGTTGAATATTTCATTCCAGCTAAGCGTTAACCACAAGCAGAGGTGCTACATTTTATGGTGCCGTGACTCGGATAAGTGGTCTGCTGGAACGCAGCCCCTTCGCCCTACTGGGCAGGGTACAAGAGAGAGGACAACTGCTTACCCAAAGCGCGCACTGGTAAATTTTTCCAGGGGGAACGCAGAAGACTCGTCTGTCTGATACCCTGCTCACTGGCGGCGACGGAACCGGGGGAAACAGGGAACCAACCAAGGGTAAGTGCACAAAGGGATTTTTGGCCCTCCAATTAATTAGGAGGAAGAGAAGTCTTGATCAAACTTCTGCGTCTCAGTAAGGGGAAACTGAGTACGCTAGGTGGTTGGGTACATCAGATGGTGGTCTGGTGGAGGAAAAGGGAAAATTGGGAGGTAGAGTGTGGTGAAGTATCCAGCGCATTGTATGTGTGAGAAAGTACAGAGCAATCTGTAGCTGACCTGAGTGTGGAGTGGGCAGTACTTCGGTTCCTAGTAAGGCGACTTCACTAGGCAAGGAAACCCACAAAGCGTGTCTGTGAGTGACTGAGTGGATACTTCACAGGGCCATACAATGGGAGTTGGGGGTTCAAAGGGGGAAAATACACCTCTTGAGTGTATGTTAAATAATTTTAAGAAAGCCTTCTCAGGGGCATATGGAGTCAAAATGACGCCAGAGCGCTTGAGAACGTTATGTGAACTAGAATGGCCAAAACAAAGTACTGGATGGCCATCCCAGGGAACCTTTGATATAAATTTAGTAAGCAAACTTTGGACTGATATCGCCAAAGAAACTGGAGGGTGCCCAGAACAATTTCCATATATAGATTCCTGGCTGAGCACATTAAATAAAAATCCTCCATGGATAAGGGAATGCAAAGTCCAACGATGCAAATTATTGGCTGTAAAAGCTGAAGCTAGGAAAGGAATCTTGCCAAATAAACTTAAACCCATTTTTGAGGGACCAGAGGAAGAGGTGCTTCCACCTCCCCCCTATGCTCCACATCGAAGGGAGCCTAATCCAAACACTCCACCAGTTGTAACCCCGAGGCAAGAAAGTGGAATGAATAATGGGGGTGGAGTCACAGAGCTTGATTCCTTGATAGATTATGATAAATATCTTCAGGAGGCATTGGAGTCCTATAATAAAGCCCAAGCAGAAGTGGTTATTCCACCTGTGACTCCTAATAGACCTGCATCTAAAGTCTCCTTTAGTGGAACAACTGATTGCCCACCCCAAACCCCTGTACATCCAAGTCCCAGAGAAATATTACAGAAGTTACAGGGAGACCTTAATCGGTCAGCAAGCAATACAGCCAGGCGTATAAAGCTGCTAAAAGAACGCCTTGGAACAGATACCATCCCTTATGATTTGAGGCCCCTAGAGCAAAGTGAAGAGAAAGGTCACGTAGTAGCCCCTCTTAGAAGAGTATTTGATGCACTTGAGGAGCCTGCGCTGGTTAACGGGCAACCCGGACCACGGCCACCTCGAACTTCGACCCTGCAGTACATTCCATTCACAACTACAGATCTGATGAATTGGAAAACACACACCCCATCTTTTGCAGAAAAACCTCAGGCTATGATGGACTTGGTGACTTCAATAGTAAATACTCATAGCCCTACTTGGACAGATTGTCGCCAGCTCCTAAATACTCTTTTCACCACTGAGGAAAGGAGAGACATAATTGAAAAGGCACAGATATATTTGCGTGAGCAGGCCAGAGTGGGAAATATTTTTAATATTGACCGTCATCTCCAAGACAACTTTCCCTTGGAAGATCCTAATTGGGATCCAAACAATGCAATTCACCTGACCAGACTTACCACCTACCGCCAGACGCTTGTGCAAGGTATCCGCAGGGCATGTCAGAAGCCCACTAATATGTCTAAAGTTTCAGAAGTAGAACAGAAACCAAATGAGAGTCCGGGAGACTTTTTAGAGAGGCTGCAGGAAGCCTATCGTATATGGACACCTTTTGACCCTGAAGCCCCTGAAAACAGTAGAATGATTACTGCTACATTTGTGGCCCAGTGCGCTTCTGATATTCGTAAGAAAATTCAGAAATCAGAAGGATGGGAAGGGATGCTGATGAGCCAAATTATGGCCATTGCACGCCGAGTTTATCGGAATAGGGATGAGGCTGAGAAACAAGAGAAGAAGAAGTGGCAGAAGGAAAAGATGGTGATGCTAGCCACAGCAGTGAAGCAAGACCACCGCCCCTTAAATGGAGGGAGAGGGCGAGGAAGGAATCCACCACTGGGAAGGAATCAATGTGCAAATTGCAAGAAGGAGGGTCACTGGAAGCGGGAGTGTCCTGAACCCTTGAGGTTGGAAGAAGTACGCCCAGGCCCAGGCCCAGGCCCAGGCCCAGGCTCCGGCCCAAGAAACCAGGGACGGGGACGGGGAATGATCCGAGATGGAAGATATCAGAGACCAGGACAGGGACGGAGTAGAGACAATTTCATTGGACTGGCAGAAGAGGATTTTACCCAAGACTAGGAACGACCGGACTCCATAAAGTTAGGCTTCCAGGAGCCCACGGTCACGATTCAATTAGGGAGCCATTTAATAGACTTTATGATTGATACTGGGGCTGAATACTCAGTACTCCCAGAACTATTGCAGAAAAAGGCATCCAAAAGTGTAATCATTAAAAGTGCCACTGGACAGTCAGCTAAGAGGTCTTTCCTCCAACCTTTGGAATGCCAGATTGGGGGACATCGTTTAACCCATCAGTTTTTGTATATACCTGAGTGTCCAATACCTCTCTTAGGCAGAGATATGCTGTCCAAATTGCAGGCCCAAATCACCTTCACTCCTCGAGGTCCAGAAATGAAACTGCCATCAAAAGCAGCAGGAATAATTACCCTCTCAGTACCTAAGGAACAATCATGGCGCCTAATGTCAGCCTTGCAAGTCCAACCCACATTGGATACAGAATTAAACAAGCTCCTCCGAACTCTACAGGTGCCACCAGGAGTATGGGCCGAAAATAGCCCACCAGGAATGGCTAAGAATATAGCTCCAATTGTAGTAACCCTAAAACCTATGGCTACCCCTGTATCTGTAAAGCAATATCCCTTACCCCGGCGAGCAGCAGAGGGCATCCAGAAACATTTGGACCGCCTATTAAAATATGGTCTGCTTAAGCCTTGCCAATCAGAATGGAACACACCCCTTTTGCCTGTTCGAAAACCTGGGACAGATGAATACAGGCCAGTGCAGGACTTGAGGCTCGTAAACCAGGCTATCGAGACCTTGCACCCAAATGTACCAAACCCATATACCTTGCTGAGTTTGATCCCACCAGAAGCAACATTTTTTACTGTATTGGACTTGAAAGATGCATTCTTCTGTTGCCGGCTGGCACCACAGAGCCAACCTATATTTGCCTTCCAGTGGGAAGACCCTTTAACAGGAACAAAAGGCCAGCTAACCTGGACAAGATTGCCCCAAGGATTCAAAAATTCCCCAACTTTATTTGGCACTGCCTTGGCGAGGGATCTAACAAGTTACCCCTCAATACCGGGAGAAAAGGTAGTTCTGCAATATGTAGATGACCTTATATTAGCGGCAAAGGATTTTGATACCTGTAAAGAAGGGACAGAGGAACTGCTCCACTTGCTCTGGGAAGCTGGCTACCGAGTTTCCCAGAAAAAGGCACAGTTATGTTTAGAAAAGGTCAAATATTTGGGCTTTGACATCTCACACCAACAACGAGCATTGAGACCAGAGAGGAAAGAAGCTATTTGCCTTATCAAGGAACCTACCACAAGAAAACAACTTAGAGGATTCCTGGGAACAGCAGGGTTTTGTAGACTATGGATACCTGATTTCAGCAGTCTGGCCAAGCCCTTACATGAAAGCACTCGAGGTGCAGAAAAGGACCCATTCGTATGGGGACCTGAGCAGAAACAAGCCTTTTTAGTTATCAAACAACGACTTATGGAGGCACCAGCCCTTGGATTGCCTAATTCGGAAAAACCCTTTCAGCTGTATGTACATGAACAGAATGGGATTGCAGCGGCAGTCCTGACCCAGAGACTAGGAAGTTGGAACCGTCCAGTAGCTTATTTGTCTAAACAATTGGACTCAGTAGCAAAAGGATGGCCTCCATGCCTAAGGGCAGTAGCGGCCACTGCAAGCCTTGTCAAAGAAGCTGATAAATTTACCTTTGGCCAGACGATGTATGTGAATGTACCTCATGCTGTTCTGACACTCATGGAATATAAGGGTAGTTATTGGCTAACGAACCCAAGGATGGCTAGATACCAAGGCCTATTGTGTGAAAATCCCAGGATTCATCTACGAGTAGTGAATATGCTCAATCCAGCGACTTTGCTGCCCCTACCAGAGGTAGATGATGAAGAATCACATGATTGTCTCCAAATAATGGATGAAGTTTATTCCAGTAGACCTGATCTGAAAGATGAGCCATTGAAAAATCCAGATGTTGTATATTATACGGATGGTAGCAGTTACCTGCATGAAGGTGCCAGACGAGCAGGATATGCTGTGGTCACCAATGAGGAAGTTGTGGAAGCTGAAGCTTTGCCTGCTGGCACCTCAGCACAAAAAGCTGAACTTATAGGCTTAACTAGAGCTCTGCAGTTGGCAGCTGGATGTAAGGCAAACATCTATACTGATTCTAAATATGCCTTCTTAACCCTGCATGCACATGGAGCTCTATGGAAAGAAAGAGGTCTAATCGGAGCCCACGGGAAGGCCTTGAAATATGGACCTGAAGTAGAAATCCTGTTAGAAGCAGTATGGGCTCCAGAACAGATTGCTGTAATGCACTGCAAAGGTCATGGACGAGGAAGGGATCCAATAACCAGAGGAAATCATGCTGCTGACAAAGCAGCCCGAGAGGCAGCCCAAAAGCCTGTGGGAGGATTTATAGCAGCCCTCATACCAGAGGTAGTTCCAGAAGAAGTTAAACCTCACTATACCCCAGAAGAGAGGAAGTGGGCTGAACAGGAAGGAGCGGTTGTGAAGGACGGTTGGATGATCCTGCCGGACAATAGGATTTATGTACCTCATCATCTAGCAGGCACAATTGTAAGAAATTATCATGAATCTACTCACCTTGGCGGTACTGCAACCAGAGAGAGTCTCAGTCGGAAGTTGTATATTATTAACCTATCACAATTAGCAACTTGCATTTCACAGAAATGTGTTCTTTGTGCTAAAAACAATCCCAGGCAGGGACCGGTACAACCTCCTGGAATTCAGCATGTGGGATACGTCCCCATGGAAAGCCTAATTGTGGACTTCACAGAGCTGGTCCCTTCTAAGGGATTCAAGTATCTCCTTGTGTTTGTAGATACTCTTACCGGATGGGTTGAAGCTTTTCCCACCCGAACTGAAAAAGCACGAGAGGTAACTAAGAGACTCCTCACTGAATTGATCCCAAGGTTTGGATTACCTAGATGCATTGGAAGTGATAATGGGCCAGCGTTCATTGATCAAGTAGTACAAGAAGTATGTCGAGTCCTACAAGTAAAATGGAGACTGCATGCAGCATATAGGCCTCAGAGTTCAGGGAAAACTGAAAGAATGAATCGGACTCTGAAAACCCAATTGGCAAAATTAACCCAGGAAACGGGATTGGGATGGGTAGATGTGTTACCCATAACACTGTTTCGTGTTCGGTGTGCACCCACAAAAAGACTTAAGTTGTCACCTTTTGAGCTCCTGTATGGGAGACCGCCCTCCTTTGTTCAGGATATTCCAGCTGACCTTAAACAAATAGGAGACCATGTGACACAGGGACAAGTGCAATCTCTCTCCCGTGTTTTTGTTTCTCTTAACAGGTGGGCCCTCGAACGCACGCCGTGCAGCATTGATGAGCCGATTCATCAGTTCCAGGCTGGCGATAGCGTATGGGTGAAAGAGTGGAAACGCGATCCACTTGCACCTAAATGGCGTGGACCTTACACCGTCTTGCTCTCTACTCCAACAGCGGTGAAGGTAGCTGAGGTGACCCCCTGGATTCATCACTCTCGTTTGAAGAAGTCCGAAGGCAGTTGGACATGCAAAGGTAACCCCTCTAATCCTTTAAAACTAACTCTCTCCAAAAACCCCTGTATCTAGCCCTACCGGAAACGGGCTAGGTCACGGGCAACATTTGACGACCGGCCTGCTGCAGCCACAACCTGGAAGCTGGCTGACCTGCGCACGCCTGAAGCTTGAGGAGCGTCTAAACCAGCGATTGTGAACGGGAAGATTCTCTTATACAATCGATTGACTGCCCCCTTGTGGAACAATTATAAGTGATATTACTCATTGGGGATCCTCGGGATATATGTTTTGGTCTTGGTGGTTCCCCATTTCTGTCATTGGGGGAATTATATTGGGGCTAATAATTATTTGCTATCACAATAAGGTAATCTTTTGTGGAAGGAATGCATATGCTAGACATCAACATGATTTCATTATTAATCCTGATCCCTTGGGAAGGGGAAGGGTCCATGAATCTGACCAAATTTGCTAAATATGGATTCCGCCATGACCACAATATGTGGGTAGGCTTAGCTGAGATGGTAGCCAATGTTGCAAATAGGACTAATTGCCTTGTTTGCTCTCTTGGGCCAGATGATTCAGAGGGAGGTATGCCCTTATTACCAATACCATTAAGTGCCATTGGTATGGTAAGCGAAATGCCACACCAAACAGAAGTACAGAATTTCCCCGGATGGAACTCAACTAAACCAATACGAGTTATACCTGTGCAAGGGGAAATCTGTGTGCATAAATCATCAGATGCAGCTGATCCTACCATGATAGGCTCTTCTCATTGTCACTATACTTGGGATTATATTAAGAATAGTCAAACCTGGGCAAACGGTACTACGTATCGAACTCGGAATACCTTGCCCTGTGCACCTCCTTTTATTCATGCATGGAAAGTGGTGTGGAACATAACTGTCACGGCCACCCAGGACTGGTCCCAGCTCACAAGAGACCTCACTCCGTTGCAGCTTATTTACAGGAAAAGTTTATTGAAGATTTCTGCTTCTCATACAGTTCAGCATTGTGGCCGTACGTCTGCCACGTTAGACCGCTGAAGTCCCCTCTGACTCCTCCCCTCTTCCGCACCAACTTAATAGCCTGGCTCTAGACCACCTCTTCCTCTCCTTTCTTTTCCGCAGGGTCTTCCTGCCCCCCTGGGTTCCCTCTCTCCGTGACTCGCCTGAGGCTGAATCCTCTGCCGCCTCTTCCCCCCTCTTTCTGTCCTCTCCTAATCCTGCTCCCTCCGAGAGACTGACGACTCCACCCCCTTTACTCCGTTCCGGCTGAGACGTCTCTTGCTTCCTCTGTCTTCCACTGGGCTCCTCTCCGCTTCTCCCTTCTCCTCCCCTTTGCTTGATTAAGGTAACCCCCTTTTGAGAATCCTCTGACTCGCTGCTCAGACTCGTGGATTCCCTCAGAATTCCATCATCTTCTTCCTCATCCTTCTGCCCCTCCTCCCACTCGCTCTCCGTCTCCTCTGTCATCTCCTCCTCTCTCCCAGAAACCCTGACATCCATCCCCCCCTCGAAGCCCCCCCTTCCCCCCTCCCGCTCGCCGGGGACCGGTTGTGGAAACTGCGGCTCTTCGGGGGTAGGCTCAGGATACAGGTCGTCTACGTCAATGTTCTCTGCTGGCAGTTCTGTGTAAGTGTATTCGAAGTCGGGTTCTTCCCCCAAATGCTTCTCAGTCTCTGCTTCCATCGCTACTTCCTCCGGTGCTGCCCGCCAAGGACCTATCAGCCACCTCTTACGCCATTCCTCCTCTGGCTGCTCCTCCCACCAATAAGGGGTTTCCGTGTCCACCCCCGAGCACGATCCCCTGGGCGGGCTTGATTCTGGTGTTCTTTCCTCGGGGGAAGAGAAACCCCTGAACGTGCTATCTGACAATGTGGGTGTGAAAAGCCAGTCATCAAAGTACTCAGCTGGCATGGGTCTATGTGGGAAAAGTGCATGGAACTCTTCTTTCAAAAGGGGTTCGTCTAACTCGTAGCCTGGCACCCAACTATTAGCAGCGGCTGGTGTGCCCTCCCTGGCGAGAAAATATTCAACTCCCTCCTCCCCCCATCTCGAGTCCAGTATCTCTGTGACCTCGTTAAGAGGTCCTGGTCTTGGCGATTCCCCCCTCTCAGGCGCCCTCCTACGTGGCTCTGGGGGTGCTCCTGACTCTTGAAACCTGTGTGGGGTTTTGTAGGGAGTGAGCACCGACCTATGAAAGACCGGGTGCACCCTGGAACCTTCCGGAAGGGCTAGACGAAAAGCCACCGGATTGATCTTAGCCTCAACTTGATATGGCCCTAGCTGCCTGTGTCCTAACTTCTTCTTGGCCAATGACCTGGCCGGCATCGCGTGGGCTGCTAACCACACCCAGTCCCCAACCTGGATGTCCTCTCCCGCCCTCCTGTGCTTATCGGCCTGCACCTTATACGCCTGTTTTGCCAGCTCCAAATGTCTCCGCAGCTCCTCGTGCACCTCTTGCAACTCCGCTGCAAACTGGTCGGCATCTTGAGGCCCCCCCCCTCCTGGTGCCGCAAATCTCGGGAAGGTTCTGGGATGACGGCCATTGTTCGCGAAGAAAGGCGTCACCCCGGTGGAAGCGTGTTTCGTGTTGTTGTAGGCGAATTCAGCCATCGGCAGATAGTCCACCCACGCCGCAGGTCGCTGGTTGGCGTAGCACCGCAGGTACTGCTGCATGATCGCGTTGACCCTCTCCGCTTGACCGTTGGTTTGTGGATGCCTCGCCGATGTCAGGTTGATTTTGACGTGCAAGATGCCCAGAAGCTTTCGCCAGAAAGTGGAAACAAACTGGCGCCCCCTGTCGGACAAGACGGACTGCGGAAGTCCATGCACTCTGAAGACGTGATCGATGAAGAGCTTTGCGGTCTGTTCTGCCGTCGCCACCTTGGCACAAGGGATGAAGTGCGCCATCTTGGTGAACAAGTCCACCACCACTAACACCGCCGTCTTACCTCTGGAGCTGGGCAGGTCTGTAACAAAGTCCAACGCTACCCTCTCCCATGGTTGCTGCGGTGTCTCCAGCGGTTCTAGCAATCCCGCCTGCTTCTGGTGCACTGGTTTGGACCTCTGGCAGATATCACACCTGGCGACGTAGTCCGCCACCTCTCCTCTCATCTGGGGCCACCAAAAGTCTCTAGCCACCAACTCCATCGTCTTCTCTTTGCCGAAATGGCCTGCACTAGGGGCGTCATGCAACTGTTGCAGAACCTTGGCTCGAAGATCGTCGGTGGGCACGTAAAGGGCACCCTTACGAGTCAAAAGTCCATCTTGTAATTGAAACTCATCGTTGTGTCGCGACCCTCCGCGTAGCTCCTCCATCTTAGACTGTGCAAACTGATCCCTTTGCAACGCGCGTCGCACCGCGTCCAGGTCGACTGCGATGGTAGCGCACGTCCACGCCTGCGGTGCGAAAATGTGCTTTGCTGCGATTGGAGCTGCTTCCTCCAAGTATTGCGGCTTTCGGGACAGCGCGTCTGCAATAACATTGGAGTCTCCTGGGATGTATTCTATTTTGAAGTCGAAGTCCGCAAAGAACTCCGCCCAGCGCATGTGTCGCTGGGTCTGCAACTTAGCCGTCCGCCAATACTCTAAGTTCTTGTGATCCGTGCGGACCTGCACCGTGTGCTTGGCTCCTATTAAGAAGTGTCGCCACGCTTTGAAAGCTGCATGAATGGCCAACAACTCCCTGTCCCATATGGTATAATTGCGCTCCGCCTTGCTGAGCTTCCGGGAGTAGAACGCACCCGGTCGCCAGTTGCCTTGTGAATCCTCTTGCAAAAGAACGGCCCCAACCGCTCTATCTGACGCATCGGTCTCTACCCGCATGGGTCTGCCGGGATTCACGTGGAGCAGCTGCTCTTCGGAGGCGAAAAGACCTTTAAGCGTCCGGAAGGACCGCTCCGCTTGTTCGGTCCAGACGAACTTCTTCTTCTTGGAACTGAGGGTGTCAGTGATCGCCGCCGTCGCGTTCGCAAAACCTTTAATAAACTTGCGGTAAAAATTGGCAAAGCCGATGAACCTCTGGACCTCTTTCCGATTTCGAGGGCTTTTCCAGTCCAACAGCGCTTGAACCTTAGCCCTGTCCATGGCCAGTCCCTCGTCGGACAACTTGTAGCCAAGGAAATCAACCTCTCTGACATCAAACTGGCACTTTTCCAACTTGGCGTACAGCCTGTGTTCCTTCAGCCTCTGCAGGACCTCCCTCACGTCCTTATCGTGATCCTCCGGCGATTCCGAGAAAATCAGGATATCGTCGAGAAAGCAGACACACTTTTTGTAGAGGAGACCTGCTAGCACGTGGTGCATAAATGCTTGAAAAACGTGGCTGCCATTTTGGAGGCCGAAAGGCATGACTCTGTATTCGTATGTGCCCAGAGGGGTGAACATGGCGGTCTTCCACTCATCTCCTTTCCGGATGCGGATGAGATTGTAAGCTCCACGTAGGTCCAGCTTGGTGAAAATCTTGCCCCTCCTGACGGTCGCTAAAAGGTCGTCAATCTTGGGCATGGGGAAAGCTTTGGGCTTAGTCAAGCTGTTGACGAACCTGTAATCCACTATAAGCCTTTTTTGGGGCGTGTCCTTCTTCTTCACAAAGAAAACAGGGCTGCCTCCCGCTGCTTTAGATTCCTGGATGAAACCTCGCTTGAGGTTATGGTCTATGAACTCCCGAAGCTCTTGCATTTCGTCCTCCGACATGGAGTACAGCTTGGCAGCAGGCAATTGCGCCCCTGGCACTAAATCAATCGCGCAGTCGTAAGGTCTATGAGGCGGCAACTTGTCAGCTTCCTTCTCACAGAAAACCTCCAAGAATTCCTGGTACTTGTGAGGCACTGTTTGCACCATACCCAGATGCAATGGCTGCTCAGCTTCTCCTCCCTGATCGGTCTGAAAGCAATGCTGAGCACAATACGATGAACAAAAGTTGATCTGCCTCTGGTACCACGCAACCGCGGGACTGTGCCTCTCCAGCCAACTCATGCCTAACACGATGGGTGTGTCCGATAAGTGGGTGACATTGAAACTAATAAGCTCTCGATGGTTGCCAATCTGCATCATCATGGGAGGGGTTTGCTGCACCACTTGCCCCCCCAGCAACTTCCTGCCGTCCACCGTGACCACGTTCAGAGGCGTCGTTGCAGGCAGGAGCGCCATGTTGTGCTGCTTAACGAACTGCAGTCCCATGAAGTCGGCGTTGCTTCCCGAATCGATCGTTATTGGAACCTCGAGGAGTCTCCCATCAGGCAACTGGAGTGTTGCTGTGAGCAGAACTGCCGGTTTGGGAGGCAAAGGGTCCACGCTCTGCAGTGATGCTGGGGGCTTGTCTACAGATCCGCCTGGCTGAGCCCCAGTAGCTCTGCTTCCAGCCAGGCACTGTCGTTTCCCTGAAGCTGCTCCCCTGGTTGCACCTCTGCTGTTACAGTTGCCAGCGCTGCAGTGTGCTTCTGGAGCCTCTGGGGGCACTCTTTCGCCATATGGTGCGCACTGTCACAGATGTAACACTTCCTGGTTCCTCTAGGAGGCTTCGCTTTGGCTGCACCAGGGACAGGGCTCTGGGATGGCTTCTGAGCCCTAGCACCACCAATCTCCATTGGCTCCTCTCTGTCCTTCCCCATTGGCGAGGGGTGCGCACGGCTGAAGTCCCTGTGCACAAAAGGGAGAGTCCTTGCTTGCGCACGCGCTTGGGGCCCGTCCTCCTCGTGCCACGGACGCCCCTCATGTCGAATTCCAAGAGCTAAAGCCCGTTGCACCACGTCTTCTAGGGTCTGGGGTCTGTCCCCCCTAGCGATCTCATCCTTGATGGGGGGGCTCAATCCCTCCCAAAAAAGATCTCTGACCGGTTTACTGTCCTTTGGCCAATCTAAGGCGGTGAGCAATGCAAAAAATTTAGAGTGGTATTGGCGCACAGTCGCTTTCCCCTGCCTCAGCCCGTGCATTTGACGGCGCGCAATGTCCACATCCACAGAGGATTGAAAACAAGAATCCATCGCTTTGATGAACGCAGTTGAATCGCGACGGGCCGGTCCATCTTCGCGCCACAAATTGCGTAGCCAAGCCCTGGCCTCCCCATGCAGGTGCGAAACAATGAACCCCACTCTCTCCTCCTCATCTTTAAAATCGTGACGGAGTAAGTGCAGTGCATATACAACGTCCGCTCTGAAATTGGGATAGTCTTGCAAGTTGCCATTAAAATGCGGAACTAGGGCACCCCCCCTCCGTCCAAGCGCAATGCCCTCCGCTCTGGATCCTGGGGCCCCCGCCTTGTCCGCGCGCTCCCACCTTGCCTGCAAATCCTGGCACGTCTTCTCCAAGTCGTCATTCTTCTTCTGCGAAGCAATGACTGCCGATGTGAGAGCGGTAACCTGATTCCGCAATGCAACCAGCTGCTCCTCAGCGCTCATGGCTGCTCCCGTTCGTGAGCTTCGCAAAAAAAAATTTTTGCTTTCAGAGAGGGGACTTACTGTCACGGCCACCCAGGACTGGTCCCAGCTCACAAGAGACCTCACTCCGTTGCAGCTTATTTACAGGAAAAGTTTATTGAAGATTTCTGCTTCTCATACAGTTCAGCATTGTGGCCGTACGTCTGCCACGTTAGACCGCTGAAGTCCCCTCTGACTCCTCCCCTCTTCCGCACCAACTTAATAGCCTGGCTCTAGACCACCTCTTCCTCTCCTTTCTTTTCCGCAGGGTCTTCCTGCCCCCCTGGGTTCCCTCTCTCCGTGACTCGCCTGAGGCTGAATCCTCTGCCGCCTCTTCCCCCCTCTTTCTGTCCTCTCCTAATCCTGCTCCCTCCGAGAGACTGACGACTCCACCCCCTTTACTCCGTTCCGGCTGAGACGTCTCTTGCTTCCTCTGTCTTCCACTGGGCTCCTCTCCGCTTCTCCCTTCTCCTCCCCTTTGCTTGATTAAGGTAACCCCCTTTTGAGAATCCTCTGACTCGCTGCTCAGACTCGTGGATTCCCTCAGAATTCCATCATCTTCTTCCTCATCCTTCTGCCCCTCCTCCCACTCGCTCTCCGTCTCCTCTGTCATCTCCTCCTCTCTCCCAGAAACCCTGACAATAACTGTGACAGAAAAAGGCAATCTAACATACTGCACTGTGAACTCTCTACCCCTTTTGATATTTCGCCTTATGCACTCCACGTACCAAAAACCTCAGACCCGATGGTTGTGGTGGATATGTGGAGAATGGGCATACAAGAAACTCCCTTCCAAATGGAGTGGGACTTGTTTCTTGGGTTGGGTATTACCACCAATGTGGATTATGCCCACTAGTTCGGCCAAGCGTACACGAAGAAACGCTGATATTTCTCATATAGCAGGAGGAAGTACCCAAAGTTGGAGCGGTACTGATGATTGGCCGCCAGAGCGCATTATAGCCTATTATGATCCTGCCTCCTGGAATCCTGGTGAGCTCATACAAGGGGCACGGGATCCTATTTATAATCTAAATAGAATAATTCGATTGCAAGCAGTAGTGGAACTTGTAACCAATGCAACGGCCCAGAGTTTGAGACTTATTGCACAACAGTTGGATGAAAGTAGAGCCGCCATTTTGCAGCTGAAAATGGGAATGGATTATGTACTTGCCAGGCAGGGAGGCTTATGTGGAGTCTTGAACTTGACAGGGAATGCCTGTTGCTTTAACATTTCAGATAATGGTGAGGCAATCCGTGTGTTGGCTACAAAGATGGAGAATATAGCACATGTCCCAGTACAAACATGGGAAGGATGGGATATGGGATGGCTCACCAATTGGTTACCTAATGTCACAGGACTCAAAGGGATACTATTGTCTTGCTTGTTTTTCTTGACAGTAGTGGTAATGGTTTTATGTATGATGCCATGTATCATTTCATGTTTTAGAAGTACAATTAGCAAGATGGTTTCAAATGAAACTCTACCTCATATCATGGCCCTATACAGAGCTTTACCTCAGGAATATGATGAAGGTCAAGCTATCAAGGACACTTGGGATGAAGGTCCTTGAGCTTGAAAGGGGGGAATGTGGCATCTGAATATAGACTGCATTTTTAATCAAGACTTATATTGGCTTATATCTTGATCAGGTTCCTAAATTAAATGGGCTTAGATTTTCAAAATGTTTCATGCCAGGCAGAAAAAACCTTGGCAAGAGGTTTTCTCCTAAGACAAGAGGGCCCCATTGATTTATAGAAGAAAAACAATTCTCAAAGTCATAAAAAGGGAGAATTACATATGCTGCCCCAAGGCTGAAAAAACACTATTAAGAATGGGTAAATAAGTAAAATGATACCAATGGGCCTCACGTTAAACCTTGAGCTGAATTCTCTAAGGCCAGGAGCAAATGAAAAAAAAAAACATTTAGCTGACAGAAAAAGGAGAACATTTTTAGGAAATCTTCTAAAGCTGTTTCTTTCTTAAACTGAGAGAGTTAAAAAGGGCAATAAAATGTTGGGGAAAGGCAACTGGCTTGGCTGGAGAAGAAGCTTCTTTCTACTTTATTTTTAGGCTGGAAAGGGGGGTGAAAGGAGGGGTGTAAACTAAAGAGGCTTCTTTTAAAAGCTGTTTTTTACTGAGTTCCTTCCTTTTTACTTTGAGAAGCTTTATTCTTTTAAGAGGCTACCTATGATAATGTATGAAATATATTAGCTTAAATATATTGGCTTAAATGTAATTATGCAAAGGATTTAAGGAATGCTAGATTCTTATTTGATATGGTTGTAAGAGTTGTATTTATCCTGAAATTAAGTCAGCCACCAGCCTAGCCCCCCTGCCAGACAGAAGACGCCATCCAAGCACTCTTGATATATAGTTGTCAGGCATTTGTTTAGAAACCTTAAATGAAGGAAATCTTTCAATGTTGATGTGAACTCAAGATCCTTGACATCTGTTGAACATAAAAATGTAAGATTAAACATTTGTTTTAGAAGGCAATAGGGCAAGAGGTGAGCTGGTAATTAAGATTCCATGTAAGATATATTATTACTTATATGTCATATATATAGCTCTTTGTCTCCCTTATAAGGGCAAGGAAATGGGTGTATCTTTTGTGGGTGTATCTTTTGTGATTGGTTCTACCAAACAGCCAATAGGAATTCCAACCAGGCTGATTGGACAGAGGCAGCCACAGGAGGAGCAAAGGGGGCTGGATTAAGGGAATATAAGTGCTGGCCAGAATGGCAGGAGGCCAGGCCAGAGCTTGGTAACCATATACCACTGTGCCTCTCATTTATTTGTCTGACAAATAAATTAATATTTTAATTTCTCTATTGCTGCGTTGAATATTTCATTCCAGCTAAGCGTTAACCACAAGCAGAGGTGCTACAGTATCCCTTTTTAAAGTTGTCAATAACAACTTCAGCTCTGACCAGTGAGAGGGTTAAAACCAGTATTATAGCCAGGGACAGTCTCACTCACTAGACTCTGGCTCGCTCCTTCCACCACCTTTCAGTCACAAGGACACATAAAATAGTCCCTTGGCGCATTAATACAGTGGATACAAATGGGTTTGTTTTCAACATGGGATCATTGTGCATGGATGAGAAATTAGTGCCGGCCCCACTCCCTAATAACAGGGTTGCTGGGGGCCAACTTGAATAAAATATGGGGGGCGGGCAGGCGGTAAGCCCTGCCCTACATAGTCACATGACATCGCACACACAATTAAATGGCAATGGCCATCAAGTGGGGGGTGGGGGTTTCCCAGCCCCCTTAAATATTTGGGGGGGCTTAAGAGGAGTTAGCTCCTAAGCCAGGGTATGTGTCATTCCTAGATCAATGTCTTTGCTTGCTTGGCTATGTGTAGAACGTGCTGTGCCTTTTAATTACATTTTGCCCAAGTTTTGCACTGATCTGAACATTCAAGATTTTGGTAGACACTGCAGCCTGAGTCTGAATTCTTCTTTGAGTGACAGGCAGGAAACTCTCCTCCACAGTGTCCTTTTTTGGATGTTCTCCTTGGGGGAGGGGCCCCAGGGGCCCCAAAATGGATAGCCTATCGCTTTAAGAAATTGCTTTAAGAAAATGCTTTAAGAAAATGCTAATAAACTGTTAAAGCTATCTACCTCTATCTATCTATCTATCTATCTATCTATCTATCTATCTATCTATCTATCTATCTGCAACATTTTAAATTGTCTACTATGGAGATCACAAGGGAAAATTTGTTGCATCTCGTTTTAAAGTTGTAAATAACAACTTCAGCTCTGACCAGTGAGAGGGCTAAAACCAGTATTACTGCCAGGGACAGTCAGCGGCGGAGGAAGCGGAGGAAGCCGCTCGGACACCTGGGGCACAAACTGCCTATAGGGGCAGGGCGAGGGTGCGGCGAGGTGTCCATAGGGGCAGGGCGAGGGTGCGGCGAGGTGTCCATAGGGGCAGGGTGCACCGTGGGGCCTCCAGAGTCTGCCTGCCTCCTCCCACTCAGTCGCCCTTCAGCTGGGGGGGGGGGAGGCAGTGGGCAGACCGTTTGGGCAGCGCAGAGCCTGCGAACGCCTGAGCCACCACGTCTCTCCCAGAAGCTGCAGGCCCTGCTGCAGGCCCCATGGTGAGTGCCATCCGGCAATTTGTCAGCCCCCTCAGTGGGGACACCTGGGGCGGCCCCACACCTAAAGTACCACCCTTCCTTCGCCCCTGGTTGCAGGGGGTGTGGCCGGGGGTTCGGGGGGAACTGCCCCCCTAATCAAGTAAATTAAAAAAAATATTAAGTGACCAATTGTGTCGCAGGTAACTCAGTTCTGCCCACCCCCCTAGTTGCTGTGTGTCCTCTTTTTCCAAGACACATCCTCTTTTTCAGGGGTAACATTTTTTAAAATTTGCCATAATGTCTCTGGCTATACTTTCTGGATGAGTCCTAGACAAGACTGGTGATTGAAGACTTGCTTACCCCTTCTCTTCTCCTGCCCCCTTCAGCAATATATCACAGCTTCTAAAGCCTACGTATAGAGGGAGTATTTAAAATGAGAATCTTCATTTGGTCCTCTTTTTTGCTCTTCAAAATATGGCAACCCTAATTCCCCCCCCCCCCCAAAAAAGAAATCCTGGCTACACCCATGGCAGGTGGGCATAACGACAGTGCCAATTTGTTGATATAATCAATGAACTATTGCTGTGGGTAAAACCTCAGCACCTAGGACTTGCTGATCGTATGGTCAGCGGTTCGAATCCCCGCGGCGGGGTGCGCTCCCGTCGTCCGGTCCCAGCGCCTGCCAACCTAGCAGTTCGAAAGCACCTCTGGGTGCAAGTAGATAAATAGGGACCGCTTACCAGCAGGAAGATAAACGGCGTTCCGTGTGCTGCGCTGGCTCGCCAGATGCAGCTTGTCACGCTGGCCACGTGACCCGGAAGTGTCTGCGGACAGCGCTGGCTCCCGGCCTATAGAGTGAGATGAGCGCACAACCCTAGAGTCTGGCAAGACTGGCCCGTACGGGCAGGGGTACCTTTACCTTTTTATTACCATGTACTCAGAAATTTATCCTTCTTACTCTGCCCATTTATCATCTCACTGCTGCGTTGATTCAAACTCCCAGATATTGCCATGCCCCATACCTGGGTAAAACCAAGATCGTAAAGTGAGGGCCTCCCCCATTACCCACCTGACAGCTACTGGTATTTCCATTCTGGCAGTGCCTGTCAGAAAAGTGACCATGGTCAAAGAAAGGAATACAGTATTGGGGTTGAGATTCCGTCCCCCCCCCCAAGAACCAAAAAATGTGAGCCACTGATCCCTGTTTAGTTTATAACCAATTATAATGATTTCAGAATTAATTAATTTATTTGGTCGCTTATTTTGCCAAAATGGTACACAAGTTTTTTTTGCACCATTTCTTCCCTACCAGGATGGGGCTTTGCAAACCATTGGACCAACGGAGAGACAAGTAACCAGTCATTTTTGTTTCCTCTTCTTGGCAGGCCTATTCACACAACATGTGCATGGTTGGTCCTTAATGCAGGAGCCGGGAAGCTGTGACCCTCCAGATGCTGGAAGCCAACTCCCATCATCAGCCCAAGGCAGCAGGGATGACGGAAGCTGTAGGCCAACCACAACAACTCACACCTCAGAATACTGTGGTTTTGTTCTCACAATTTTTGTCGCTAGACACTGTAACATTAGAGGATGAATTGCTTGTGTGAATCAGCTGTCTTGGGTTTAAGTTCATATATGAGACATGCGAAAACAAAGGAAAGACCGTAATTCTGTGAGCAGGGCCTGCATTGTTTAAGAAAATGTTAGAGAGAAAACATTAGACACTTTATAATTAAAATAAAAACCCTCTCCATAATTTTGTTTCTCTGCATTTACCTGCTGAATGTGCAAACAGATTTCATTGAGGGGAAACAATATTGCATTTGAAGCATGGTAAAAGTCCAGTCTGTGGTGTCCATTCACAGGTGAAATTCATTGCTGGGCGTTGCAGTGATCTGGTGATGAATATTTGTGTGTGTACCAGCCCTGAACGCAAACTACAAAACTAAATACTTGTTTCAGGAGTCAAGTCCCCACCACATGAACCTAGACATGCTAACATCTTCTTTTGGACTGATGGTGTGGAAATATGGGGGCTTTTCTGTTTTGCCAAAACTTACTTTTTACGAATTTCACCTGAAACAAACAAATATGCTACTACTTGCTCTGAGAACTGGGAAGGGACATGATATAAATAAAACATCATCAGTTTACATAGCAATGTGCTATCTTTGTTTCTAACCGGAATACACCTTCCTTCAAATACCATCTGCTGTTTTCCCCTTTGGGCCCAAACTATCTATAACTCTGTGCCTTGGTTTCTTTTCTGTATTACAAGAAACGCTTCCTGGCATGTTGGGAGATGTGCCAAGTCGTTTCTCATCATCAGGACTCTTTGAACCAATGGGGATGGCAAGAGAATTGCCGCCACGTCCTGAGCTTTTGACAGCTGTACAACAGGCAGCAATCCAACAGGCACAGTGTTTGCTGGCATAGGGATGTGCCAGTGAAGAAAACAGTGTTTGTCTGAATTTATGCATGGCATGTAGTTGTTCAGGAAGAGGGTGGTTGGCAGCATTAGGTGGCACGAGAACCGGCATATCTTTAGTTCAGCATCAGATTCATAATAGGCATGTTAAAGTTACGACAATGCCTTACATATCAATCCTAACTGTATACTCAGTTCACACATGTATGTACATCAGTGGTGGGTATCTCAAGCTCTCTGCAGCTGAAGATATAAGCTGACTGCCCACCTCTACTGAAAGCATTGTGGTGATATGCAAGTTCTGGTTGCATTCTTATTTCTTCTCCTACATGCAAGTTATGACAGGATGTGGTCGTGCTCAAATAGTAAACACGTATGCCCCAGCTTTTGAGGCCTTACAGCAGAATGCATGGATGACTACAGGAAAAAAGGTTTCGCCTGTGATTATCTGCCTGCGATAGCTCTTCACATGTAATCACTAATCCATACCGCAATGGTCACATTTACATTGTACACATAAGGCACTACCATAACAAGACTTCCTCCAAAGAATATTAGGAACTGTAGTCTGTTAAGGGCGCTGAAAATTGTTAGGAAACCCTGCCCTGAGCTAGATCCCAGTGCCCTTAACCAATTCCCAGTTCCCAGGATTGTTTGGGGGAAAGCTATGACTGTTGAAGTGCTTTAAATGCTTGCAAATAATTATGTTCTGCCTGTAGAGTTTGATCTGTGAGGATGCAGACACATACCCAACTCTACAATTCTATGATTCTATTCTGTATGCAGGTTCACAGTGGATGCCACAGAGGTAAACATTCAGGTGCCAACCTGTACCTGGAGGCTCCATTGATTATTGTGAAACTTGTTTTTCAGTAAATGAATTTCCAGGAGAAATCTGCTTGCCTCCTTGGCTCATATAGTCAGTGATATGCTATCCTTGTAATATGTGTATGCAGTGTCAAGGAAATCACCATTTTATAGTTCAAATCAGGGAAAAGAAAAACAGTAAATGAAGTACAAAGATTCACAAAATGTTTAGGGGTATGTGTACCCCCAGAAAAAAGCACTGTGTGTATGCAAAACACGTAAGTACAATCAGAAGGAAGCATGTGTTTGCTAGATTTCTGCCTTTAATCATTTTCATTGGAGAAAATGGAGTTGCCCGCTTAGCTTTGGGTACATCATGCTGCATACCATTTGAAGTTTTTTGTTTATTCCTTCCTTAAGCCGTGTGGGCTGGGCTAGAAGTTTTGTTTTCAGAGCTCACTGTTGTAAAACAAAAGCCAAGGTTTTCAGTATTCAAAGTAAGCTTGCAAAAAAACATGGGTGTGTAGGTGCTATAGCTCTCCCTTCCATTTAGATCCTCAACAAGGAAGAAAATTCCATTCACTTCCTTTGCAGCTAGGGCAATTCATTCATTTGAAGAGCACACATTTACTGTAACTGCGGGGGGGGGGGTTGTTTCCCTGTTCAGAATTCCCCAGGCCCCAGAATTCCCTTTTTCCCCAACACTCAGCTGGCATTTCGTGGCCCCTGGGCATGCTGAATCCTCTTTGACCGGTTTGGGGGATTTCCCCCTCTCCATTTGGGTTTTCTCTCTGCGTTTTAATTTTCTCTGTATGTGATAGACATGCTTGTCCTCAACGCCAGGTACAATCATTTCGTTTCTCCACTTATGCCACTGGGCAGTTCTCGCATCCGTTCCTCCCTGGGGAAATTTGTAAATAGCATCTCAGTGTGAATCAGGAACTGACCTTTCCAGACAATGAGATGGTGCTCTCTGAACTTTTTATGACTGTGTCTCTTTCTCCCCCCACCCTCATCCATGCCACTCTATTCTATTTCCCCCTCTCCCCACACTGGCTTTCAGCTCCTCCAACAATCAGTCAGTCCTATGTGGCCACAGAGCATGCTCGGTCCTATGGTTCTGGATTCTCTAGCCTTTTTTTACCTGGTTTGTGTACTTCTGCTGCTACCTCTCTCTTAGTTGGGGGAGAGATGCTGTCTAGGATACAATAAACAATAGCACTCACAGCATGCAACATCAGAAATAGAATGATGAGAAGAGACCGGCTAGATCCGATCAAAAGCTCTCTATAATTCAGCATCCTCTTCCCAAACATAGCCAGCCAAATGCTTCTGGGCAGCCCGCAAGCAAAGCATGAAGGCAACAACACCAATTTCCTGCCATTGCTCCGCAAGCCGCTGATATTCAGAGGTATTTTGCAACTGAATAGGGAGGCTCCATTTAGCTGAGGAGTGAGGAAGCCTGTGCCCTTCCACATGTTGTTGGACCACAACTTCCATCATCCCTGACCACTTGGCTGTGGTGGCAGGGCTGATGGCCGTTGGGAGCTCAGCAGCATATTGGAGGACACAGGTTCCCCTTCCCTGCTCTAGCCGTTAGCAGAACCATAATTCCCAGTTCTCTTCCACTATTGAGCTGTGCAAAGGTTTGCCTTCTGTTACTAGTGCAGAATTGCCTCCCTCCTTTAGACTCCAATATCTGCAGTGATGCCAGCCCAAAAGTGCCTAACCTTGAGATGCAGGGCTCAGTGCAGAATATGATTTTAACCTCCCTCACCAAACAACAGCAGCAGCCAAGCATATGCCTTTGAATGTACACAGCACACATTTCCCTCCCCATTGTTTAGGCCGAGCCTGCCTGCACACGTCAGAAATCAGGGTGCAGAGCAATCACAAAGACAGCACCTCAGCACTGCACAGCTGGCTGTTTTGTTTTGGAAGGGAACCACTGAAGGCCACATAACAAAAATAATTGCTGGGCTAGCAGACAGCCTCCAACTGGCCCTGAGCATCCCCTGACTTTATTACACACACAGCAGCTGCTTCTTCCAAAACCTACTGGCAAAGGGCACTTGACCATCCCACCCTCCCAGTATGAACAATAACAACAACAACAACAAGAGGAAGGAGTTGTCAAAATTAAAGAAAGCTGATTCTTCTAACAAGGATGTTTGCTACCCACACTGGGAAGAAAGGTGTTAAAGAACTGTCTGTTTGCATTCTAGTTCACATGGATGGGAGTGAATGAAGAGGCAGAGCCAACTGTTTTGATAGCTTCTATTTAACTCAAAATATAATCCCTGTTAAAATTAGTTGCAGTGTCATAGGGCCAAGAGAAACCCCACCAGCCCTCTCTCTCATAACCCCTGATGCCACTGCTGGCACATCTCTCTGCAGTCCATAGCTCCCAGACACAGCCTGCTGCTGCTGCTTCACATACACCCCGATGTATCCAGCCTCCCTAATCTTACATCTCTGTAAATTATGTTATTGCTTTCCACCATCCCCACCCCTCCTCCTCCTCTCAGGCTCTCTTGGCCTGACCTTATGCCTGAGAGTTAAGATCGCTTCTCGGCCTTTTGGCTAAGATCAAGTGTAGTGAGAGTTAAGTATTTCATGTGAAATGTGCTATATTTTAAGTTTATGGCATGGTTAATTGGCTTGCGCCTTAATCCAAATAAATCTGAACTTGAACTGTTGCCTTTTCACCTCACAGGAACAACGTTCATGAATACCTTGCAGAATCCAGATTGTTCATTGTCTAAGTCCGAGAGCATAAATTGATAATATTGTGCCAACATCCATCTATGGTGTTGATTACCCAAGCGGCGACATCTTGGCGTAGATCTGGAGTGAGGAATCAGTTCTCCTCTGCCCCCAATATGTTGCTGGACTCCATCAGCCCCAGCCAACGAGGCCAATGGTTAGGGATGATAGGAGCTGGAGTCCAGCAACATATGGAGTGGCAGATGTTACCCCCCAATTCCCACTGCAGTATGGGCTATACCAGGGGTAGGCCCAAGGGCCAGATGCGGCCCAATCGCATTATCAATCCGGCCCACGGACAGTCCGGGAATCAGCGTGTTTTTACATGAGTAGAATGTGTCCTTTTATTTAAAATGCATCTCTGGGTTATTTGTGGCCCATCACATGGTCTGAGAGACGGTGGACCGGCCCACGGCTGAAAAAGGTTGCTGACCCCTGGGCATGCTGGCATTACTGTTGACATTATGTGTGCAGTGATGGAGGGCTGTGTGATGAGAACATGTCTGCACCTTGGTGATTTCATTGGCTGCCTCCATGCTTTGGGGTAAGCATTATACAGGTGGCAGTGCCAGGACAGTCCCTGGTTAATGGTTTTTAGTAGGGTGTCCTGGAATGCTGTAAGCATCTCTTGTTGATTTCCTGTTTTTGTGTTTTCTGGGCTGTGCGTTTTTCCTCCTCCAATGAGCATATATTAGATTGGATTCAGTGGCTGCTCTACTAGCAAAAAGGCAACATTGTTCTGCTCCCAGCACAATGGAAGTCTGGTGTTCTCTCTCTCTCTCTCTCTCTCTCTCTCTCTCTCTCTCATTCTCTCTCTCTCACACATATATGAAAGCATCAACATTACGGTTTTCAAAACTTGTATTTTAAATTTGGGTTATTCAGATTTGATTTTCTGTCAGAAAATTTTGGTAAACTTTATTTTTAGGATGGCCTTTGGATACAACAATAAATATGAATCTATTAGATGCAACCAGGCTTAGGTGATGAAAAAGAAACCCCCCATATTATTAAACACAGCAGCACCCAACCCCAATGGCAGCTGCCTCTCTCAGTACTGGGCAAGCAATCTTTCCCCAAGAGTCATTCCCCCACTTCGGACGAACACACTAGACAGAGTAGATCAGTCTCACCCATCACCACCTTTAATGGACGGGGAGTGGCTACAGATGCTCTGTGCCCCTTTAACAGCAGTCCAGGGGGATCGCCCCCATTAAGCCCCAAGCTGGGCCCTGCCCAGGGGCTCTCTGTCCAAAAAGGAAGGCTCAGTCCCCAAGTTCACCAGCTAATCCAGAAAGCCCATTTCTACAGCTTCAGCCACCTCAGGGTGAAGCAAGCGTGTGGCCAAGCGCTCAATGTCATCCAAGCTCAGTAATCGAAGGCTCCGCTCATAATCCTGGGATGGGGGGGGGGGAGAGGAGAGAGAGAAAGAGAGAATTGAACACAGCGTTCAGAAGCACACCTGCCAGATAGTCAAACATTTTGTAGTTAAAAGGGCCCCACTGAGAAACTGCTGTGTGTGTTAACCAATGCAATACAGTGACAGATTTTGATGTGGGAGACAAAAGTTAAAAATCCTGCTTATTGGGTGATCTTGGGCAAGTCATTGGAGTCTGATTCATACACACTTGATGCATGTATGCGAGTGAACCAGGTGCCTGGCTCATTCTCAGC
The DNA here is from genome assembly GCF_964234715.1 of Podarcis melisellensis. NCBI lineage: Eukaryota > Metazoa > Chordata > Lepidosauria > Squamata > Lacertidae > Podarcis > Podarcis melisellensis. The sequence goes on from NC_138534.1 coordinate 4,368,667, forward strand.
TGCCGCTGCCATCAAATAAAAACAGGTTATTCCCAAGGAGCTGTTGGGACACCGGCAGCACGACAGCTTATATATGTCTTCTCAGAAGTAAATCCCACTGAGTTTAATGTGACTTACTCCCAGATAACTGGGTACAGAACTGCAGCCTGAATAAGATAAAGACGGCAATAATGTTCTGCAGGCTGAAACTGCAAACACAAGCACACTCAGTCAAGATCAAGGCTGCAATCCTAACCCCACTTGCCTGGGTGTAAGCCCACTGAGTTTAATGAGATTCCCGCCCCCCTCCATGGCACATAGTTAGGATTGCACTGTAAGCCTCACTGAACTCGGAAGGAATTACTTCCAAGTAAAGGCACTTAAAGGATGCAGGTGGCGCTGTGGGTTAAACCACAGAGCTTAGGACTTGCCGATCAGAAGGTTGAATCCCTGCCACGGGGTGAGCTCCCGTTGCTCAGTCCCTGCTCCTGCCAACCTAGCAGTTCAAAAGCATGTCAAAGTGCAAGTAGATAAATAGGTACCGCTCCGGTGGGAAGGTAAACGGCGTTTCCGTGTGCTGCTTTGGTTCGCTAGAAGTGGCTTAGTCATCCTGGCCACATGACCCGGAAGCTGTACGCCGGCTCCCTCGGCCAGTAAAGCGAGATGAGTGCCACAACCCCAGAGACAGTCACGACTGGACCTAATGGTCAGGGGACCCTTTACCCTTTACCTTTAAAGGCACTTAGGATCAGGCTGCACAAGTGTCAAAGGAACCAATAAGCCAAACCTGAGGGGATTCCCACCTACACTCTTCAGTCTTACCCATAGAGGCTAGTGGCGCAGGGTGCCAAGTTCTAGAGGGCGCCAGGGAAGAGGCGGAGGCTGGACGCGCGCCTCCCGGCATCAGCTCGCCGCCCTCGCCCGCCTCCACCATGCCGTGCCGAAGCAGCACCACACACAGAGCCTCTATCTGTGGTGGCCACCGTGGCACAAAGTGGCCAGCTGAGCCAGGAAGCGTCGTGTCCAGCTTCCACCTCTTCCCTGCTGGAGCCGCACTCCAGACGCTGCCCGCCTCATCCAGCCCCGCCGGCAGCGCCGTCCTCCCTAAAAAACTCTGGGAAACTGGGGGGGGGGGGGCACCAGAGGGAGCTTTGCACCATGGCGCCGCATATGCTTAAGACGGCCCTGACACTCCTGTTAGAAAGTTACCTTTTGCAGTTGCTCCAACACCTTCTCAGCATCAGCTACGCTGAAATGCCTGCCTAGGACCTGGGCCAGTGTGTGCCAGATGACAGGGTTCTGTGGGGGTCCAGCTCTGCGGCCAGGTTCCTCGGGCGATGCCTTCTCTGGCGGCTTGATCACAAGGTTCAGTTTTGACTCGGGTCCAATAGAGTAGTCAGAGAGACGGTGTTCATCTGGGAAGGAAGCACAAGCTGCTGAAAAGCCAGGTGCCAGCCAGCAAGAGGCCTCACTCTGGCAACCAGAACTTCCACAGGGCCACAAAGCTATGGACTCACACCAGCCATAGCTTTGCACAGACTGGAAGGATACAATTTACTACAGAAAACTAAAGGGCAAAGCATCCAGCTAGTGCAGGTGTGGCGAACCTCTGGTTTTCCTGATGCTGCTGAATGTGGGAGCCAACTTTTAGGGGCCGAGGTTCTTTCAGCTCCCTCTATAAAATATTTGAGGGGCCTGGCGCCCCCACAAAGTTCATGGGCATTGTCATTCAAATGGTGTGTGTATGTGTCTGTGTCTGTGTGTTGTGTCATGTCATGTGATCAGTTATGTGGGGTGGGGCTTAGCTCCCACCACCCCAATATTTTATTCAAGTTGGCACCCCTGCTGCTGAACTACAACTCCCAACAGCCCCAGGCAGGCATAGCCAATGTGTGTGTCCCCCCGCTGCAAGAAGTGAAGTTACAGGGAACTAGGTACAGGGCCTTCTTGGTAGTGACACCCACCCTGTGGAACGCCCTTCCATCAGATGTTAAGCAGATAAGCTACTACACAACTTTCTGAAGACATCTGAAGGCAGCTCTATATCAGGAAGTTTTTATTGTCTGATGTTTTTGCTGTGCTTTTATTAAGCTGGAAGCTGCCCAGAATGGATGGGGAAACCCAGTTAGAGGAGCAGGGTATGGAATAAATTAATATCATTATTACTATGGGAGTTGTTCATCTAGAATGCTAAATTTTCCACAATCCTAGCTAGTCACATCTCCATTTGCATTCAAAGTCAAAACATCCTTTGCTATGAGTTCAGAGCAGAAAATATATGCCCCCCATAAAGGCAAAGATTATAGATTCTTAATATCTGCTGCAAAATAAATCTGTGTTTTGGCTTATGAAAACCAGGTTATTTCATATTGTCACAGAACATCCAGTCCCCACAGTGACATAGGAGGGTTTTTTGCAGGCATATTGGCAAATCTTAAGAGACTATTCTTTTCTATGAAACATGTCACAAATCTCACTGCCATGAGTCTAAAATGAAATAAGGGCAAATGAGATTTGAAAAGGCTTAGACAAAAAACAGCGCAAATCAGAGCTATAGCTGGGATGCTTCGGGAAGACGTTAGGGAAATGAAAGGAAGTCATCAAGCTCCATTTGTAGGTAGCAATTTTTTAGAAAGGTTGCAAGCATAAGAAAATATACTTTCAGTACAGATAAAAGCTTTCTTGAATGTTTTTCAAACATTGCATTTCCTATATCAATGCAAATCTCTTACATATACATATAGGTCTTTTACAACCCCACTTACATGCCCCAAAACCAATCCCACTGATTCCTATCCAAAGATGCCCTCCTTCCCTCACACACAGTCAGGTCTGGTCCAAGATAGGAAATCGCACAAACACCTCACTCTGAGAGTAAAATACAATAAAAATAAATAAACTTCTTACTACCCTTTCAATAAACTTAGCTGCCTAAGACAGCTGCTTCATTATTATTATTATTTATTAAACTTGTATACCGCCCTTCATCTGCAGATCCCAGAGCAGTTCACAACATAACATTGCAATATAAAAAACACAAAATATATAATAAAAATAAGAACAAAAAGAAACCAATAACACCTCCCTCCCATCACACATTTAAAAGGATAAAAGGTAAAGGGATCCCTGACCATTAGGTCCAGCCGTGACCGACTCTGGGGTTGTGGCACTCATTTCGCTTTACTGGCCGAGGGAGATGGTGTGCAGCTTCCGGGTCATGTGGCCAGCATGACTTAGCTGCTTCTGGCGAACCAGAGCAGTGCACGGAAACACCGTTTACCTTCCCGCCGGAGCGGTACCTATTTATCTACTTGCACTTTGACGTGCTTTCAAACTGCTAGGTTGGCAGGAGCAGGGACCGAGCAACGGGAGCTCACCCTGTCGCGGGGATTCGAACCGCCGACCTTCTGATCACCAAGTCCTAGGCTCTGTGGTTTAACCCACAGCGAGGGTATTGGGTGCCACTTAGCCAAAGGCCTGGTTGGAGAGGAATGTTTTCACCTGGCGCCTATTCTACCTAATGATAGGACTGGCCTTGCCATACTCTAACATAGGGGGCCACCAACACAGTCACACCAAACCACCATCAGCACCCACCTGCCAAAGCTTTGCCTTTGAAAAGCAGGCGCTGCTGGGATACTGGGACATTCAACTTCTCGGAGACCAAGCGTTTGAGAGTGGAGATCCGTTCATCTGGGGAGACCTGAGAAGGAAGAATGTGATGAAGTGGGGCTGCCCCCCAAAACTGACAGGCTCAGAGCAAGGGCTTTCATATGCTGGAGAATATAGGCCCTAGTCAAGCACAGAACTAGAAAAGCTGATCAAACCTTTTGTTCAGTAATATACACTACACTTACAGTACCTGTCTGTTCTCAGGTCCTTTTCAGAGTGAATTCCCACCCCCCTCCAGTTGCTCTAAGAACCTTGCCCCACTGACAAATTGGTCCACAGGAAATAATTTTGTTCTATTTATGGCTGGCATTTTTTCTTTCTCCTTCTGGCAAAGCTCCTGTGAAAGGTAGAAGATCAGTAAGTGCAGCTTTTCACAGCATGAATATTTTCTGCTTTTCAGGTAGTTGTTAAATAATATTACTGAGTAGGCATATAGTGTTTTTCAACTTCAGTTAGTGTTGGCCCCTTTTTCTCCCAGGCATGAAAATGCTGAGATCACTTGAAGGTAGAAAGTACAGTCAAACCTCATTGGTGAAAGTAATCTGTTCTGGAAGTCCATTCAGCTTCCGAAAAACATTTGAAAACCGGAGCATTTACTTCTGGGTTTTCGGTGTTTGGAAGCCATAACGTTCCAAAATGGAGGCGTTCGGGAGCCAAGGTTTGACTGTACAAGGTATGAACTGGAAGTTCATAGTTAAAATCTCTGTTTTCCCTTGAAACCACTGAAAGTCTGTTCCCCCAGCTGTAACATGACAATAATACTATTATAATTTATTGATATCTTTATAAATACAGGGGTGCCTTACGCAATTGTTATAAGAACGACCATGTTCATGCGTGTGCAATGCTTAGGAAGAGCAATGCACATTAAGTGCTGGTCCTGGTGCTCAAAGCCTTCTATACAGCTTGGGACCAGGATACCTGAAAGATGGTCTCACCCTTTATATAGCCAACCAACCACTGCACTCTGTAGGAGAGGGCCTCTTGCAAACACTTATCTCAGCAAGAGGTCTGTTCCATACAATGCAGGAATTGAGTTTGGCAGCATCTATCCTTTGGAACTCCCTCCTACTGCATATCAGACAGGCACCATCTGTATTGTCTTTTTGGTGCTGCTGAAGACCTCCTGATTTTTCAACAGTTCTTTTAAGTGGAGATTATTTTGCTCTTATATGAGAAACTGTCTTAGTTGTTGATTTTTTTTACTGTTAAATCACTTGAGATTTATGAAAAATGAAATACATTTTTTTATGTACTTCTAACGTTACTGGATGTTCCAACCTTGGAAGGAAGTAATCTTTTTTCAAGGTACAATCTAAGGGGATATAAAAGCACAAGAAGAACCTTGCCGGATCGGATAAAGAACCATCCAGTCCGGCATTCGGTTTCCAAAGTGACTAACCAGATGCCTGTGGGAAGTTTGCAAACAGAACACGAGTACAACAAGCCTCCCACATGATGCAACCACTTGCTGAAGCTGAGGTGGTTTAGGTCTGGTCTGCTTTGAGCGTTATGAAAGAAATGTGGGGTATAAATGTGCTAAATCAGGGATGGGGAACCTCTGACCCTCCAAATGTTGCTGGGCTGCCAACTCCCACAGGTACCCCAACCTTGTATTAAGAGCCCTTAACCCTGACCCAAAGGCATGTGGTTACTTTCCTGCAAAGTGAAGGCACAGAATGCATGGTTAGAAACACTTACCTTCCTCTTTCCAGATCCTGGGCCTGAGCCCTAGTAATAGCAGACACTATAAAGCCCTTAAGAACTTAGGACCAATTTACCTATAAGATCGCATTACCCTAATCAACTCATCCAATGGATGGAATTGGCACTACTGCAGGTTCCACATTTGTAAGAACTTGGCTGTTTAGCATGCCCACGCCTGCACTTTGGAACTCCCTGCCTATTGAGATCAAGCAGGAGCCATTTTGGTACAGTGAGGACTCCTGCTTGATCTCAAATAGGTACAGGCTGTTTAGACAAGCCTACCCCACCCAGATACTTAGAAGTTGATGCCACTTTTAATCTGTTTTAGCATTTTAACTTGATTCTGCCATTTTGTATTTTTGAGGTTTTTGGTTTGTTTGTCTTTTACAACCAAGCTGTGTACACATTTTATGAAATGAAGCAATACCACCTCTCTATTTTGCCTTGGTCAGACCACACCTGGAATACTGTGTCCAGTTCTGTGCACCATAAATTAAGAAGGAGATTTGACAAGACGGAATATGCGCAGAGGGGGGAGACCAAGAGGTTCAAGGGTTTGGAAACCAAGCCTTATGAGGAACGGTTGAAGGAGCTGGGTATGTTCAGCCTGAAGAAGAGGAGACTGAAAGGAATGAGACGACCCTCGGGGTCCCTTCCAACTCTACTGTTCTATGACTCTATGAAAATAAATATTCCAGTGGCAGAGCTGAATTCGACTTTGTAAACAGAGGAAGAAAAAGGCGACAGGAGAAACAGCTGAAGGCGGGGAGGTGTCAGATCTGCCCAGGAGCCCCCACCCCCAGAGTGCATGAGATCCCTAGATCCCTTCACAGCCATCTATATGATACGATAATCTTTATTGCCATTGTCCCATACAGAACAACGAAATTGAAAAAATCTACATCAAACATTCAATACCCAACAAGCCTGCTATCCCAGCCTTGTTAGCCCCCTGATAACTGATAAAGGTAAAGGGACCCCTGACCGTTAGGTCCAGTCATGACTGACTCTGGGCTTGTGGCGCACATCTTGCTTTATTGGCTGAGGGAACTGGCTTACAGCTTCCGGGTCATGTGGCCATCATGACTAAGCCGCTTCTGGCGAACCAGAGCAGCGCACGGAAATGCCGTTTACCTTCCCGCTGGAGCGGTACCTATTTATCTACTTGCACTTTGACGTGCTTTCGAACTGCTAGGTTGGCAGGAGCTGGGACTGAGCAACGGGAGCTCACCCCGTTGCGGGGATTCGAACCACCAACCTTCTGATCAGTAAGTCCTAGGCTCTGTGGTTTAACCCACAGCGCCACCCGCGTCCCTAAAAAAACTGATACCCCATAATTAAATGCAATACACTCCTTTGGAGACTGCCTTACACTGCAATTAAAACCAAAATCGCATTTGAATAGAAACTGTTTCTCAGTCAGCTAGTCCTAGGCTTTATAACCCTGTACCTTCTTCCAGAAGCTGAAAGAGATCATTTCCGGGGTGCGCACTGTCCTGCGCTATCTCTACAGCTTTCTTATGGCACCTGGAAGCATAGATTAGATCCAAGGTGGGAAGAGTGCACCCAGTTATTCTCTCTTTACAACCCTGGACAGCATTGTTTTCCCCCTGACCGTGCAGCTCCCAAACCACACACAGACCATCAGTTAATACACTCTCCACAGTGTACAATGGTGAAATGCCATCAGCAGGTCCTTTGAGAGATTGCTTTTCCGGAGGATTCTCAGGAAATATGACCTCTGCTGTGCTCTCTTCGTCCTGGAAGGGACCCCTCCGACCCCCCACCCGCTCCTGCCGCCCTCGGCCTCCTTCCTCCCGGTGGCTCCTCGGGGCTCGGGGCGGGCGAGGGCTCCACCCAGGCAACAGCCCACACCCAGCTGGGGCCTCGGCCCCTGACTCAGCATCCCACCGCCCGGGAGCAGCAGCAGGAGGGATACCTGGAGGCTGCATTCCCGGCCCTGGAGCGCCTTCACCGTAAGCAGCATCTCGGGACCCCGCAGCTCGGAAAGCCAGAAGCGGCCCCTTTAACTGAACCATAGACACGCGCGGAAGAAGCTGTCCGGAAGGCAGAGCGGCGCGGCGAAGGGAAGCTACGTAGGCGAAAGGAAGACGCGGGGGCCTCTCATCTCGACGGGGGCCGCACGCGCAATGAAGCTGCAACAGAGAGAAAGCGGCCAGAGAGGCGGAACTTGAGTCTGCAGGAGGAGCGCAACGCCCGAGAGACCGGAAGGCGGCGGGCGCGGCGAAACCCAACCTCTTCTACGTCATATGAAACTCTATGATGCAAAGGGCTCACGTGCCCAGGAGTGATTAACCATAGAGTGGAGGTGGGGTAGAGCGGGAATAAGGGAGACTGGGGGCCGCAGCCTGGGAGACTTTAATAAGATGCTTAGAAAGCGGAGGTAATTTTATTTTTATTTTCATTTTCGGTATTTTAACTTGTGTATGTTTTGAAGTAGGGTTGTGAGTCCCCCCCCCCGATTCTGTTGTTTTATCTTTTTGTAAACCGCTTTGAGGGTTTTTGAGGTGTGTAAATTTTATGAAATTAATTAGTTGATTAACTGATTTCAGATTGTACATTGCGGCGCTTAAAATCTGCCAAGCGCGGGGCGAAATCAGTAGAAATGGAGGCAATACGTATAAAAGGCCGAAATCCAAGCTTTCCTTCGTTGAAGTGCTTTGAAATATAAATAAACACAGTAGTTGTGCCGCCAGGGCCTTGCAGAGCCAGGCAGAGGCCCGAGACAGGTAGATAATATGCTCCCCCCTTTTTTTACCCTGGGGATAACTGAAGTCTTATAATTAAGTATATAAATAATTTTCACAGAAGTTATGCTGACAAATAATTTTATTTCAAGGCTTGAACCGTATCTGCAAAGAAAGACAAAATGGAAAATATAGATAAATATGCTGACCGAGGCCCCCTTTGGAATCGGAGGCCCGAGCCAAGTGGCCCATATGGCCACCCCTCTGTCTGGGCCTGTGTGCCGCCTCTCAAAGAAAGCACAAAAGAAGCTAGAAAATCTCTCTCTCTCTCTCTCTCTCTCTCTCTCTCTCTCTCTCTCTCTCTCGGCAGGCTCACTCACAGAGGTGCCAACTTCCTGGGGCCCTGGAAGCACCCACAAAATTCCCTGTGAAGGGACCGGGGACCCACAAATTTCAGTGCCAGGACCATGGACCCTGCGGCACCCCACAGTCGCAGGGCCAAGCTGACACTCCTTTACATCTTGTGTCTGTAAAACACTAAGGATGAGGTTCAGTAGGTTGGTCCTGGCTTTCTTTCCTCTGCTATGGAGAGCGCAAAACGTTGAGGTTTTTTTCCCCCCTTCCAAAAAACAAAAAAATACAAAGGGTCCCTGACACACACACCAGAGCACATTCAGTGCACTTGCCTACAAAACTGGTGGTTCTAATTTGTGAAAGGATATCATATCTATAATTTTGCCTTTACAAGCCATCTGCTCTTTTTGCTGGCCAGGCAGGTGCTTCTTTTTAAAGTATGTAGTGGCTGTCGGAAACAGAATGTTGTGTTAGATAAGCCATTAGCATGATCCGGTAAGGCTTTTTTATTCCTGCATTGCAGGGGGTTATACTAGATGACTCGTGGGGTCCCTGCCAACTCTACAGTTCTATTATTCTCATGCTGTTATCATCCATCCCAACCCCTCTTACTTACCTTTTTCATAAACCAAAAGGTACTACAGTGGTAACTCGGAAGTCCAACAGAATCCGTTCTGGAAGTCCGTTTGACTTCCAGAACGTTCAGAAACCAAGGCATGGCTTCTGATTGGCTGCAGGAAGCCACGTCAGACATTCAGGTTCCAAAGAACATTCGCAAACCGGAACACTCACTTCCAGGTTTGTGGTGTTCGGGAGCAAAAACGTTCAACTTGCAAGGCGTTCAGGATCCAAAGTACACCTGTAATCTATATAGTCTTTCTTCATGGGGAAGTGTTCCATTCTGATAAATTGGGCTGCCTTTTTCTCTGTAAAACCTTTTCTTCTGAACAATCAAAGATGAAGCAGGCTCCTCTAGCAAGTGATACAACTTTTGGGGAGCGAATGGGCATGGTTATTTCAAAACACCTAAACAAAATGGGAACATAACTCAGCCCTGCTTTAAAAGTTTGCTTTGTTTCCTAAGCCCCTTCTGCTCTTGCCCCTTCACTCTGAGTGTGCTAATTGCACTGGAAATATGGGTGGCATGGAACACTTGGCAATATTGTTATATCTCTCCAGTAACATTAAGACACTGGTTAGCAGAGAAACCAGATCACAGAGATCCAGAACAGGATACAGGTAACCAGAACAACTTGGTCTGTGAAGACTGGAGCAATTACTAGGAACATACCTTTGTCGATGTTAGTGGTTTCATTTTCTGGGTATGTCTCCTGTTCATAATTTTGGACACTGTCGCATAAATATTCCACTTTCCATTTTGGTTTCCACCAAAGCCATCATTGGTGGGAACCTGATTTATGTTTTGTAAAGCAGATGTTTGTGTGATAATTTGTATGCAGGAATTTGTAATAGCTCTAAGTGAATCTGTAATATTACTAATTGATTTACTTTGTCAGGTGATTTGTTATATACATTATTTATAGCCAATTGCTGTTAGACTGGCAATGTGAGCTGGTTTTGTATTTTATATATTGTACAGTGGACGTTTGGGTTGCAAACGTGATCCGTGCGGGAAGCACCTCTGCAACCCGCAGTGCCGCGTCTGTGTATGTGCGGATTGCAATTTGGTGCTTATGTGCAAGCGCTGAAACCCAGAAGTAACCCGTTCTGGTACTTCCGGGTTTGGCATGGTGCGCATCCTGAAATCGCGCAACCCGAAGCGTCTGTAACCCGAAATATGACTGTATATTATATATTTCCCTTGGTCAGTGTGCCATTCTGGAAATAAGTATCTTACCTTTGGCTTCAGTCGAGAGAACACTAATTATGGAACAGGACAACCACACTTAAATGGCCCTAATTCTTTCCTTTTGGATTGGGTCATATAAACACAATATTTCTTTATAAAAACAAAACTTCTAATATATAATCATAGAATTGTAGAGATGAAAGGAATTCCAAGGGTCATCTAGTTCGATATAGGAATCTCAGCTAGGTCATACATGACAGATGGCCATCCAACCTCTGATTAAAACCCTCCAAGGAAGGGGAGCTCACAGCCTCCTGAGGGAGATTGTTCCACTGTCAAACAGCTCTTACTTTCAGGAAGTTCTTCCTGATGTTTAGACATAATCTCCTTTCTTCTAACTTGAAGCCATTGGTTTGAGTCCTAGCCTCTGGAGCTGGAGGAAAAAAAGCTTGCTCCATCTTCCATGGGACACCACATTAAACATTTGAAGATGGCTATCATATTTCCTTTCACTCTCCTCTTTTCCAGGCTAAACATGCCCAACTCCCTCAACCAATCCTCATAGGGCTTGGTTTCCAGACACTTTATTATCTTGATTTATTATTTAAGATTATTAATATCCAATCTAATCCAAATAACTGTATTGTACTAGCCATTGGCCATGACAAATCTGAATCAAAAATAAATACAAGCAAAAGGGGTGTTGCACCACAAATAATGGTCTCTATATCTCTGCATCTACATGTGTTTCCTTAAATTGTAGTACCTGGAACTGCACACAGTACTCCAGGTGTGGGCTGATCAAGGCAGCATAGAGTGCTATTATTATTTCCCTTGACACTATACTTCTATTGATGTAGAAGATATTTTTGCTGCTGCATCAGACTATTGACTCATATTAAGCTTGTGGTCTACTAAGGCCCCCAGATCCTTTTCACATGTACTACTGGCCATCCAAGAGTCCCCCATCCTATATTTGTGCATCTGGTTCTTCTTGCCTTAGTGCACAACCTTAAATTTGTCCCTATTGAAATTCATTTTGTTAGTTTGGGCCCAGTTCTCCAATCTGTTAAGGTAATCTCAAATCCCAATTCTGTCTTCAGTAGTATTAGGTACCCCTCCCACTTTGGTGTCATCTGCAAATCTGATAAGCATCCCCCCTGTACCTTCATCCAATTCATTTATGTTTTAGTTTTTCTGTAAACTGTTGGGCTGAGCAAACATACACAAATCACAAACTGGAAGGATAGATGCTGCAGGCACACCCCATTGACAGCCTTCTGCCCCATTGCACACACAACACCACCTTATATCATATGTGGTGAACCTGTCCCCAAATTTTAAAAAAATGGGACATGGTCTATGAAGAATTAAAGAAAATGCTCAGACAAACATTTCCCAAAAGACCAGAGGCCTTCTAACCGGGCATAATGACAATAAACATAAAAAATTCCTTCCAGTAGCACCCTAAAGACCAACTAAGTTAGTTCTTGGTATGAGCTTTCGTGTGCATGCACACTTCTTCAGATACCACTATCTGAAGCATGCACACTGCACACGAAAGCTCATACCAAGAACTAACTTAGTTGGTCTTTAAGGTGCTACTGGAAGGAATTTTTTTTGTTTTGACTATGGCAGACCAACACGGCTACCTATCTGTGACAATAAACATGTCAAGAAAAAGCAAAAGAGCATTTCTTTATGCAACAACTGCAACTAGAGCAGGGGTAGTCAACCTTTTATACCTTCCGCCCACTAATGCATCTTTCTTGATGGTAAAATTTCCTTACCGCCCCCCAGTGCTCGATGGAAGGAGGATTCAGCTTGTGCCGTAGAACCCCCTACCGCCCACCCAGAATCCTGAAACGCCGACTAGTGGGTGGTAGGGACCAGATTGACAACCCCTGGACTAGAGTGTTAATTGTCAAGTATTGTATTGGAAATGGGATTTGATTCTAGCTAAGGAAGAATGGCAGAAGAAAGTGTGTGAGTATATTGAACTAGCCAAAATGACAGAAGCAATAAGAAATCACACAGGATAAAAAAAGAACGGGATTGTTTTAAAAATTGTATCTGTAAACATGGTCCCCAAATCAAAACTTGGATATGCCTAGAGTAAATTTCACAAAATTGCAAAATATTGAGAGTTATCATATATAAAGAGAAGGTTGGTAGGATTTTGACACAGTACAAAAGAAAATGAATTAGAGAAGAAGAAGCTGTTAAGAGGTAGAGGGAAGTCAATAATTATTATTTAGGGTATGCAAATATGTGTAGAAGAAGAAAGTAAAAGATGTATGTCAATGTAAAGAAAAAGTTGATGTGTACCTGGAATTTTAAATTGCAATAAAAATCATTTTTTTAAAAAAACAAAAAATCAAACCCTCCCAAGAGTCCAGTGGAACAGGCAGCAGTAACCCAGTTGCTACAGGGGCAGGTGTTCAAGTTATAGCACACACTGCACACAAGCAGCATTTTCTGAGTACCAGACTGAAAGAGAAGGAAGGACATAGGCAGCTGCCTTATACTGAGACTGCACACACCCTGTACATTTAAAGCATATTTAAATCACATGGCTTCCTCTGAAGAATCCTGGGGACAGTAATGTGCCCCTCCCAGAGCTACAGTTCCCGCCACCATTACAGTTCCAGGATTCTTGGGGAAAGCCATGTAATATAAATGTACTTCAAAAGTATGACATGTTTGCAGCTTCAGTATAAGGCAGCTTCCTACGACCTTCCTTTCTTCATACTGGACTTTTCAAATTGCCATTGCCAATTATACTGCCATGTTCTAGAAAATACTTTGCTGTCAGCATGGCATCAGCAGTTTTGAGAAGTTTACAATTTAAACAGCCCCACTAGTTGTTCTGCTAGAAAAAACAATATCATCTATTAGACTGGGCTTGGGATTTATGCAAATAAAATGTTTCCTACGCCCTCCTTTATATGTTGTAGTTTTCCATTGGTTGGTCATCAAAGGCCGACTAAGGCCCACACTTCCTTTTGTGCCATGTTTCCATGGATTGCCATTTGCTCTGATTCAGCAGTGAAATGCTGGTTTTTCTGGGGAAAGCGCCAGGGAAAAACCCTGCTCAGACGCAGATCTGGAAAGCCCAGACCTGTGCCTGGAAAGTGCATAGCAAAAGTAAGTGTAGATGAGCCCTAAGTGAGCTTCATGGCAGTGTAAGGATTTGAATTGGCATTGCACCAGTTCAAGCCTATTCTGTCTACCGTGGCCAGCTAATTAACACATGGATTGAACAACAGGAAGGTAACAGCACTGGGATCTGAGGCAGGTAAAATCTTATTACCACAATTAGCCATGTCCCTTGGTATATTGCTACAGCTGTCTGCTAGAAAGGCACAGCCAGGTAGTACTTCAGAAAGATATCTGCAGAGGGGTGAAACTTGGGCTGGAACAAAAGATACTGGAATCTGAAACACAAAGTTTTTCAGTCACAGACATTGTAGCATATTGATCAGCTAATTAACCCATCTATTGTGATTAAAAAACAAACATCTTTGATCCGATTCAATTCACAAGTGAATCAGTCAAGGCAGTTTCAACATCAATAAATAGCATTGCAAATAAATACCTGTGCCAGAGGAATAGAGTTTTAAAACTGAGATTTGAAATACCTACAGGGTTGCCAACTTGGCCCCTCCCAGTACTCCTCTAAGACCACCCAGGCCTTCTCTGGAGCCCAGTGTCCACCTACCCTCTCCCTGCTGAAATTAACCTTGAAACAATCACTTCATTGCAGTCAATAGAATAGAAAGTTGCCTTCTACTGAGTCAGACCCTTGGTACATCTAGCTCAGTACTGTCCACACTGACTGGCAGCTGCTCTCCAGGATTCCAGGTAGGGTTCTTTCCCAGCTATACCTGGAGATGCCAGTGGGGACTGAACTTGGGAAAGCAGATGCTCTACCACTGAGCGATGGCTCTTCCCCAATAGGCCGCCTTGAACGTGAGGTGCGCACAACAGTTTCTCCACTTTGCAAATGTGTCCACATGCTCCAAAACCTTGGCAACCTCTGTAAAGACTGATATTTAACCAGTTTCACATCTTAGTGAAGAGTGTTCCCCCCCTTGTATTTTTTCCATGTGTTAGGAGATGCTTGTAGTGGCCAAACAGGGACAGTATTTTCATTCTTTCAGAAATAAAGCCAGCCTGGTACTTGTGAATCTCTTTGTATTCCATCCATTAATGCTGCTGATATTGCGGAATCATCTTCCACTGTTGTGGCACATATGTCTCTAGTTACAGAGGGAGAAGGTGTTTTTTCTTTTGTAAACTGGAGGTAATTACGGAGTGTGATCTTATCTCATGGAAATTTCCTGTCTACAGTGCCACTGCAGGTGTGTGCATGCACGCACAGGTGTGCAGAGCGGATTGCATTCCACCTGCCCTGTCAAGTTAGATTAACCTTGCCCTCAAATTAGTTCTCTTCATTCCTTTCCACTTATCAGTTTCTCTTTCCTTTTTTTTTGCCTCTGACCTGACTCAAAGGATAATAATATATAGGTATTTGTGGATAATTTATCTGTGTGCATCATGGGAGCAGGTGCTGAATAGCCTGTATTTTTGGATTCAATATCTTAGGCAAAGCAACAAAAGAAAAAGAAATGCCGCACTTAGACATGTTATGATTGCATTTCTTAGTTTTAAAAACAAGTGGAGGCATTGCCACAATATAAAGTCCAATCCAATTGCCTGGCTTGCATTACCACTCCAAAGAACATCTGAGGTAAAGCTCCACCACCTTGAAGTCCAGTTCTCAGAAACGAGCATTACGGTTCTATAACTTCCCCCAAAGAAAAGCCTGGTGGGGTTTCTTGCAACTTTTACAAATGCATAATAAATGTATTTGCACAAAATGTTTATATTTTTGCTTTCGTTTATTGAAAAATCAGAGCTCAGCAGTAGTAGGCTGGGGATTGAGAAAGACCATCAAAGCTCTATGCATGTGAGTACAAGATGAAGAGATTTGTAGAACTATTCTAAAACTATGAGCCACTCCCCCCCCCCAATCTATCAACCATCCACTGGTCATCATCTGATTATGGGATATTCCACATTCTTCAAGATTTTAGGAGTGGTGTAGAATATGGGGAGAGAAGCAAGAGTTTTTAATGTGGGCATGCTTATCTTCAGATAAATAAGTCTTATTTCAATAAGCGCCCTCAAATTCCATGTTGGTAACATGCTAAGTCACCAACACTTGCTCCACTCACTGACTCACTCCTTACACAAATGATTCTTTGGCATAGGGGTGAGGTACGTCTTATCAGGGACCATTAACCTACAGAAGAAAAATCAATGAGAAGCTTGGATTCCCCACCCCCATGGGTCAGTGGCCAGAGGGACACATTTGAAAACATGAATCAGGTTGGCTGTCAGCCAGTCTGATCAGTACCTTCAATAAGCTCGCCTCATTTAAGAGGCTGTCCAGTGCAAACTGGGCCCACTAACACCCCGACTGGGCTGCATGTAAAGGAATCCTGAGAACTGCAGATTGTTAAGATGCTTTGCAAAGGGTAAACTGCAGTTACCAGGATTTGGGGTGTGGGGGCTTTGAATGTATGGTGTGTACACAGCCCTGACCTGCGCTTTCAGAGGTATTCCTCCTGAAATGAGTTGGGCAATATCTTGCCTGAGAAGAACTCCTCACCTTTGTAGCTCCCCTGTGTTTTTGGCAGGAGCCTCTTATGCCCTTCAGTCATTTACTCCCAATTGCTAATCTACACATTTTACTTATTTGTAGAAACAGATACTGTACTCCTATGGAATTAATAATAATATATTTATATGGAACCACTGTTTTTGTGTTAACATGGTCACAGAAACTCCTAAGCCAAACTGACAAATTTCAACCTGCTCCTTTGAATGGCTGTCTACACACCAGAACCACTAATGCTGTGGGAACTAAGAAAGATATCAAAAGGGGGGAAATGAGCAAAAAGGCCTCATAAAAACTTCCCCAAATACTTTTATTCCAACACATGAGTGTCCCCCATCTTGCCTTTCAAGCCCTATCTCATACTCCCATCACGGGAAGTAGAGGAGTTTAGAGGATATGGGATTTTTCTTTTATCAGCAAGGGTGGGGAAATATTAGTCGACCACTTCTACTTAGCAAAGCACAATATGGCAGTCCTGCTAGTTCTGCCCCTTCAACAGCCTACCTTTGGGTACACTTGGCACTCTAGGTGGGCTCTACCAAGTGGCCTTCATGCCAACACTTTTTTCTTTTTAATCTGTGAAGCCTATGTTAATAAAGACATTGCCCAGAAGCTCTTAGGTGAGCAGGTTCCAGCTCTGCTACCCAGCGGGGCTGCTGAGTGGAGGTGTTGGTAAAATTGATGATCCTGGAAGAGCAGCTCTATCTGGGCTGACATGGGATATGCAAGGAGGAGAGAAAAACACGACACCTGACCACAAAGAAGTTATTTCGAGAGTGGAAAGTAACCGTCCTCCAACACCCACCTCTAAGTAATGGAAATAGCCAAGCAAATTGACAAAGATAATGCCCAGCAATGGATTAAAGGGTACGGGAGATCTACGACGGCTGAATTTGAATTCTATACATCTGATGCCCTTAGGCAACCCTCATCCTCAGATGCGGAACAGTTATGAATGTCCTGCTAATCCCACAATTTTCATTAGTTGAAACCCCACCCCCCTGACCATTTCTAGAATGCATCTATGATACCACTTCTCCTTTTCATTTAACTTCCTCTTCAAAGCTAGATTACAACTTCCATCACGCACACCCCAACCATTACTCAAACTTACAATGTAATCCTATGCATATTTACTCAGAAACAATTCCCACTGAATTTCAATGAGACCTACTCCCTAGTGCGGGTAGGATTGCAAACATTAGCTAGTACTCATTCTTACTGCCCTATCAAACAATGAAACAAACCATTCCATGAAGACTTTTGGAGCAGAACATGCCTCTCTCCACCAAGACTAGAACAGAACAGGCATCTCCTTACCTCTCCTGAATAATTACAACACATGAGGGGCTCCTAGTTTTGGTAGGTGTGGGGGTGTGTGTGTCCTAATTTACTCCATTCTCTGCCTGATTGTTAATCCATCTCCAGCACTGTCCACCCAACCAGGCAGTGCAGGGGAGGGTGAGTGGGGTGATGAAAGGGAAAGTGGTCCATAAAATGGATTTGGGGCCATAGTTGAAAAGGTAGATTGAACTCTTTAGGCTGACGGGTGAGAAGGGCAGTTTAGTAGTAGTAAAGTCACTGTTTTCCTCTGGCACAAGATCAAACACCTTTAATTGAGACACTCAACACAGCAAACGATCACTGCCCTCAGAACAAACTGTGCTAGACGAGAGGACTGGGCACAAATGTCACCACTTTCCACCATGTCCCCTGTGGTATGCCAGACACAGCCAGCCTGGAAATAGTGAAAGGCAAGCAGACTGTGATCTATACTCAGCAGGCATTCTGCATGAGTAGTGAGAGCTGAAGTTGAACTAGCTCAGTGGTGGCCAACGTGTGGTTTTCCCACTGTTGGACTTTAGCTCCCTTCACCCCTGACCACTGGCCATGCTGGAGCCGGAGGCCAACAGGTTAGTGCCTGCTGGACTAGGAGGATACTGAATGTTGACGCAGCAGAGCTGGCTCTTCACAGGTCAGAGGTAGAATTCCTTTTGTTCAGACTGCTGAGCGACAGCATGGTCTGCATATACAATTCCTCACTGCCTCCATTTAACAAACTTGTTTAACGATGCAAAAACATTAATAAGAAATTTGTTTACCAGAGGCAACAGTAGAGAGGATGCATATATATTCTTACACACACTTATGCACACACAGGGAGGGAGACTACAATGCCCCTCTCATATTCCCTGTAATTCTCTGAAGAAAACGATCACCCAACTCCAAACTTTTTTTTACTTCATTATATAAAAAGCAAAGGTAGCCATCTCGGTCTATAAGAAAATAATAATAATCCAAAATCCACAGTTGGGCAACACCTTTATTAGGTCCTACAAGTGACATTTTGGTTGGTCGTAATAAAAGGCATCGCACAAGTGTGGATTTTGGAGTTTTTATTTGTTTCTGACATTTTCACCCAAGCCTTCAAGCACATTTCAGGGGCGCTAGCTTTTTTAAAAAATGTGAAAAAATCCTCCTAGGCTGCCTCCACGTCTGCCCATCACTCCACAAAGCCCAATTTCTGCAGCTCCTGGAAGGAAATAAGAAGAAAGACAGCCACACAGAACATATTATCTCTTTCGTTTTATTCAAACCCTGTATCCCTGGTGAATGGGAGAGAAGAAATGGGTCAGTTCCACCCCCCATCTTCCACCTCACAGTCAGTACAGCTCTACCTCTAAGCTCCAGAGGCACCACTCGCTGTGTAGAAAAACAAGTAGACAAGAAAAAAGAAAACAAAAAGGCCAGATGATGTGGATTCCTAACACACAAGCAGCCTCTGGGAGGTGTGTGCTTCTCACTTCAAAGGGCCCCTTTGGTACCCAAGCCACCCCTTGAAAGGTTGAGAGGCTGAGGCCTTGGAATCCACACCCCAGGGATGGGGGAAAGCACCCCAAGACCAGCTTCTAAGGCCTATGGTATCCGTCTCTTCGTGCCGGCCACAGCCAATGTTTTGACATCTTTGGTATCTGCCTCCCCTCACCCAGGAGCACTCAGGAGCCAGCAGAACAGAGTCTGTTGTATGCCAGGTTCCCCAAAACCAGCAACAACATCTCTGAAGTGCTGCTCAGGGCCACGATGAAAGGAGCCTGCGAGGCAAAGTCAGCCTGGGCCCGCTGGAAGGAGAGCTGCAGCACAGCCAGAGCCAGCAGGCTGTTCTGTACCCCAACCTCAATACTAACCGTCCGGCGCTGTGGCCCAGGCAGCGCTAAGCACCAAGCTAGCAAGTAGCCCAACAGCAGGCCAAAGAGGGGCACAGTGACGCCCGCCAGCACAATCGGGGCCTGCACATTCGCCAGGATAAAGGCGCCCATGTGGTACGCCATGAAGAGTCCTCCTATAATGAGGGTGAAGCTGAACGGCTTGATCAGGAGCAGCAGGAGGCGGGCGAGGCGAGGCAGCTTGCACTTGACCAACATGCCAGTGGAGATGGGCACAGCGATGAAGAGCAGGGTGATGAAGATCTTGAGGAAGGGGACGTGGAGAGTCTCGTGGGCACCCAGCAACCAGCCGTAGAACGTCGAGGAGAGCGGCATCAGCCCCGTGGCTGCAATTGTGGACAGGAGGGTCATGGAGATGGCCACGGTGACGTCGCCACCCAGCAGCAGACTGTACAGGTAGCCACCGCCACCGCCAGGTGAAGAGCAAGAAATGACCAGTCCCAAGGCCAGTGGCTTAGGCAAGGAGAAGGCCACGGACATGAGGTAGCCATACAGTGGCATGACCACAAACTGGCCTAGTATGCCTAGCATGACCGGGTGGGGTTGACGCACCAGGTTCCACAGGACCTCCACCTCCACCTTGCAGCCAAATGCACATTTGTTGAGGAAGATGAGAGGCAGGAGAGCATAGAGGATGGGGTTCTCAGAGAAGTGGCCCAGCCCCGACGATGCCACCGGCTCTGGAGCACTGACACGGATCTGGAAATCGGCTTTCTCGATAAGTCGGTTCTGCTCCAGCAGCTGCAGCTGCAGAGGAGCTAGGCCAGCTAAGCTGGACTGAAACCCAACCATAAAACCTCCTCCCCAGGAAGCGCTGACGTTCTCAACGGCAACAACGGTAGGTTCCAGAGATTCCGCGCTCAGCCAAGCGTTGGGCCCTGAATAGCGGCAGGAAACCAGCAAGACACCACGGCTGTTTGCAGGGAAGTCAAATTCCAACGCTGTCCCGTCCCCCACACTAAGGTAAGGGCTGTCAGCAGTCGCTCCCTGAGCCCAACCAGCCACCAGCAGGTGGAGAAAGAAGAGGGCTGCCCCACCCATGGCACCGCTGGCTGGCAAAGTCATGTAAAGGACTCATTCCATGCAGAACTTCTTTCCCTCTCCAGCATGGACAAAACATGGATTCACTGGGCAGGGGCCATTCTCCTTTTGGGCTCAGGTCCAAGGGCACCCTCTGCTGATGCAACAGTGATGGCGCAGAAGCATCCAACCTAATCAGGGAGTGGATAGGGAGGCAGAGTGTTCAAGCACAGTGCACAGTGTTCACCTACAAGGAAATAAACATTGGTTAATTCTTAGAGGCACACACCCCATGACCAAGTAAACCACTTCATCTGATCTCCTACCAGGGGTCAGCAAACTTTTTCAGCAGGGGACCGGTCCACTGTCCCTCAGACCTTGTGGGGGGGATATATATATATATATATATATATATATATATATATATATATATATATATAACAAATTCCTATGCCCCACAAATAACCCAGAGATGCATTTTAAATAAAAGGACACATTCTACTCATGTAAAAACATGCTGATTCCCGGACCGTCCACGGGCCAGATTTAGAAGGCCAGTGAGTTTTGCTACCCTTGGCCTAGAGCATCCGAAGTGAGGGTTGTCATAATACAAACTGCAGAACCCTCTAATCTTTAACAGTCTTGCAGCCACAGATCCTCCTGTTCCACTGTTCCCTCCATTCCCAACAACTGGAACAAGGAGGGCTCTCATTCACTTGACCCTAAGGCAGGAAGGCCCACAGAGTGGGTGCTGAGACAATGAGCATGGGCAGGAAACCCCATCTGGGGGCAATTTCACAGGCTGGCTTGAATATGGGAGGGTGAATGACATAATCAGGATTATGAGAGGGGCAGAGGGATTGCCAGAGTGCTCCCAGTCTATGCAACCCTTTGCTCAACAGAGCTAATCCAACAAAAAGGCAAGCTGGGCAACCACTGGGGCACCCAAATTCCAGGGGTGCCTGCCCCAAATAGCTAAACAATGGTATGAGGAAGCGCCTGCCTGCACTTTCAAGCTTGGCAGCACCCCAGTAACCCTCAGACCTTCATCGGCTGCCCTGTGTTAAAAGTAAAGACGGGCATAACAATCAGTGTGTCAACATTTCAACTTGCCTAGGGCGGCAATAATACACGGGGGCAGCCCATTTATCTTTTCTTAAAAACCTGACAAGGAAGTACGGTTCCCCTTAACCTCCCTTTTAAATTCAGCAGATAGTTTTAAAAAGAACCGTGCTACTTCCCCTAGGCAGAGAAAGACTAAAGAATGATTTCCCCTGCCTTTCCATCTCAGGATTGTTTTAAATAGCACCAGGCTTGCCATAAATGTACTCGCTCTAGGTGTGTTCCATTTGTTTTGGCTTGACCTCCTACAATTCCCCTTTCTATCTGAGGCGTGCGTCTTTAAGCTGCTCTGTCCAGGCCTGAAGTGTTTCCAATTCCTCCAACATTTTTAAAGCCCACGAGGGCAAGGTGTTTCCCACAGGAATTGGCCCACCACCCATTGCACTCAGTGGCCGCCACCCATTGAGTGCCCACCACCCATTGCACTCAGAGAAAGGGGCAGGGAGATGAAGGGGAGCAGGAGGCGCAGGGCACCAGCAGCCCCCCCCCCGCTTTGCTCTCCTGCTTCCCCTGCAGTTCAGCTGAGTCACTTCTCTCTCCGAGCCCTAAACACCTGTTGGGAAAGAGCCGCTGGCCACAAAACTTGCTTGCTCTCTCTCGCCCCTTTTTTCTTAGGCAAGAGGAAAAGCTCGCCGCGCTCTCGCAACACTTTCCTCCAAACCGATTCCACTTTCCCTGAAAGGGAGGCGGCCCGTCCCTTCACCCCCACCCAGTGCATCCTCTTATCTCTCTCCCTCCCGCTCCCCCCGCCAAAAAACCCGCTACAAGAGTCTTACCAAAGAAAGACCCCCCCCCCAAGTCAGCA
This sequence comes from Podarcis melisellensis, assembly GCF_964234715.1. Taxonomy (NCBI): domain Eukaryota; kingdom Metazoa; phylum Chordata; class Lepidosauria; order Squamata; family Lacertidae; genus Podarcis; species Podarcis melisellensis. Next base: position 4,390,754 of record NC_138534.1, read on the forward strand.
ACGATCCAGCAGCAAGAGCCTTGGGCAGCTCCCCCCCTCCCGATTCTCTCCCCAGCCGTCCATTAAACAGAGTCCTCTGCAAAGGAGCGCGCAGGGAAGCCGCGATCCTCAGCCCGGAAATCTGCCCTGGTCTGACCCCTCCGCCTCTATCGCGCTCCCACCGCCTCACCTGCCGCCGCTGCCGCCGCCGCCCCAGAGCTGAACTCCGCCGCTGGATTTGCTTGCGTTCTCCTCCTTCCTCCTTCCTCCTTCCTCTCCGACTCCGCCCCCCGGGGGTGGCGGCGCATCACAATCATAGCCACGCCCACAGCAACTGAATGCGAAATCATGGCAGGATCACCCCGGGAGTTTAGCAGGGCATGCTGGGATTTGTAGTCTCCCCCGCAAAAAACATAAATAAATGCTATTTAGGTGCAGAGAACAGCAGGGAAAACACTTCGGATCTGGTAGAAGCAAGAAGAATTCCCTGCCATGCGCTGGTTGGCTGGCTTGTGTGTGTTTTTAATTCTCAGAGAGCAGCAGGAGGCATTAAGCTCGCTCTGTGCCTCGATAAATAGGATCATAGGGGCTCTCTGGGTCCTGATTGGAGGAAGTGGACAACCACGTCTGTCCTAAATGGGAGATTAATAGCTACATTCTGCTCCGTTTAGCAAAAACCCTTTGCCGGGTTGGCTGGATCAGAAACTCGCTGAGCGCTGATTGGAAGACCCGGATGCACTCCACCGCTAACTATCTCAATGGGATTAGGCGGTGATGTGATGGAAAGGATTATGCTCATCCTTTTATTCGATTGGGCAATTTAAAGGCCTTCTATCCTCGGATTGATGGGATTGGGAGGCTTTTTGCTCTGCTGGGATTACGGATTCACTTGTATCAATTAAATGCATTTAGTTAGAGTATTTCCTGTGCTCAAGCAGAGGGTTTGGGATTATTATTTTTATTCAGGGATGATGAGAGGGAGGACTTTAATCATTGTTCCCCTTGTGCAATGTTGTGGGGAAGATATAAATGCAAGGAAGAAAACCAAAAAGCAAACAGAGTCCTCCCAGTGCCATTTCCTGTCAGGTCAGTAACAATATGGCACCAGAGGATGTGCTAAGCAGAGGTTGATAGAAGATAATGGGTGGAACTTAATATTTAGGATCTGGGATAGCTCAGTTGGTAGAACATGAAACTCCTAATCTTAGGGTTTTGGGTTTGCGCCCCACATTCCGCAAAAAGATTCCTGCATTGCAGGCGGTTGGACTAGATGATCCTGGGAGTCCCTTCCAACTCTATGATTTTCTGTGATTTATATACCACTTCAGATTGCTCAAAGCACTTTACTCATCATGTCTTTTGCAATACTGTACGTATTTACCTGGGCGTTATCCCTATTTTACTAAACAGGGCTTGCTTCTAAATATATATGAAACATAGCTGTCAACGTTTCCATTTTTTTAAGGGAAATTCCCTTCTTCTGAATAGGATTCCTCGTAAGAAAAGGGAAAGGTTGACAGCTATGATATGAAATAGGATTGTACTATTAGCCACAAGACTGTATCATTTGAACTTGCTAAATTATGTAACTCCAAACCACCACGTTAAAGTGGAACAAATGGCATTTGATAACAATGGAGGTTTTTTCAAAACACATGGTTTACCTGTGGTTTTTTTTTTTAATTTTAACATCTGCAGGGATTATGATTGGGACTGCAATCATAATTTTCCTCTTGTTTTATAGTCCCATCTCAAGACATTTCCCTCCTGCTTTGTAGTCCCATCACCTATTAAATGCTCCTATGATTAGGCCTTCAAAAGATGTAACAAGTATACCAATTTAACCACCTTAATGACTGGCAAGCTTGATTGCTGCAATTCTAGTCTTTGTGCATCTGAGTACCAGTCACTGGGAAAGAACAGCAGGCACACACACACACACAGTCATGTGACCTTTGGCAAGATGTTTTGGTGTGGAGAGGTGTGATTTTTGCACCCTTTCCTGGGTGGGGGCCAACCTAGCGGACCCCCTAGGTACGACCCTGTCTGTAGGTTCCCTCCAAGCCTGTAGTTTTATATCTGTAAAATGATATTCTGAAGAAAGAAAGGCTACTGAAGTAGTCAAACCAGTCTCTTAATAGCTCTAGCCAGGCCTGTTTAGCATCCCTTTGCATGACTAAGAAGTCCAAGTGACTGATTTGCCATAGAAACTATGACTGGAGATGCTTTCAGAAGCTGAGCAAAAAGTGGATAGGTTCCCTGCCGCTGCCCCACCCTTGAAGTGAATGTTGGAGGAGAGGAGATCATCAGCTAGGTCAGTTTTGGCTTTTGTGGAAGTCTGGAAACTTAATGGCGGAGCATGATGTGTTTGAGTGCTAATGCTGTGAACCCTTCCATCTTATACTCAACCTGTAGATGTGTGTAAATAAAACCATGTACTATAAAGATGTGTCTATAGCATCCTTATTTCTAAGGGTAGCACACTCAAGGTATTGGTATCCCCGAGATCTCGTACCACTCAGGAGTTTAGCCTGCATGTAAAACCCCACTTGTGGACTTCCCAAAAGCAGATCCATTACTATGGGGAGGCTAGCCAGGTTGTTGTTTTTTTGCCCTGGGTGAAGCCTCCAGAGGGACCCTATTGAGGCTCCCAGCCTGTGTGTGTGTGCAAATGCACATGGGGTGTGTTTGTTCCAAACAGGGTCTTTGACTCGGGTGAAATAAAGCCTAGTTTCACCCCCTGCCAAAGGTGGTCATTGTGGAGACAGGATGCCAGCTTACATAGGCCTTGGTTCTTCTTACGTATTTTGTCTGCATGGTAATGATCACTGTAATTGTGAGCAAAGATGAGGGACTTTGGTGAGCCAAAATAATTGCTTTAAAATTGCTTTCAGGGAAAGGGGCAGGGGAACAAAAGGAATATTACCATGCAGACAAACTACTTCAATCCATTGCTTGTTGCTGCCCACTCAGAAGTCACAAAGCTGCAACAGGAGACTACCAAGTACGTGTCAATAGCAAAAAGTGTGAGGGGACAGAGAGAGGGAGACAGCTTAGGGGTGCCTTGAGCACCCTAGAGCCTGTAGCCAGTCTTGGAAAGCAGAACTGAGAAACCCCTGGTCAAATCCCAGGAGAGCTCCTGTCAGTAGATCAACTGTTCTAGGGGTTAGGTGTGCCAGTTGTCCAACTCCATACAAGGCAGCTCCTTCTCTCCAGTGTGCTTACTTTGGTCACTGACCCAGCAGAAGGCAGAGCAAGCTCCATTAGTAAATCACTGGGTGAGAAGTTGGCAAGGTTTCTGACTCCCTATTGTTTAACAGTAACAACAATGGATTTTTGTATGGAAGGACTGTGAGCTCAGCTCAGTTCTGGCACTTAAACTAAATCCATTTGTTCAGCAGTGGCCCAGAGCCAGGATATTCTTAATTCTGTTTTTTGCACCAGGCTCCACTGGCCATGAGACATGCTCCTGTGTCTTGCTCCTCTGATGCATTTTGATTTTCTGCAGCTCAAGGAACTTGTCTAAGTTCTCTTCCTCAAACCATTCCCATTCCACAAGGAATTTATTGCACAAGGCATGGCATGGTAGGTATTGTTTCTTTACTAACGAAAACTGATTGCAAATCTGTGCCTTAGATGACCATAAGCATGTGAAGAGCACCTGTAAACCCAAGGCAGCATATCTTTGTTTCCTTCCCCCCTTTCCAGCAGAAAGTGATTGACCCAGGTCAGCCTTCCACAACTTGGTACCCCCCAGAGATCATTGGGCTACAACTCCCATCATTGCTGATCACTGGCCAGCTGGGAGGTGGAGTCCAAAACATCTGGAGGACTCCAGGCTGGGGAAGGCTGCCCCAGGTACTCGGCAACACTTGAAAGAATGGCTACCTATGGATCCAGAAGAATCCCCATCCCGGGCAGGCAAAAGTTGAGATTACCTGGAACTTCTTCTCCACGGACACCTTTTGCTCTCTGTTCAACAGGCAAAAGTGATTAGTTTAAGCTAGGCTTCCCTAAATGTTCCATTAAAACTGCACAACAGCAGTCATAGGATGCAGCCAGCCCAGCTTTTATGGACATGATCCAAGGGAAAACTACATGTTATTCACACTCTAGAAACATGTGTCAAGTGTCCACTATTTTAAAGAGAAAGCAGCTGCTGATCTGGATTGGGGCCCCAGTATTATTATTATTATTATTATTATTATTATTATTATTATTATTAAAATTGCATATTGCTCTGTAGATCTCAGGGCAGTTCACAAGGTCCCATGCCAGTTTCCTAACCTAAGTCTCCTTCCTCAGCTGCTATTTACCCTCAAAGGTGCCAATGAATGCAAACAGCACCTTTGAGGGCACGGTGATGTTGAGAAAAACCCCGATATGATAAGAAGCAAATACTGGAATGGGGCAGTGGCTACTTTTTCTTCAACATAAGTGGCTAGTTTTAAAAAAGAAGTGTGAGTAAAATCCAGTTTAGTCTTCAGCACAGAGACACATGTATGTCCCAAGTCCCAAGCGTCAGGGTGATTGTGAGATTGGTAGAAGTGCTTCCCCCTTCTGGATGTTGCTCCCAGTTACAGAGGACATCAGGCTTGTCCACCCTGCTGCTTGTCCTGTGCTTTCTAGGCACAGGTCTGAGCAGTTTTGCCTTTGCCACTTTCCCCTGGAAATCCTACTCTTTAGCGCTCAATTGGAACAAAGGCAGTCCACAGAAAATCTGACTGCCATTTGTTCCAATTCAGGGCTAAACAGAGGGTTTTCTTGAGGAAAGTGCTGGGGTAAACTAAGGTGTGGATAAGCCCATCTGGTGGCAACATGATTTGGATCACCATAACTCTGTACACAGTCTTATATTATGCTTGCGGTGATGAAAAACCATGGACAGGGTACATGTTGGGGAGAAAGCAGGGGAACAGGTGAGGGAGAAGATAGTAAGCCCAAATCCTGGAAAAGGGCTAGAGAACCTTACCAGCTGTAGTCACCTCTGGACAACTCAGTTGTGGGCAAAGGTGAGAAGAGCAAAGAATGTAAAGTTTTACCTTTGTACACTAGGCTAGTTTCTACTCACACTCTTCTTTGTTTTCCCTCCATCCAGGGAAGCAAGAGGCTTTATCTGAGTCAAGGACACATTCTAGCCAGGCTAGACAAAAACACTCAAGGAGAGCACAAAACAAGACTAGGAGGGGGTAGGGCTGGGAAGAGTCCCAAGGGAAGCATTTGTCTTCAGTCCCTAAGGTTCCCCACCCCAGCTATTAAAAGAGCTGCTGTAGCCCAGGTTCAGACATAGGTAGCATCCTTTCCTTCCAAGAATGTGTGGGCTGGGTCCTCCTACTGCAACAGGAAAGAAATTAGGACCCCACTCTCCAAGGGCAGATTAGGCGTTATCTGCATTGGAAGGCCAAAATGCTGGTGGCAGACCTCTACCTAAAGCAGAAATGGAAGAGTTTACAAGAGTGCAATCACTCTCTTGGCCACTAATTGCGGATCCCAAGGGAACAGCACTGGTTCTGCTCTTGAAAGAACAACAATTAACCAACAGCTGCTGTGCACATTGTTTATTGGAGACACCGTTTATGAACAAGTGTTCTGAAAAAAAGAAACTCAGCTTTGATTCCTTTCCACAACAATGTATGAACAGTGATCCATCTCCAATTCCCATCACAGTTTAAGTACCAACATTGTCTTTCAGGAAACAGCAACTTGACATTTTTCAAGAGATTCACCAAAACCAAAAAAAGGATTGTCCTTAATCTCCTTCCTCCTATATATTAGTGTCTGTAGTAGTGGAAGAACTAACTTAAACCACATCAACTATTATAGAAAAGTAGTGGTCCCTTTAACGCAGGAATGAAGAACCCGTGGGCCTCCCAATGTAGTTGGGACTACAACTCCCATCACCCCATAACCACTGGCAGGGCTGACTGGGGCTGATGGGAGCTGGAGTCCAGCAACATCCAAAGGGCCACAGGTTCCCCACCATGTGAGCAGATCACTGTGGAAAACGAAAGACTGTCACATAAATACACTTGCTTCCTCTGAGCAGAGGGCACCAATCTGCTCATCACATTCAGAGCAACAGGCAAAGGGGAAGTAGGATGAGCTCTTCCAACCAAGAGAAAAATAAGGCACTAGGGGAGAGTTGGGGGGGTGGCCTCACATATACCTCACTTCCTTTCCCAGGGTTTGGGCCAGACGTGCCTTTTGTGGAAAGGAAAATTTGATTGCCTAGTTGAGGCAGAGGCTGCTGGAGAGAAGGAGAATGGATAGCTGCCACCATATGGGAAGACAACAACAGGTGGACAAGCAAGGACCTTTCCCCCACCACAAAAAGACACCGCAGGCTTCAAGGAAACAGGTCCTCGCTAGACCTCAGCAGTTCGCTGTGGAATGCAGCCCTCCATCTCAAGTGCTTCAGGCCAACCCTCATACTTGTTGGAGCTCTTTTTGTTCTTGACGTGCTATGAAAATAACAAAATCAGGGTTTACATGGATATTTCACACTCCTCTGCTTCTCCTCCCAGATTTTATCTAAGGCAGAGGTAGAGAACCTCCAGCCCTCCATATATTGTTGGACTCCACCTCCCATCAGTCCCAGCCACCATGGCCAATAAGTCAGAATCAATAGAAGTTGGAGACCAACAATATCTGGAGTGCTCCAGTTTCCCTCATGTGTGAGCTAGTGATTTCAGGATTTCTCTGAAATACAGACATTTTAAGGTGACATCTGTGAAAAGGAAAAATGGTTCAGTACCTGTTCAAAAGGACTTTTGTTCTGCACCCCTTTGGCTCCTACAAAAACCCAGCTATCTCGAAAAGCTAGGTCTTTGGCAACCTTGCTGCCCAGTTCTGAGAAGATTTTACGGGTCTCCTCATTCATCCTAGAGGGAACAGAAAATGTGAGTAAACAAACCTCTACTATTCACTCTTCTGGCCCAACCAACACAGTAAAACATTATTCTTTCTGGAAAAAGTTCAGTGTGGTGCCAAGAAACTACTGTACAGAGCAAGACTTTCAACTGGAATTTCTTCTCCCATCCAAATGCTGTAGTGGTGTGAGAAGTTGTACTTAAACACAAGTTATTCCTTCAGGTGAAAAAGCCCTGTCCTGCACCAAGTCTGGCAATCTCCCTTTGATCCAATATTCAGCGATGGGGAACCAGTGCTCCCACCATGTTTCTTGTCTACAACTACCATCATCCCCAACGACTGGCCATGCTGGCTGGGAATGCTAGGAGTTAGGAGTCCAACAACACCTGGAGGGCCCCTGCTTCCCCATCTCTGTCCTAAACCATAATATAAAGCCACAATATCTTAATTTCAAACCCCCTCTCTTATAAGCTTATTCATACATGCATGCCCATCATTTGAAAGTTGCAGCATCAAGCACCACACATTGCCTGTGTGGAGGAGTCATTACCAATCAGATAGAACTTTCATATTTCATGTTTGCATATTTTCATATTTCATATTAACGTGCTTGTTAACAGGTCCAGGCTGCATGTTCATCAAGGTGTGCTGAACCAAAGGTGAACTGTTCCAGAGGCTTTGCTAATGCCATCTTGTTAGTCAAAATAACCCCACCATTAATTGGCAGTTGCTGTAGCAATGAGGTCATGTATGTTTATATACACTTGCTTTGATATAAGCTAATTGGCTTGCTTTGATGTTATCCTTATCTGTGGGCTTGGGGTGCTGGGCTCTGACCTCAGAAAGGGGAACTATCTGTAACACTTGGGTATTTGCCACCTATGCTGTCATTTGGGCAGAAGTGGTAGACAAAGTAACATATGTTGGATGATATGGAGTTATGCAACTCCCAAGCCAAGGAGAGAAGTACTGTATTTTTCGCTCTATAAGACGCACCAAACCACAAGACGCACCTAGTTTTTGGATGAGGAAAACAAGAAAAAAAATATTCTAAATACCAGAAGCCAGAATAGCAAGAGGGATCGCTGCACAGCGATCCCTCTTGCTGTTCTGGATTCTGGGATAGCTGCGCAGCCTGCATTTGCTCCATAAGATGCACACACACTTCCCCTTACTTTTTAGGAGGGAAAAAGTGCGTCTTATAGAGCGAAAAATACGGTAACTTAAAAACCTTTAGAAGACATCTGAAGGCAACCCTTTATAGGGACTTTTTATTGTTTAATGTTTTGTTATGTTTTTTATATATGTTGGAAGCCGCCCAGCGTGGCTGCGGCAATAACTAAAAATTGGGGTATGAATAAAAATTGTTCCGGCACCTCTCACCACACCTCTGGCTCACAAGAAGATTCTCCCTGGAGCGCAAAGAGGACATCCTCTATGGGCAATGGAGAGGGTCTTCTCATGAGCCAGAGGTGCACCAGGGCTTTAATGAGGCTCTTCAGCCTCCAGTTGATGCGCAGGAAGAAGCCTCCTCTGCCTCAGCTCTGCAAGCTGCCCTGTCTCTCCAGCTTGTGCAAGCAAGCAGAAGGGACAGGGCAGATTGCAGAGCAGATCTCCTCCTGTGCGCGGAAGCAGGAGGGACAGGGGAGCTTGCAGAGCAGACACACAGGGAAAAAGCTTCTCTGCTCATCTGCTCTCCCCCCTCCATAGAGTTGTCCTGCCCCTCCTGCTTGTGCGCGGAAGCAGGAGGGACAGGGCAGCTTGCAGAGCAGACACACAGGGAGGCTTCTTCCCTGCATATTATCTCTGCCCATTCACACAGCAGCCCTCCCTGCTCCTTTGGTGCAGAAGCAGGAGGGACAGGGCAGCATTCCCGCACCTGTTTTTCTAGAAAAAAAAGCACTGTTTATATTCACTTGCTTTGATATAAGCTAACTGGCTTGCTTTGATGGTATCGTTATCATTGGTTTAGGGTACTGGGCTTTGAGCCCAGAAAGGGGAGTTACATGTAAGACTTGGATATTTGCCAATCTATGCCTTCATCTAGGCTGGTCAAGTGATGGGAAATTCTAGACAAAGTGATGTATGCTGCTTTGTATATAAAGAATGTGTGCACATTTGCTTGGGTGCAGACAAGCCATCTCCCTGCTGCTGTGTCTGCCTCGAACATGTAACGGCTAGGAGACCTGGCAGGCTGTAAGTCTACTCCTTTCTTTAATAAAGCAATCTGGTGTTTTTGGCATCCTTCTTCAGGATACCTGCACTCAGCCACTCCCATGATCCCTCCTTTGGGCCAGCGGTTCAGGACACAAAGGCTGAGTAACCAAAGGATAAGTAATCAAGCCATGGGTATGCAGGTCTGAATAAGCCCTCAGTGGCCCCCATGCTAGATACAGGATAGACCACCCTCTCAGTCCTCTGAAGGAGACCAACTTTGGATCTCAGAGTCTCAAATGCTAGGCATCAAAAAACAGATGCAACAAACGGCTGTCTTTTCTCAATACACTCCCAATTTTACTTGAGTACCTGTTAAAAGGGGGATTCCCCAGCCTCCTCAACAACCGCTTTGCATTAGTTTTATATAAGTTAGGTAGCTTCCTTTCAGGCTGAGTACATTTTTACTACATGAGTTGAGCGTAACCTGTGCTGGCTGCCCCCGTTTTGTTTTTATTAAAGATTTTCTTGTTTTACAGAAGTAAGTATAACTGTCCCCCTGTTAACACTCACTTTGTGGCAGGATCATCGTATGAGGCCACAAACACCAGCGTCCCCTCGTGCAGCGGCCGGATAAATTTTAACAACTCGTTCACATCTGGAAGGGTAGGGAGAGAATGGAAGGAGATCTCAGAACAACTGTTCCTCCCAAGTGTCATAGACCAAAGGCTTGCATAAAGGCTACAATTCTGCAGAGATGGTGGCATAGGGTGTAGAATTCAGCATTATGAAAAACTTAACTATAAAAACTCCAAAGTGGTTGGGGCAGATATGCTCCAAAGTGCAAGTGGGCAACACCTGCTGAATTATTAGATGATAGAAGGGTGGCTGGACACAATTCTCAGAGGTTAGGTGTGAGGTTTCAGCACTCTGCTTAACCTCTAGCCCTTCCCCAGTACTAGCAGAGACAAATTAGGAATACATTGTGCAAAAAAGGGTGTAAGTATCAACACAGAAAATATGCAAGTGGGATCAATGTGCAAAGCAATTATTTTATGGCCATGACCCCTAAAGTCTGTTCCTTTACAAGGGATGGCCTCCACATCATCAATATGTTGTAATCTGGATGTGCCCTCTTGATGCATTTACAGTGTCTTGACCTTTGAGGAGCCTTCAGCACACGCACTTGTACTGGGTCTTTTGCTTGACTCAGAGCCCATTCCCCCCATTAAGCATCCAGAGTTGTGCTGGGTGTCAAAGCACATTCTGGTCCCCTTTCAGGTCCAGTATGCACCAGTACCACAAGCTATTTGCACAGCCTCAGGTGCCCCTGTTCACACAGACCTAGCCTGCAAATCCATCCACTGTTGTTCCGCCTTCTGCCCAGAGCTCTTGGCCTGGTGAAAAAGCAGTATAGAGTGACAGCAACCCTATGCTACAGCATCTTCTTAGGCAGCCTCTATCTTCTGTAATCCAGTGCATGTTAGTCAACATGGCAACCTTCCTTGAAATTATTTTGCCTTCCTCCTAAAATTGATGGACTATGCAGAACTAGATAAACTAACGGGAAGAATTCGAAACCAGCGGGACCGGACATTCACAGAAGATTGGCGTAAATTTACGGACTATTTGAAAAGTAATTGTGATGATCAGATTACATTTGTAGGTTTGCAGGAAGTTTTGTAAGGGGAATAATTTGAATTATTGCATTATTGAACGAAAAGGATGACGTTAATTATGATAATTAAAGGCAATATGAATTTAAGAACTGCAGAAGAAATCATAAAAATGGGAGATCATCAGAGGTGCTGATGGAAGTCCAAAAGATTGTATAAGAGGTGAAATTTTGTGGAATGTATGACAATTAATATGTTTTAAAATGAATAAAAATTATTGTTATTATTATTATTAAAATTATTTTGCCTTCCTCCAAATCCAAAGGCTGCTTGTGCCCCCATAACCATATTGGAACACATCCTTAAGATTTTGCAAATAATCCCTGTATCTCCCCTTCTTTTTGCCCCATCTTGAGTACCAAACTCCTACTAACACAGCACACTCACCTCCTGCCCACATGTCAAAGAACTTTGCATCAATCAGTTCTCCATTCACCCCTGCAAAGCAGAGCAGAACAGGACAGTGTTGGTGACTAGTTTTTATGTTGCCCTACAACAACATTATTCATGCCCACCACCCTCTCAAAAGCCCACCTTACCATTCACCAGTGCAACGTTCAGGCCCCGGCCTACATTGTTCTTCACGCTGCTCATTAGCCTGAAAGGAAGATCAGGGCTGGTCAGAAAATGTCCCATCAAGAGATCTAAGTGAGGCTAGAGTGGGGTCACATCTGGTTGGTAAGGCTTTCCCCTAGTTTCTTCCCCCACTCCAATAGCCACCCATAGGGGATTGCACCTGAGCAAGTAGATGCAGCCCATGAGCATCACCACCTCCAGTCAGGTTGGTTACAGAAAGGCTTTGAGAGCCACAGTCCTCCTCAGTGGCAATGACTCACATTTTATCCTCAAGGCAGATCTTGGGCCCAATGACATTAGCTGCACCGCTCATGATCCGGAAGGCGAACGAGTTGTCTGGGCAGGCCCGAGGAAGGCCACACTTGTACTTCTTAGGCCTAGGTTCTAAGAGAAATCCCAAAGCCCCGTCGTTACAAGTACCCTTTTGCGCCAAACAGGATGCTTTCTTGCCCTGTCAAGAGCTGGGCAATCTGCGGACTCCAATTCCCATCAGCCCCAGCCAACAGGGTCAATGGTCAAGGATGGGAATCCAGCAACATCTGGAGGGCCACAGGTTCCCCAACCCCACACTGCTGCATTGCTCTTAACTGCCGGTGATGAGGAGAGGCACAACAGTGCTTTAGTCATCCAGCCCCAAGATACAGCAGTGAACGTCACCTAAAAGATCCTGCCCACCTTATACATTATAATAATGGAATTCCTGGGGCAATCCTCTCTGGGAATGCCTTGCGGGAGATTCTGTGATGGCGGCCAATGCCACAGGGCTAAGTGATGCTTTTTGTCTCATTCCTCCCCAAGTAGGCTGACTTGTGCTTTCTTTTGCTTTTCTCACTGCAAGAGTGACCATCCTTCCCCCCCACCCCCAATTCTAGCAAGGAGGAAAAAAGAAGGGACAGCAGAGGGGGAATAACAGAGGCAATGGGCTTTTTTTCTATTAGGATAAGGAATGCTGTACAACAAGGCAAGTAACTTTTAAGGTAAAACTAGACAAGAAAGATAAAAGGCTTAAGAGCGGACCAGGCAAAAAAAAGGCCAAGAGAGGCAAGTGTAACTAATCTGAACTTGGGCAAGGCAGGGAAGGAACCAGGGTGGAGCCTTCTCTACCTGTCTCAGGCTTCAAAGCTGCATCAATTAACCCTGCCTGTCTTGAGGGAGACACCCCATGTCTGGACATCTCCCTTCCACTGACAGCCACTTTTTGACCAGCTGAAGGAAAGCTGTTGCCAGGAACTGAAGGAGACTTATGCATGGAACCGGCAACAGCTCTCCAAGAGGCCGGGTTGTGGATTTTCCTGACATCAAAGCAAACATTATTTTAAACCCAAAGACGGCAGAAAGTTACATGGAAAGCACGTGCTCTATGACTGAACTATGATAACACTTCTTCTTCTGACAGTTAGGGCAGGCCAGAACCTGCTCTTAAAGTAGGAATGAGGCTTTCTGGGTGTTCCTTTGGGACTCCAGCTCCCATCAGTTCCCCAGCCAGCATGACCAAAAGCAGAAAGCTGGGAATAAGTATTGCTTTGAACAGGCCTTCACATGCTCCACTGTACTATCCTCTACTTCCACCCTCTCAGCTCATCTGAACTCACTGCGGTGTCTACTGTTGCTGCCTGCTTTCTCTGCCGTGACCACTCTGATCTCATCAAGCATGCTGGCCAATTCTTGGCGAATAACCCGAGGACATTGAGGTAAACCAGTATTTTCTAGGGATGGCAAAACACACATAAAGAGCCAGAGGAGATGCACAAGAAAAAGTGATGTGGAACCCTCATTTCCCACTTACCCTAACAAGCAGGGATGGGCAAACCCTCTAGATCAGAGCTTTCCAAATTGTGTGTCATGACAAGTCAGTGTGTCAGCGTGTTGCAAGAATGCTCCTTGTGCTCCTCCCAGGGCTGGAAAGGGGTTAGTTTAACCTCTGGTTTGCTAGTAAAACTGTATTACTGTGTCGCAAAATGATGCATGTAAAAAATGTGCCACCAACATGAAAAGTTTGGAAAACTCTGCTCTAGGTGCTGTTGGAGTCCAATGTCCATCAGCCTCAGCCAGTATAGCCAATGACTAGGGATGATGGGAGTTGGAGTTCACAGTACAACATAATCTCTCCTGAACTGGTCACCTCAAACTCATTTCCTACCACAGTGGAGTGGCAGGGAGTCACTACCACCACATCTGCTGCTAAGGGAAATTAATGATTCCACTTTATTTTAAGATATACCACAAAGCCACCCCAAACTGAACCCCACTCTATCAGATAGCTACTGAGAACCGCAATACAGCACAGAACTGTCCTAGATAGCCAATGAAGATTTCTCTCTGCCACCCCCTTAATTTCTGTGAGCATTTTGTTTGGTCTCCCACCACTGCTTGGTAGTTGGTGCTACATGACAAACTGTATGTCCCTCAGCTGGTGGTGCTGTATGATGGGCTATGATGAGATAAATCTCCCATTTCCCCCTGAGGATTTCCTTGCTCTTTCCCTTTGCCTTCTCCTTGATCCAAAGTGACAATCAGCACTGTGAAACAAGCAGGATCTCTCTGGTTTATCTCAGTTGCACTATGGGAACTTTAAAAAGTCTCTCCATTAAGTGGCAAAACAGTTCAACACAGTTTAAGAGTGCCCAAGCTCCAAGACCTGTGTTGCTCCCAACAAAGTCAGAGTGAGTGATGAGTTTGCAAACCGGGTGTGTGTTAGTGTAGACCCCATAAGAATGTAGCCAAAGCCATCTACCTGATGTAGGAGGATTCTCAGGACCTGCAAGGAAGCAAAGAAACAGCTGTATCAGCAAGATCCACTCCAGATCTTGTGCCTTGCCTCATCACTTCAAGGATGTAGCAGCAATATGTCAAGATTAAAATTCTTTTACTCCTCAAAACACCCCAACAGGACAGGTGCCAAAGAACTGAATTAAATCCTCTTCGGTTTATTTATTTAAAGTATTTTATCCCACCGATCATCACAATGCAATGCTAGGTCAGGAGATATATATATATATAATTGTAAGGCTTGGAGGCGATACTCAAAAAGCAAGAAAAGAAACACTCTTCTTGCAAACTTGGAAATTATGTGGATTGTATCACTAGGCTGAGCTATCCAGTTTGCAAAATCACTCAATTTCATCATTAAAATAACAGTGTAATGTTTGCAGGGGAAAATCAGCTTCTTTATGGTGAAAAGTAGATTAGAACTTCCCAGCCAAGCAACCAAGGGTGCCAAAGGCTACCTGAGCATACATATATTCCATCACTGAAGAAATAAATGTGTAACATCTCTAAAGCACTATAAGAACTAGGCAAATGAGGATTTAGATGTAGGGTCTAGACATTTAACAGGAGTGAAATCTCAGGTGCCAGAAAAAAATGTAGATCAGCTCAGGGATGGGGAACCTGTGGTCCTCCAGACAATGCTGGATTACAACTCCCATCAGCCCCAGGCTGATGATGGGAGTTGTAGTCCAGCAACAGTAGGGCCACAGGTTTCCCACCCCTACTCTGACTAGTAAAATTTAATTATGTCAGTTAAAAAAACACCATATGGGATGGCTCCTGCATTTCCACACTATAAGCTGTGATAAAGGGCGGTATATAAATCAAATGAATGAATAAATGAATAATGAATGAATGAATGAATAAGTAAATAAATAAATGTGATCAAGTTTGACACTATCCACTTCAACATGGGTCTTCAGAGTCCAAATCTATGTTTCAGGGATTAGGCACCTGTGGCTCTCCAGGTGTTGGACTACAACTCCTATCAGGCTTGGCTACTGACCATGCTGGCTCAGGCTGATGTGAGGTGGAGTCCAACATCTGGAGGGCTACAGGTTCCCCATCTTTCTCCTACATTGTCACAAAGCTCACTCAGTGACCCTAAGGCCATCACTTTCTGTCTGATCCAACCCAGACTAGTAAACAAGCTCACAAAAAGTTAGAAGCATTCAAAATTTCTTAGCAGCCTGCTGGGGGTTTGCAGTGGAGGAATTGAGGGGTCCAGCTCCAAGGGCCTTCTGGCAGTTCCCTCCCTGCAAGAAGTGAGGTTACAGGGAACCAGTCGGAGGGCCTTCTCGGTAGTGGCGCCCGCTCTGTGGAACACCCTCCCATCAGATGTCAAGGAAATAAACAACTACCTGACTTTTAGAAGAAATCTGAAGGCAGCCCTGTTTAGGGAAGTATTTAATGTTTGATGTTTTATTATGCTTTTAATTCTGTTGCGAGCCACCCAGAGTGGCTGAGGAAACCCAGCCAGATGGCTGGGATATATCTATATCTATATTATTAAGCTCTGCATATTCTCCAGCATTTCTACACTAGGCATGAAGGAGACAGCTGCCCCCCCCCCCACCTCAGCAGCCTGCTTGGATCTCATGCTAGGTTCAGAGGTGTGATGGCGCACCCTGTCCATCTTCTACCAGCCTACATGCTATGGCTAACAAACAAGTGCTTAAATACAAGGCTGGCCTAACCTCCTTTACAGGGACATTGATAGGGGGGGGGGGGGGAAGTGTTAAAGCCCATGTACATGGCCCTCAACTCCCTTGAGTTACAAAAATTAGCAAGGCAGGGAAAGGGAGGAATAAATAAACTGCATTGGAATGGTAAGTGCAAATTCTGCAGAAGTTACATAATTAGTACTCTTGGAATTATTCATTAGAGTAACATCTCATGTCTGAGGAAGTAAGTGTGAAAACATCAGCAGAAAATAAATTGCACTCAGTAAATGTCAGAAGATTTTGCCATGAGGGAGCTTCTGTACCCTCTCTGCTTTAAGCCTAATTACTCCTCTAAAGTCACATGTTATAGGCACAGAGACTTTAGTGACCCTGCGACTGGGCTCCATAAAGGTCTCTAATCTCACTTCTTGTTTAGGGCCATGTAGAGCTAGCCCAAGACACTGAAACACTCACAGATACAATAGCACAGTGGAACTTTCTCTGCAGCTCACCATGCAGCCCTCATGGAGCAGATGACAAGCATGAAATGAATGAAGGCAGGGGCCTTCTCCCCTTGTCCGTCCCTAGCAGCTGGTATTTGGAGTTACACTGGCTGAAAAGATCCACTTGGATCTTTTCTTACTAGACCTATGCAAGGCTAAACTAAAAATCATCCTAGCCTTCCAGTTATTCTGCTGCCAGTTCCACACAGCCACCTCTAGATCAGGTATGAAGAACCTGTGGCTCTCTAGAGACTGTTGCACTCCAACTTCCATTAGCCTCAACCAGCATAGCCAATGGCCAGGGATGATCAGAGTTGGAGTCCAACAACATCTGGAGGGCCACAGATCCGATCCCTGCTCTAGGTTTAACAACCATAGTTGTCCTCTTTCTCCTTTTCCTGAACCCAACAACATGGCTGGGACTGAAGCATGAAGAAGCAGGCACAGGTAAGGCAGTGGCAGCTGCAAAGGCAACTGTTCCGCCATGACCCAGTGCTCCAACCCTTCCCCACCATAGCCCATCATCCCCACTCCTAGCTGTTCTGGTTCTTACTCCTGAGGAACTGCTGCAGGCGAGAGAAGCCACTCTGGGTACCCAACAAGACGCTGACAAGGATCCAGGTCAGTCCTGCTGTCAAGACGATCACAACAACACGAAGGGGACCTGAGATGGTTAAGACAGACAAAGTCAGACCTGCAACAACACCAGCAAACCCCTGAATGATTAAACCTAACTGCCGCCATAATTCAGTGCTTCTTACTACATCTTTCCCTTGTTGTCCCAGGAGCTTAAGGGCTCCAAAAGGCATACCTGATATCACTGGCTAAGTGCTGCAATTCTGTGTCTTAACCAAATCTAAATGTTTCTTTCAAGCTAAAACTTTCAATGCTTCTTTCAAGCTAAAACTCACCTGCTAGTCTCATGGCCCCTTGAGGGTGTCCGGAACCAGCGACAATCCAATGCTACTAGGCTCCTGAAGTGCCAGGGCAGGTGAGGGATTCTGAGATGGGTTAGTCACATGCACCCTTCAAACTACAAAGATCAGAAATGGTAATCTGAATCAGCGCAAAGAATTTTAAAAACGCAAACAGCCCATTCTGTAGTCTGCACTACTCAAAAGACATAAACATAAAAATGTCAAACAATATTAAAGTGCTACTTTCACAGCACCCAACGAGACAACCAAGATAACAATCCTGTACTATTTCCAGGCTATGGGCCATTTCAGACATTTATACAGCAACAAACCCTGGTTTGCCCTCTCAGCAGGCAGCCACACTCAAACCCAATTTTAATTTTATTTGAAATAGATTTATTCTGCCAAAACAGTCGATTCAGGCCCCTGTGGTGGCAAACTATTACAAATAATTTATGTACTAATAAATGAATCTGTAAAAAAACAAAACCTTCAATTACTAAAAACTGTTCTGAGGCTTTTTCTTACAATCAAGTGGTATGTGTATATATATATATATATATGCAGGTTTTGGTGTCCTCGGGTGTCTTCCCGTGTAAAAGTTGGGGTGTCTAGGCGACGTTTCGACGAGGTCTCACTCGTCATCTTCAGGCTGGTGCTTTCGGCTTCTTGTTACTGGAACAGAGCAGGATCTCAGTGTTTGAGTTCCTATAAATACTGTTGAGGGGGTGTGGTGTATAGCCTCCAATGTTCTGGGCAGAGAGGAAGTTCCCAGGCTAGTGTGCCTTTTCTTCTTTTGTTCCTTAATTACTTGAGGGATATCTTGAGTGATTTCTTGAGTGATATCCTGAGTACCACTTAGGTGGGTCATTAGGTGTGGATTAGTTGCTAAAGTCTTTGTGTCTTGACCTCTTGAACTTTGTGAAGAGTTTTTCTGAGAAGATGGCTGTACTGCACTTAGTTGTGCTCTGGCTTGGCTTCGTGTATAGGGGCGAGCTGTGGTTTTGTGGCCTGTGTCAGCCAGATCTGTGTAGGGATTGCAGGGGGGTGCAGCACCCGGAGGTGCCACCATGGTTTGGCTACTGGATGGTGTCTGTAATTTATCTGTGGAGAGGGTCTGGGTTTGGGTCTGGTGTGGTTGATTGGTGATGGCGTTCTGTGTGCCTCTGGATCTGGTGTCAGTTTTTGTGGGGAGGGCTAATTTCCAGATGTCTGGCAAGCGGGATGTGTCGTCACGCTTGTTCATGTTGTGAGGGTGTTTCTCTATCTCGATGGCTTCCATGATTATTCTCTTGTGGTGATGTTCCATGTTAAAGAGCAATTTGGAATCTGCAAAATTAATTTCGTGTCCTGTTTCTTTCATGTGTTGGAAAAGAGAGGAAGTTTTTTCTTCTTTTTTGACGGCATTCTTGTGTTCTGCGATACGTGCATTTATTCGTCTGTTTGTTTGTCCAATGTACGTGGCTGGGCAGACTTTGCAGGGTATTTCATAGACCCCTTGGGGGTCTATGAAGAAAAGGCACACTAGCCTGGGAACTTCCTCTCTGCCCAGAACATTGGAGGCTATACACCACACCCCCTCAACAGTATTTATAGGAACTCAAACACTGAGATCCTGCTCTGTTCCAGTAACAAGAAGCCGAAAGCACCAGCCTGAAGATGACGAGTGAGACCTCGTCGAAACGTCGCCTAGACACCCCAACTTTTACACGGGAAGACACCCGAGGACACCAAAACCTGCATTCCTGTACCCGTGAAAATCTACGAAAGCATATATATATATATATATATATATATATATATATATGTGTGTGTGTGTGTGTGTGTGTGTATAAAATGAAATGAATAAATAAAATATATCAACATCAGACTGCATAAAAAACCCCATCAACCCACAGGGAAGGGGAACCTGTACCCTCCAGGTGTAGTTGGACTACAATTCCCATCATTATTGCTTTATTACTTTTATATCACAAAGAGGTTCTCCCCCTCAGTTAATCCCAACAACCCTGTGAGGTAGGTTAGGTTGAGAGGCAATGAGTGGCCCAAGGTCACCCAGTGAGCTTCATAGCCAAGTGGAGATTGGAACCCTGGTCTTCCAGGTCATAGTCTGACACACAAACCACTATACCTCACTGACTGCTGGCCATGCTGGCTACTGTAAGGATGATGGAGCTGGCGTCCAACATCTGGAGGACGCTAAGTCCCCCAACCCTGTGCTAAACCAATTATCCAAATACTCTTCTAAAAATGAATAGTTTTCATTAACCTCCTAAGTATTTAGACCAATCAGGGGAATTCCATTTCTGGAACATCACAACCCTCAATCATGTTGTTGCCAACCATAAAGGGACCACAATTATACCTGCCAATTCCTCAATGGTGTATGACTGACAAACAGACCTGGCTTTCCCTGACCTCAGAGGCACCTAACATCTCACTGCTTTCTGAGTGACTTGGAGCTAGACAAAAATTCAGGTGAAACCCCTACCTACTCTAGTCCCAGACTCTGTCCTTTGTTTATGTTACAACAGGATGAAGTGTCTCATCCTTGCCTTCTACCCCAGCTCTAAACTAGGGGGGGGGGGGGTATCCTTGGACTTGTATTAGCGTCAGAAGCGTTTGTTGCACCTAAAGGTAGCATGACAGAAATGAGTTTTGCATTCTTTCTCTCCAGCTCAGAGCTACTAAGCCAACATTTGCAATACCCCTCAATCAAACATACGAAAAGTGAGCAGGTGAGGCGGTGGGGAAAGCGATGGCCGACAAGATCAGCAAAGCACATGTGGTGCAGCCAGGCAGAAACACTATCTTCTTGAATACTTAATTATTGTGGGCAATAAATGTGCAACTCAAGTAGGGCTGTTGAGGGGATACCAAATAGTGGTGAATGAAGGGCCAGGTGGTGGTCAGTCTGTCTAACAAGTGCATCTCCATGTCCTTGGACATGTCAGATGGGTTGGCCTCCAGATTAAGAAGGTGGGCAAGAAAGAATGTTGCCCCCAAACTCCCTCAACAAATGTTTTCAAAACCCAACTATGATCAGTAACTTCAGTAACTTAAACTTTCCTGTGAGTACAATTGAAGTTGTACAATTATTGGACAATAAAGTTACAGGCATGCTAGCTCATCCAAAAATAAGAAACCTGACAGCAGCTTTCTGCTGGTTGAAAGACTGGCTGCTTCTTGAAAACACTGATGTTTTAGATTTGGAAAGATTTAACAATGCTTTTGGATGGCATGCATATTTGTGGTATGACAAGGTTAAAATTCATAAGGCTTTCAAGAACCATATTGTCAGGAAAGCAGTGTTCAATGTCTGGATAAAATACAAAGACTTATTGGAAAATAAGACCCCAAGGTGGTTATCACCAATGGAAGCCAAGGCCCCGAAAAGACTCAATATGGAGGCCAAATGGCCGAAATATTGGGAAATAATAGAAAAAGATGGAGATAATTGGAAGTTGCAGAGTTTGGAGAAATTAAAAGATAAAGTGCGAGATTGGTTACATTATGCTCAGATCAAAGAAGTTTTTAAGTTGGATAAAAAGATAGGATTCCAGGTGGAAAAATCAAAGTTAGAAACGGAATTGTTAGAACCTAAGACTAAGGTACTCTCAAGAATGTATAACTTGCTGCTAAAATGGAACACACAAGATGAAACGGTCAAATCGGCTATGATAAAATGGGCACAGGACATAGGGTATAATATCATGTTTGCTGACTGGGAACCACCGGTGTGAGATTCACGGCATGTAATGCCTTGAAAGAAAATATTATGAAAATGATATATAGGTGGTACATGACCCCAGTCAAGCTTGCAAAAATATACCATTTGTCTGATAATAAATGTTGGAAATGTAAAGAAACTGAAGGAACGTTCTTTCACCTCTGGTGGACCTGCCCTGGAGTTAAGGCTTTCTGGGAAATGATATATAATGAGTTGAAAAAGGTATTTAAGTATGCCTTCCCTAAGAAACCAGAGGCCTTTCTTTTAGGCATTGTCGGCCAGAAGGTGTTAAAGAAGGACCGAACATTTTTTATGTATGCAACAACAGCAACAAGGATACTTGTCGCCAAACACTGGAAAACCCAAGATTTGCTCACACTGGAAGAATGGCAGATGAAACTGATAGACTATATGGAACTAGCAGAAATGACTGGCAGAATCCGAGACCTGGGAGAAGAGGCTGTGGAGGAGGATTGGAAGAAATTTAAGGACTATTTACAAAAATACTGTAAATTGTATGAATGTTAAGAAAGATGTAAGATTATCAACAATATGGCACCAATAAGTTAGTTAAAAGGAATATGAAGATAAATGAAAGTATAAGAAAAGATAAATTTTGGATAAATATTATGTTAAAATTAAGCTTCTAAGGTTTGGGTTAAATTATCTAAAATTAGGGATACAATATTGGAAAATTATAATATAAGAATTGAAACAAGGTAATAAATTGCTGGACAAAGCTCAAAAATTTGGAACGCAGGAATGAGAGTTGCGAGGAAGTCCAAAGAAGTGAAGAAAATGTGATACTGAAAAATTATATGTTATTTCGTTTGTTCTTTCTATTGTACTAAGAAAATCTTTAATAAATATTTATTAAAAAAAAGAGAAGAAACCTGAAAAAGTACAATAGTATGTCCAATAGGACTTCCTCTTAAACCTGTAAGGCAGGTTTGGATGTATCCAGATACGTCCAGTCTCCAGATACCCAAGACCCTAGCTAGTCTCCCTGGGTTCCATGGGACTTAGTCAAATATCAGTGGGTTTGAATTGAAGGTCAACTTATCTGTAACCAGTGCAACTCCTTCAAAGTAGGCATTATACTACAAGACTTCAAGCAAGAGTTTTGCACCTACATTTTTTAACCAATTGTAACTACTGGACACTGTCCAATCTCAAAGTAAACACAGCAGGAATCTTTATGGCTAGCTGTGCAAACAACTGTGTTCTGTTTTAAACATGTCTTTGTCCTGTTTAAAAATCCAACAACTTCAGCAAGTCACCATGGTAAAGATGTTTTACAACTGAGATACAGTGACTGAGGAATGTCCCAGAAATGTTGTCAAACCACTCACTGGACAGCAGTGAGGCCTGGTCTACAGCAAAACGAGGTGGTAGGATGGATTATACCCTTTTTGGCAGCAGCAATGTTTTGAATGCTCTCTCACATTAAACAAAAAAACAGGTGCACAGTAGACTGTGAGGGAGACCTGAACTAGAACTCTCCCCCCATTCTGCTAGTTTTTTAAGGTGGTTTCTGTTCACGTGCTTGTTTACAATGGAGAGTTTTGGGGAAAGAATGTGGCTTCTGGCCTTTTGACTGAAGTGGTACAATGCATTGCAGAACCTCAGAATTCTCTATCGCCCTCTCATTCTGCTGCCTGTCTGCAGACCAGGCTTGAAGTGGCTTCCACTGTATATTAGCAGCATTGGCCTAGGGTTCAAGTTCCTACTCCACTATGATCTCTCTGGTCACGGGATCTTGGCTAGTCCTGTTCCTCTCTGCTCCACATCATCATTTGTCCTCAAAAGCCACAGGGGCAAAAGGAGGTAATCACCTCAAAGAAATTGCACAGTACTATAGTTAATAACAACCCCCTGGATTCTGGGGAGTTGAATTGACCTCCATATCTTTCCTGAGCCCAGGATAGGGCGGTGGGGCCTGCCCTGCCACAATTGCCATGAGTGAACCGCTCCTTGTTTGACCCGGGGCCTCTTTTCCTTTTAACCTGCCCTGGATCACCTCTCCACCTACAGTTTCGGGGCTGGGGATCCAATGATCCACCCATCGCTCGGCACTGGAAGGGAATCTGATACACACAGAGAGAGAATTTAAAGCTGCTCGGATTTCCCTCCAATCTGGACCTTTTGGGGCAGCGGAGCTAAATCCCCCATCTTGTTCTCCAACCCTCCCCACGTTACTTTAAAATCAACCTTTAAAAATATTTCTCCCTCCCTCCCCTCAGGTGACAGGCGGGCCCCGAGCCTTGAACAGCTGCACGGGCGGCAGCGGCGCAGCTCCTGCAGCCTCCTTCCCGCCCGCCCGTCGCTGCGCAGGAGATGCTGCAGGGAAGCGAGACCTGTTGCACTTCTGCCTGCCGCGGCCCTGGAAAGGACGCCGGGCCCTCGTCGCGAGAGAAGGCGGCTCCCCCCGTTGCTCTCGCTCGACCGACAACCCCTCGCGCACCCCGGCCCCTTCCGCCCGCCCCCCAAAGCAGCCCCCTCGTCTCTCCTGGTCAAGTCCAGCGGCCCACATACTCAACTCCCCCGCCCAGCGATCTCCTCCTCATGGCGCCCCTCGATTCTCGCCCTGAGGCGCCGGCCTGGAAAAGCGCCTCCGAGAGGCCTCCGAATCCCGCCGCTCCTGCGCCGCCTCACCCGGATCCGGCCTCCAGCAGGATCTTCCTGCTACTGGAGCTCGGCGGCGGCGGCGGCGGCTCCTCCCGCCGGCTCCGCCCAGCGCCCCGGGGCAGCCGGCGCAGGCAGAGGTGGCAGCGGAGGCGACCGGCGCCAGCTCCACGGAGCGGCGCCCATAACCCCGCCTGCTCCTGGCGGGACCATCAACCGCGCGGGGCCTGAGAGCGGGAGGCCCGGGGCAGCTGCTCCCCCACCTCACCTGAGGCGGCTGCCGCTACCTGGGCGCCCTGAGGGAAGGCGGCAGGGACGGCGCCCAGTGCTGGCATGAGAGCTCTCAGTCTCTCGACGTTTTATATAACGTATATATAACCAGTGCTTTACAATGGTAAACTGCCTTGGGTGCCCTGGCAAAAATCCAATAAATAAATGTTGAAAGGTCACATAGCTGTTGTTGCAGGAAAAATACAGGGATTTGGCTTTTGCTGCCCAATTCCCCAAGGGACTGAGTCCCCAAAGTCCATCATGGGTCAGAGATGAATGGATGGAGGCAAGATCCATAGAAAGCAAGGCAGATCTTTTATTTTTTCTGTTTGCCACAGAGTCCCACCACCTTCTTGCAAGGAGGTAGGAGAGAGCCAGAAAAAAAGCGTGCAGGAACCTTTAAAGACTTGAGACATTGCCTAACCCCTTAGCCAAAGACCACCCTCAAGGCATCATGCGTACATCACAGGAGGAGGTGGTCTACACAACAACAATTTGAGAGTGAGGTTATCCCCTGTTTGCCAAAATTTCTGATAATGTTAAACTGATTACATTACCTAGGCAGTCTGATCATTCTTTTGAGATGGTAAATGCTTTAGTTCGTGAATCCAGGTCACGGGTCTACCCTATTCATGCACAAAATATGCCCTTAGGATTTGTAAGTGAAAGAACTATTGGAAAAGGTTTCTCTTCTGTAAAGGAAATATTTAGAGTCATCAGGAGAGCCAAGATGGCTTTTGGCGATTGTTTGGTGTGTTAAAATAAGGTGCAATTTTCTTAGGGAACATTTCCTAAATTTTGAAGGGCGAAGGATTGGTTTTCTATGGAGTGTATATCTGCTATGTTTGCGCAACCTAAAATTTTATAATGCTAACTACCTAAGATATTGCACTGTGACATCTGGGTGACTCATGCTGAACTTTGTCAAGGGTGTTGCAAGTTAAAGTAGCTTTATTATACACATACATTTGGGACTGCAGCTGGTGTTAGTTGCATTGTTTTATCCTCCAAAATTCAGATTTAATTTTTCACTGCAAGCTCAGTTTCAGTATTTTAAGGGGTCACCAGTAATAGGACCAGGGGCAGCTATTCCACAATGGGAGTTTTAGTCCCACAACATCTGCAGGGCCACAGGATCCCTATCACTGGTTTGGCATAAGGTCTGAACATCTGTAGGGACGCGGGTGGCGCTGTGGGTTAAAGCCTCAGCGCCTAGGGCTTGCCGATCGAAAGGTCGGCGGTTCGAATCCCCGCGGCGGGGTGCGCTCCCGCTGCTCGGTCCCAGCGCCTGCCAACCTAGCAGTTCGAAAGCACCCCCGGGTGCAAGTAGATAAATAGGGACCGCTTTCTAGCGGGAAGGTAAACAGCGTTTCCGTGTGCAGCTCTGGCTCGCCAGAGGGTCGCCAGAGCAGCGATGTCACGCTGGCCACGTGACCCGGAAGTGTCTTCGGACAGCGCTGGCCCCTGGCCTCTTGAGTGAGATGGGCGCACAACCCCAGAGTCTGGCAAGACTGGCCCGTACGGGCAGGGGTACCTTTACCTTTACCTTTACTGAACATCTGTGCATTCCCCACCCCTCACCTTGCCACAAGCACAGGCTCTTCTACTCCATTTACACAAGGGAGGAGGGACATTTATGCCAGCACAATAGTGGTACTGCAACATGCACTATATATATTCCCAGTACATAAGTGGAGAGAGGGCAGAGCCGCAGTAAAAAAAACAAAGCACACATGCAAAACTAGTGTAGAGTTGCCATATTTCAAACAATGAAAATCTGGACATATGGCAACCTTAAACTAGTGGCAACACTGTTGTCCATTACCATTTATGGCGTTGTAAACAAAATTTGCCCTTATTTCCTTATGGGGTACACAAGAGCCCTTATAGAGTCCTTTGTAGGTTCTCCATCAGTAGGAGAAAATAACAGAGGCCAACCAGAGAATATTGAGAAGCAAAGCAGCTAGTAAGCCTGATCTTTATTGAACAGTTGCAACAGGGTGCTCCCCCCACAAGCAGGAGAGAGGAGGAGGACCACGAACCATGTGTGCTTGCCATTATATAGCCATTTTTAAATTCCCCGCCCTGGAGCTTAAGACCACCCTTCCATACATCATTCATAGATCACAGAAGAGGCAGCCTACAACAGAAATTTGAATGTTGTTGTTTTTCCTGTCTGTCAGGTTATCTGATGATGCCATATCTGATTGCCTTTTCTGGTAGTCTTGCCATTCCTTTGAGATGGTGATTACTTAATTCCTAAGACAATGGGAAGGTTTTTTTCATTTCCTCTTTCCTTGCAGAGAAACATTTGGTCAGTTGGGGAAAGTTAAAATGGTTTCAGGACTGTCTTCCTGTGCTGCTTCAGACATGTGGTTTATATATTTATATATTTATGTACGTGTATCTTAGACCTTAAAATTCTTATGTATCTGTCAGGGAACTGACATCAGAGCGAGAAGCGGAGGCAGGGCTCCAGAGCAATGCCGGAGAGGGGACCAGCAAGGGGGAAGGAATTCAGCGTAACACCAATAGAGAAGAGAGGGAGATGGAGGAATTGGTGACAGGGCTCCAAGACCCTTCACCCGAAACTAGTGGAGAGAGCGCTGGCACGCCCCTGCCTTCCCCTTACTTGCGCAGACGCGTTCCGTGCAGGGAACATAGGAGGAGACTCAGGGTCAAACAGCTTTTATGCTGGAAGAGGTTCAAGAAACGCCCACTGACGGATTCTGCAAGTGACTAACAGGTCACGGAGGGCGAGCTCTGACCCTAAGCATGGTTGGGCAAGCAATCTAACTAAACTGAAGGCAATTTACGCACAAGTAACCCCTCACAACCATTACAGTATCTTATGTATCTAAGACCTTATGTATCCAAGACCTTAAAATTCTTATTACAATGGGTTACGGTGGTGACAACATCCCTGTGTCACTCCTCCAAGGAAGGAGCCAATCCATTTGCACTGATTGTA
Organism: Podarcis melisellensis; assembly: GCF_964234715.1. Lineage (NCBI taxonomy): Eukaryota > Metazoa > Chordata > Lepidosauria > Squamata > Lacertidae > Podarcis > Podarcis melisellensis. Next base: position 4,417,458 of record NC_138534.1, read on the forward strand.
CTGTGCTCCCATGGCACCTTCCAGATGACAGGGCACCCTCCACTGCACAGTGTACTGCTGGTCTCCAGGAGTTCCTGCAACACAGTGGTTCAAACCCTGTATACTGTTGCCACATACATGCACACTGCTCAAAAGAGCAAAAGGAAGGTAAGAGGCAGCACGGCATCCAAATATTTCCTCTATCTTTCATGAACTACCCATCCCAGAGTTTGTTGTACATAAGTAGGAAGCTGGCTCCAATACTTTGGCCACCTCATGAGAAGAGAAGAATCCCTGGAAAAGACCCTGGTGTTGGGAAAGATTGAGGGCACAAGGAGAAGGGGATGACAGAGGGCGAGATAGTTGGACAGTGTTCTCAAAGCTACCAGCATGAGTTTGACCAAACTGCGGGAGGCAGTGGAAGACAGGAGTGCCTGGCATGCTCTGGTCCATGGGGTCACGATGAGTCGGACACAACTAAATGACTAAACAACAAAAGGAAGCTGGAAGAGCTGGGGGGAGGCAGGAAAAAGTTAAATAGTAATTGGGGACAGTGGGAGTCAGTATTCATCCAGAAGCCCTAAATATGTAGGAAGGGTAAATTAGGTTTACAAAAACAATTTTTATTTATACCTTGCCCATTTACTGGGTTGTCCCATCCACTCTGGGCGGTTTCCAACATATATAAAAACATTAAACAATAAAAAGTCCCTATACAGGGCTGCCTTCAAATGTCTTCTTAAAGGTTTGTAAGTTACTTCTCTCCTTGGCTTGGGGGTTGCGTATCTCCATACCCTCTTTGTCTGGGATTTTCCATCACTTCACCTGCCCAAATGATGGCATAGGTGGCAAATACCCAAGTCTTACAAATAGTTCCCCTTTCTGAGCTCAGAGCCCAGCACCCCAAGCCCACAGATAAGGATAACATCACAGCAAGCCAATTACCGTATTTTTTGCTCTATAAGACTCACTTTTTCCCTCCTAAAGAGTCAGGGGAAATGTGTGTGCGTCTTATGGAGCGAATGCAGGTTGCGCAGCTATCCCAGAAGCCAGAACAGCAAGAGTGATTGCTGCTTTCACTGTGCAGCGATCCCTCTTGTTCTGGCTTCTGAGATTCAGAATAATTTTTTTCTTGTTTTCCTCCTCCAAAAACTAGGTGCGTCTTGTGGTCTGGTGCGTCTTATAGAGTGAAAAGTATGGTAGCTTATATCAAAGCAACTGAATATAAACATATATGACCTCATTGCTACCAATTAATGGTGGGGTTATTTTGATTACCAAGGTTACATTAGCAAAGCTGGAACACTTCACCTTCGGTTCAACACAAGGACAGAGCAAGCTTATTTTCTCCTCTCAAGGCTAGGACTGGAACCAATGGAAGGAGATTTCAACAAAACATCAGTAAGAACTTTCTGATAGTAAGAGCAGTTTGACAGTGGAACAGATTCCCACAAGAGGTGGTGGACTCCCCTTTCTTGAAAATGTTTAAGCTGAGGTTGGATTGCCATCTCTCGTGTATGATCTAGTTGAGATGCCTGCATTGCAGAAGGGTGGACTAGATGATCATCCAACTATAATTCGACGGGGGGGGGGGAGTTTCCTAGTAGGCAGTTGGCTCTGCTAGTAGGCAGTTAGCTTTCCACATTCAACAGGACAACGTACCCAGCTCTCCCTAGCACTCAACACACTTTGCTTTGCTTAAGGACAGGTATATTTTCTTCCCCCACCTCTATCTTCCATGTGACAGTCCTTGAGATATTTGAAGATGGCTATCATATTTCCTCTCAGCCTCCTCTTTTCCAAGCTGAACATACCTAACTCCCTCAACCAGAGGTTCCAGCTTAGGTCCAAGATTTAGGGGGTGGGGGCATCGCGCCATGCATGTGGGAGGACTGCTTCTGTGCTGCCAATCCAGACCACCAGGGGCTTTTTCTCTCTCCCCCCACCCACTGCCCTGGCACTTACTTGCATGCACAAGGCACAGGTTACTGCTGACCAGCACCAGGACGACTGCTGGCCAAGGTACAAATTTGAGAAGAAACAAATCTGACACTGAGCATGGGTTGAAATATTTGCCCTGTTTTACAATAGGAGCTTTAAATGTGCATATCTTTATGAGGGCATTATGGTTTTCACAAACATGGGGAAACCAAGACCATTGCAATATTCTCTACCATTTTTCTTCTAAATATATGTATTTGGGGGGGAGGGAGATAGAAGGAACTTTATGTGGAGTAATGGCCGTAAAAGGAAAATTGCTGAAGAAGGGAAATGGATTTAAAGTGTTGCATTTTAGTCATTTCTCAACATAGCTGCCTGAAACGTGGCAAGCTCATAGCACTCATCAGGTAGATATGTCATGATAAATTACAGAAAGTTTAGACAAGTTTTCTTCATTTTATTATTTTTTAGAACATCCAGGTTTTTATAATGGTGGAATATATCAAACCGTCACAAATCTCACCTGCCCCCAACTTTTGCCACTATCAGTCTGCTATTGTGGTTGAAAAGCCCCCTTTGAAGACCTACCTGGAAATAAAGTAAATGACTGATTTCAAAATGACTACATTTTAACTTTTAAAAGTAATTTTACTATTAACATGCTTCAAAAGTAGAATTTAACACAAAAATTATTGAGGTAAGTTAGACCCTGCAGTGTTAATTTAAATTCCTCATTAGGCTATCAGGAAGCCCTAGAGAAGAAAACAGAAGATGTACAGCAGAAGTGAAATATTGGGTTCATAGCAGAAAACAAACAAAAAATGCCTAGATGAAATATTGAGTTCATTGTAAATTGGTTTTTTTACTTGCCAACCAATAGGAAGCCTATTTTGGCATTAAGCAGCATATAAATAAACAGATCAATAAATAACTTCAATAAGTTCTCCCTGCCAAATTAACATTACTCAAATACCCCAATTCAGTGTTACAACTCCTGTGTCAAGACAAAGTCAACCTGGCACTGTATGACTCCCTAGAGTGGAATTTACTTCTGGGGTTCAGTGGATCTCAGCAGTGCTCTGTCACGTCTCCCTCCCTTTTTTTCTTTTGTAAACATGGGAATGAACTTCAGGTTTGTTTGTTTGTCTGTTTGTTTGTTTGTTTGTTTGATATAAAAAATGAAAAAAATATATACTCCAGTGTTCTTGAAGTAGTATAGCCACAAAAATGAGCATTAATAATCATTATAATAATTATAATAATTTTATTATTGATACTCTGCCCAACTGGCTGGGTTTTCCCAGCCACTCTATATCATTTATGATAGAGGCAGAATCCTAAGTTATTTTCCCTAATCTATTTTGAGAAGGTCTCTTACCTGTTTGAGACCCCAGTTACTTTAGGCATTTGGTAATTTTCCTTGCCCACTGATATATGGCAAAGGACCCCTGATAACTTCACTATTTCCATGTAATCTTAAAAAAAAGAAGAAAAAAAGAAAAACAATAAGGATAGATTGCACCAGTGATAAGCATTGGCCTGTATGCAACACACACTTGTAGACACAAGCAGTATGCAACACACCCTTGTAGACATTGTGAGTGTAGAAAGGAACATCTAATAGAATACTTTTCTGAAATTCTCAAACCAGGATACAGCAGCAACATGCCAACATCATAGTTGCTACCCGGCTTGTCGCCACCCGCATTGCCCTCCAGCATTGTCAAGATCCAAGAAATAAACTTCTATCTTATAGCAATTCCCTTAAGGACAAGATTGCCTTGCCCTGCGTGCACTGAAGAAGCTCATGCTGAAGCCTGTTGGATGGATTGCAATTAAAATGGAAAAGCCAGCTGCTGGACCAAGATATATCTGAACAATAGATTGCAAAGAATCGGGAGTCAAAAGTTTGACTTGACCTTGTTCCTAAACGCATCGCATATACGCCTAAAGGAGTCCGCATGAGGTGATCTGTCAACAATATGCAGCTATTGATCCTGCTGATAGAAACTGAACTGAATCGAACCAGCTGTGAGGTTCAGGCTGCTCTGACAACTGAATGGGTGGGGCTAGCACTTGCCCCGCCCACTCGACCGTCCTCCCCCCTCTTCCTGTTTTCTGTTCTCTGGCGCAGGCGCGATGCGGCCCTTTAAACGTGCGCAAGGAGTTCCAGCAACCACATTCCCCTGCTGGTTGAATCCTTCCGCCTTGGCCCTGAGGGACTTTTTCTTCTGCTTCCTTTTGCTTCTGGAGCTCCCGACGTAACTCAACGCACTTAGCTGAGCCGTTTGGATGGGGGTTCCTGCACGAGATAGGTCATTTTAGAGGCGCGCGGCGACATTTGGGGGAGGCTCCTTTCGTACCTGAGGAGAGTGGCGGAGGGAGACGCTTTGTTGTTGATGGCACAGCCTCAGCGGAGGGTATTGAGAAAGTCCAAGATGGCGGCGGCTGCCAGGCCGAGGGGACCCGGCAGGCCCTGAGTCCGGGAAGGGAGGGCTGTGAGAGCGGCACCGGGCCCGGAGAGGCACCAGGGAGACCCCGGAGAGGAGGCGGGAGCAAGGCTAAGGGGAGCGGCGACCCCGGGGAACCGCTACGGCCGAGCGGCCTAGTTAACCCTCTTCAGTCAGGCCTGCGGCTCGAGTGAGGGGGAGGGGCCGGGTATGGCCCCCTGAGGGGCCCCGGGAGGGAGGAGCGGGCGGGGGGCATGGAGTCCCGGGAGGAGCTGGGGGAGCAGACCGAGGCGGGAGACCAAGGCCCGGGAGACTGGGCGCCTCGCGAGGAGAAAGGGGAGCGAGGGGTGCGGGGTTCGAGGGCGGAGAGAGGCCCTTCAGGCGAGGGTTGGGAGCACGGGGATTGTGGGGAGCGTGGTCCCAGGTCCGAGAAGGCCGAGCGGGCTGCCAAGGGGGAGCGAGGGGCTCCCAGGGGCGACAAGGCTGAGCAAGGGGATGGGGGTCCCCGGGGAGATCGAGCTCTTCGGGCTCCCAGAGGGGCGGACCAGGCGGACCGGGGGCTGTGGGGGGCAGAGCAAGGCGAGTGGGTGGAGCGTGGCCCGGCTTGGGCAGGGGAAGCCGAACCCCTGTTGCCCCCGGAGGATTTCTTGCCGCCGCCCGAGTGTCCCGTCTTTGAGCCCAGTTGGGCTGAATTCAGCGACCCACTAGGTTACATTGCGAAAATCCGGCCCATCGCAGAGAAGAGCGGCATCTGCAAGATCCGCCCTCCTGCCGTAAGTATGGAACACTGTGGGCAAGGGGACACGAGTTGGGGGCGCCTGTGGATTTCGGAGTAGCCCGTGCCTGCCAGTGGGCATGCCGAATTTGGAGCAGCAGGTTCTTGGTGTGCGACAGGCAGGTGCTTAGAGCAGGTGGGGGCCGTTGGGGCTGGTGTCCGCCAGTGGAGTAGACTGAGTGGGAATTATATTGGGGTGCTCCCCTTTCAGTGGGTGAGAGAGTTCATTTTCAAGAAGCACCAGTGACAGAGCTTGGGTGTGGATAACATGACTTTAAGGATGTATGGGGCTGTTGTAACTCCTGAAAGGAACTATTGAGAGCTGTCATAAGGATGTATGGGGCTGTTGTAACTCCTGAAAGGAATTATTGACAGCTGTCATAGTTATGGAAGGAGTAGAGTGTGGTGTGGAAGATGTATGGCCTTGGTGGGTTTGAAATATTTGGGTTCTTCCAGCAAGTCATAGCAGTGGGAGCCAACCCAGTGCCCACCAGAGGTTGTTGAACTCCAGTTTCCATCAGCACCAACCAGAGTGGCCTAAGATCAAGGATGATTGGAGTTGTAGTCCAACAATATCTGGAGATCACCACATTAGGTGTTTTTAGTCTTTGGGATGCTTGTCTTGGCATGATAATAAGAATGGATACGTAGCATCTGTGGATGCTAGAGGCAATGATGCCAAGCATGCTGTTTGGGAGCTGAACCATCTGCATTCACATTGGAGCATCACTTGTGACATAATCAGTGAATGGATGCTGAGTAGATGAGCAAGTTGATGGAGTGATTGGCTTTGTTTGGAAGAATGTTGATTCTCTGTCTTCATAGTATTTGTATCAACCTCTGTCATATTTTTGTGGGCTTGGAAGAGGCTTCAGTTTCTGATTGAGTTGTCAAGATGTGGTGAAATGTGTGTTTTGATGTAGAGCTTGTTCTTTTGCAAAGTTGTAGAAGTTGTAGATTGGGTTATCTCCTGCTTCTATTACTTCATGATTATTTCTACATTCTGGTGTCTCATGAATTTCTTAGTTTTTCCCTTGCTGGGCCTCAGCTGTAAACTGCACTACAGCTAACAGTTTCATTCAACAGTGATGAGGTTAAGCTTATATTATTGATTTGCATGCATGTTATTTAGTTCTTTCCCTGTTGTATTATTTTGATGCAGGGGAACTGGTTATAGCCTAAAGATTTCAAACCCCAAAACAGAAAGCATTTCTGTAATGTCCAAGTGACATAAACTTTGTCTAAGAAGCAGTAGAGGGAAAGGCTAGTAAGTATTATTAGAGCAATGCTGCTTTTCTAGCAGAGATTGTATCAAACAAGGCATTGCATAGAGTTTTGATTCTTCTGTGGGACCAGAAGAGATGGTGAAATGGAATTCAGGTAGGTGTGTCTAGAGGAGGGGGCCCATCTGTTTTAGCATTTCTTGCCCTCTGGTCCCACTTAAGCTATTGAAACAACTCCACCCACCCTTCTTTCTCTTCTTCACTGAGAAACTATTGTGGTGTTTAGTCAGTGCACCAACGTCTGTCCAGTGAATAGCTTTTTTGTAAAGGTAAAATGGAACATTTTGAACGTGGTTTGTTCCACATTTGTTTCTAGAGAGGTATATGCTCTAGTTCAAACTAGTCAGTGTCCTCCATATCAACTGTTTCTGCTGTAGTCAAGCTTGATGTAGGATGGGAACCTGGACAATGTGAGTCTGGACAATGATGTGAGTCTGGACAATGGTGCCTAAGAGTTGTCTTGTTAGCATGTTTGGTTTTCCTCTTCTATTTTTAGGTTTTGGAATTTTAAGAGGCATAACTGTTTGATATCTTTGTCATGATTTTGTGTGTGCGCTAACATTTAGTAGAATGTATGGCATTGTAGATCTGCTTTATTCCTTAAGCAAGCATTTCACTAGAAATCAGCAACGTGATGAAATGCCTTGCAACTGAGAAATCAGGAATTTTCCAACTTAGCCTGCCTCTTAAGTTTGTTTTTTTTAGTTGAGTTATGCTGTTAGAAACCAATAAAATACTATTGTTTGCTGCCACAAGTCCAAGAAATAGCACATATTTATATGAATCATATAGGAAAGGGGGGGGGACACAAATCCGGGTGGCTGTTCAAGCTGATCGAAATTAAAATGTGTAACCATCAATTTGACCCACTTTTCTTACGAGACCTGGAAAATCTCAATCTCTCTCTCTCTCTCTCTCTCTCTCTCTCTCTCTCTCTCACACACACACACACACACACACACACACACACACTTTCACAGGCCTTTCCTTGTCTTTATGTCTGGCATTTGATGACCATAAGCAGTTGCCCCACCCTTGAAGTGCCTGTGTATCAGCATCAGCATAGTTCAGTTCCTGTATGTCCGGTGCCTTGGGGAAGAATATTGCTAATGGGTGAAAGAGACACTGATGATGTCCTGTGCTTCTGTCTGTATAAATGCTCAAGATGAAGACATACACATGCGCACCACTTTACACTGCCTAATGCATTCATGCTTCACTAGGAGGCATCCATGTGGAAAGCTAGGCCTCTTTCAAGTGTCAGCTGTGTCTCTGCTTGATCTCTCTTGTGTATGGGGGGCTGTTTTGTTGTTACATCAAGGGTATTCCCCCTTCTGCCAAAGTTTTCCTGTTTTTAATCTAACTAACGTGCTTAAGCAGTCTAAGCTTAAAATCAAATGTGATCCTGTGAGACTACTTTCTGAGTTTCAAGGCACGTAGATATTTAACTTAATCCTTGCTCATGGTGGTGTGTTGTGAGCAAAAGTACTGGAATCTCTTGCTGTTTAGATTTAAAAGATTTACATGTGTGCACACAGAGCATTGGGATCCTAACCACACCATCTTTCCCTCTCATTCTTAGGACTGGCAGCCTCCCTTTGCTGTGGAAGTGGATAACTTCCGGTTTACCCCACGAATACAGAGGCTCAATGAACTAGAGGTGAGTCTTGCAACTGTAGAGACAGAGAACTGTAAGGTTCCTTGCACATTTTTGATAAAATGAACAAGCTAGCTAAGACAGATGTCGTGCCTTCTTGTTTTTTGGTACTGGAAAAGGTTATCAGGAGAAGCCTTTAATAATTGCAGCAAAATTAATATAATTCGAGAAATATGAGAGCATCCTGGAGGATAATGAGAAATTGTGGGATTTCTGGGTTTAATGGCTGTCAATTTTGTATGTAGTATATTTGTTTGTATTGCAGTAATTGTATTACAATTTATTTTAAGGGTTTCCCCACATCTTCATTGCTTTAATTAGAGTATCTCTGATTCTCTGCTCTTGTTCTTTCTTCTCTTGTACTTTTCAAACGATTTATGTGCATAAGGTACTGGCAAGATGGTACAATCCTATACATGTCTACTCAGAAGAAAGCCCCATTGAATTCAGTGAGTCTTTCTCCCACTTAAATGTGTATAGGATTGCAGCTTGAGTTGTACTTGGTGAAATAAGTGAACATTCTGAGGCTGCAATCCTAAATGCACTTGTTAAGCCCTGTTGGAGGCACTGAGAATTACTTACATAGGATTGTGCTGTAGGGAGTTAAGGTGTGAGATGGTGACCTAGCACTCTAGCTTCCTTTTTGGAGTGAAGTAGTCAAAGTTTAAAGTCTTAGCTATGTAGATGAGAAAAGTTGAAATATGACTATAGTGCACATGTCTAAGCCCAGTTCAATGAGTGTGTCTGCTGTCTACAAAACTGATTTCATCATGGCACCATGAAAATATGTTGGAGGTCAGTAATTGGTGATTGAAAGATTCCATGATTAGTCGGAAACTAATGTAAGTCATTGATATGAGAAAAGCTGACTGCAGTTTGTCATGTCCCTATTGCCAGGCACAGACCAGAGTGAAGCTGAACTATTTAGACCAGATTGCAAAGTTTTGGGAAATCCAAGGTTCTGCACTGAAAATCCCCAATGTAGAGAGGCGAATCCTTGACTTGTACAGCCTCAGCAAAGTAAGTTGGAAACTAAATTCCTCCATTGAAAACAAGCTATTCCTTTAAAAACAGAGATGGGAGATAATATGTAAAGTTTAAAAGGGATTGTAGAATGAATGGATTTCATTACTGGTTTGGTGAAGGGACTGCCAGGGCTCAGCCTTGGGTTGCTGTGGATCGTGATTTGGAGACAGGGATAGGAAAAACCAAGTATGATCCATTCCTTTTGTGTGATGATTGTGTGAAATTAGCCAAGCTTGGGAGGAATAGTATTTCTCAATATATTTGTATTCCAGATTGTGATGGAGGAAGGTGGATATGAAGCCATCTGCAAGGATCGGCGGTGGGCACGAGTGGCTCAACGCCTTTCCTATCCATCGGGGAAGAACATTGGATCCCTTCTTCGCTCCCACTATGAGCGCATAATCTACCCTTATGAAATGTACCAGTCCGGTGCCAACCTGGTGGTGAGTAGCAGATCTCTTAAAACCTCATTGCGCTTGCCATTTCCTTCTTATTTTAGATGCTTATAGGAAAGATTGGAACCTCATGAATGTATTCCCCTTGGGAACTACTCTGTTCTGGAAAATGATTTTTTTGTAGGCAGGAAGGCAGAGACTTGAGCTGCAAAAAAATGTCATGTGCTCCCTTGTGTTAGTCTCTTGCTCTTGTGGGAGAGCTGGATTATGCACTTGCTATCTGATTCCTAGTGATGGGTCGGTGTAGTCATGAGGTCTGTTTGGTACTAATTCTACTCTCCCCCAGCAGTGCAATACCCATCCATTTGACAACGAAGAGAAAGACAAGGAGTATAAGCCACACAGCATCCCATTGCGCCAATCGGTTCAGCCATCTAAGTTCAACAGCTATGGGCGCCGGGCCAAGCGTCTGCAGCAGGAGGTGAGTATAAGACACACCTTCAGCCCTAATTACAATTTTTGTTCTGGGTTGGGCCAGTCACTAACTCCCAGGGCTGTTACACACATGCATCTCCCTGACTCTGCAGAAAGCCTTGTTTCTTCCTAGACCTGCTGGGGTGCATCCCTCCCACATAAAAAAGTCTTGTCCTCACAGGTCTTAAAGACTGGAAATGTGTGTCTTTGGCTCTTCTGGGACAAAGCATTGCTTTTGGAAGGAACAAGCTCAGTGATTTTAAATTACTATGGCAGGAAGAGAAAGGAATGGTGATAAGACCAAGTAGATGAGAGTTTACAGACGTGGGTGTTCTTTTCTATAGAAGGGATATTGCCTCACTTTTTTGTGTGCGAGTTTCATCTTTATGAGCTAACAATGTAGGTTTAAGCCTTAGTCAGCTGTGAACCACTAAAGGTTTATTGGAATGTAGTTTTGCGTTGTTGTTTTTTTAAAAAAAGTTTTGTTTTTTGTTGGTTGGTTGGTTTTAAGAAAGCAAAATCTGGCTATTCTTGTACCTGTATAGTACAGTATGTGTAAATGTTGAATCTAGTTGTTTAGAGCATGTTCAAGGGACAGGTGTGTTTATGCATTTTTATTAATTAAATTACATAAGCTGCTTTGCAGCAGCTTCTCTGAAAGTGGCATGCAATAAAATAACTAAAATATGATAAAGATTCAATAAAAGAACATCAGACACCATGTCATTAAGAGTTGGATAAAAATATGCTGGTTTGTGGAGTGTGGATTATTCCAAGATGAAGGCCTGCCTAAAGAGGCCGTCTTTCAGTAGAGGAAAGGGGTAGAGCAGACTCACAAGAGAGAGCATTCCAGTGTATGGGTGCTGCAACTTGAGGGAGCCCTGTCCTGCATAGCCACTTGCTATCCTTTTGTCCAGAGGTAGGGAAAACTCATAGGTGAAAAACCATATTACCCCAGTGGGAAGTTGTCAGCTGCAATCCAGTAGTGGGGGGGGGGGACCAGCCCCAGAAGTGGATGGAGCCAGACCACACAGTCATATTCACACACACTCACATGCAAAGCTATTTCCCATGGAAACAGAGACATATGTTATATTCTTAGTAAATCAGCTCTAGTTTCACCATTTCTAGTTTGTTTTTAAAAGTGTAAAAAAAAAGTTCTTCAAAACCCTTTATCCTGACTGCAAAAGCACACAAAAAACAAAAAAATACCCTATAATACCAGCAGAATAGTGCAGATAACCTCAATGCATCACTGAACTTCAGGCCCTGCTTTGCAGCTATTCACAGCCTCATTTCATGCATTCAGTTGCAATATGTACAGATTCTTTTTGCATATTTGCCAGGAACACAAGACTACCTCTTGGCTGATCTTCTTACAAAGAAAGGATCTATATTTGCACACTTTGCACAACACCAAAGCAGTCTTCCCTCTCAGCCATTCCCTGCTGAACAGCTGATAGGTGGGAGTGGAACTGGCGAGCCTGAAGGAGTTCCGCTGAGTTCTGTATCTGGTTCAGAAGTTGGCAGTTCCCCATCCCTACTTTAGGCAGTGGTGGAACATGGAGCAAGACCTTTCTGCCATATCTCAGCGGGTGAGCAGGATCATGAAGAGCAAACAACATTTTGGATGTCCTTGTCCCAACCTTTTAAGAACTTATCTCAGGGTTAACAGTGTGCAGTTGGAGCGTAGCCTCATATTTTGTTTTCAGTTATAAAATGAAAGACACAACCGATAATAGTAAAGGGGTTGGGAGTTGCTCATCTTTAGGAGCATGGAAATTTATTGGGCTATGTCTCACAAACAAGGTTAGATCTTTGGCTTGAATTAATCTGAAATAACCTCATGATTCCATGGTCTTCATCATGAATATGGATTAGAATCCCCACTTTGTCTGTTTACAGTGAAAGGATAGCTCAAAATCCACATTTTCCTACTCTCAAAACTCTGAAAGAACTAGGGTGACAGCATGGTTTAGAGGTGTGAATGGCTAGCTAATCTACATTAAGGTGCCTTGGGTGTCTATAGAGGATGAGGGGTGGTGGTAAGAATTAAAATTCCAGGATTATTTCTCCCTTCCCACGTTTTAAGCTTTGCTGTGTTGCTGAATAGTTCCCCTCTTGATTCCCCATCAGTAAAATGAGCCCAAAAATAGTTGTTGTTTTCCTCCCCTTTTCTTCTTCCCCCTTCCCCCACCATGACTATCCTGAAATTCTTGAGGAATTCCAGGAGAGAGTAAAGCCTAACCAGTTTTAGCTCCATTGTAGCAGATGGCTTTCAATTGTAAGGCACCTTAATTCCTTTCATTTCTAGATGTTCAAGAAAAAGAAGTCATAGACCAGGCAGCCATCTCCTTCATTACAATCCAGTACTACTCCCTTCATTAAAATTCCTGCAGCCCTGTTGTTGATCCCTACTCCCCACTCATTTTGTCGCCCTCCTACAGGAATCCGAATCGTGCCTTGAGCCTCCCAGCGCCCCAGCTCTGTTACCTGAGCGAGCGCCTCAAGCATGGGTACAGTTCCTGTTCTGTCCATCTCTCCTGCCTCTCTTTTACTCTTACTTACCCTGCTTCATGGCTGGAAGTCCATAGACCACATAAAATGGGAAATACAGCCTAAGGAGACTAAATCTCCCATAATACACTCTTGACTTTTGTTTATGTTGCAGTATGGCATGTTTCACATCAGGGATGTATGTAATCAAGAATTCTGTTGCACAATGTGAGGTTCTGCCCCAGGAGCTCAGTCACAGCTTAGCACTATCCTTGCATTATCCAGTTCTCCCTATGCAACAGTTCTTCTCCCCAGTCTATCTTCTACTGTTGCTTTCCTTTGCTGCTGCTTTCTTCGAGTGTTTGTGACACTGTTTAAGGCTGGTAACCTTATATAGTTATCCCCTTTCTAATTACACCTTCCTTGCAGCCAGAGCCAACAGAGGAAGACATTGAGAAGAATCCAGAACTGAAGAAACTGCAGATTTATGGTGCTGGGCCTAAAATGCTCGGTTTGGGGCTTGTGGCCAAGGACAAGAATATGCGCAAGAAAGGTGGGAATTGTGAGCTAGCCCTGCATTTGAAAATCCGGAGGCAGAGTCGGCCCTCTCCATTCCTAAGGTTATTTCTCCCCAAATATAGACAAGGAGATGCCTGAGTGCCCTCCAACAGTGATAGTGAAAGAGGAGGCCCCTGTTCCGGAGACTAAGCTGGAGCCCACATCACCCCGACGCTATGCAAACATGAAGGAGGAGCTGAGGCACAGTCCAGAACCTTGCACCAAGATGACAATGCGCCTGCGTCGCAACCACAACACTCAGTTTGTAAGTGGAATCTTCTGTGTTCCTACTCATTAGTCAGGTGCCCTCCATTTACCCCTCTATATCCTGCCTTTGAATTAAGTATCCTTTGTTGGCGGAGGAGGGCATCTAGAGCGGGTTACCTCCTCTCTCTTGTTCAAGGTCTCAGGATCTCATTTTCCTCTTTTATCAGTGATGAAATGGATCAAGAGTGACTAATAGATGCTGGTTGCAGGGAGATGTGACCTCAGTCACACTTTGCCTGCTTGTATTCAATAGCTGAATCACCGTCCTGTACTTTCCTTTGGAACATGCAGTGATGGTTGCTGTCAAAGAAACACTATTGATAGGGTTTAGCAGACACATGTTATTGATTCTTATATGAGTGCTTAGGGTTTGCTCTATTTTCTTCCAGATTGAGTCTTTTGTTTGTCGTATCTGTGCACGGGGAGATGAGGATGACAAGCTCTTGTTATGTGATGGCTGTGATGACAACTACCACATCTTCTGCCTATTGCCCCCCTTACCTGAAATTCCAAAAGGCGTCTGGAGGTGTCCTAAATGTGTCATGGCGGTAAGGGGTCCCTTTCTGCCTCTTGACAGCAGGCACAGTGGAACATTTTTTGCATGTCTAGATGTGAAGATTCCTCATCTAAATGGATCTGTTTTTGATTAAAAAATAATTATGAATCTACTGCTAACCTGATCATCATTGATAATTTGGTGGGAGGGGGCGGTGGCCATGTCTGAATCCTTTTACTTATTTTTTTCTGTCTTTGTTCTTCCATAGGAATGCAAGCGCCCCCCAGAGGCTTTTGGGTTTGAGCAGGCCACTCGAGAGTACACACTACAGAGCTTTGGCGAGATGGCAGATTCTTTCAAGGCAGACTATTTCAATATGCCTGTACATGTGAGTCACAGTACCCTCACTGTAGGCTAGGCCATGGGCTAGTAGGACCCAACTTATTTCTGGGAAGGTTGTGGAATATGCTGGGTGCTGGAAGGAAGGAACACAGCATCCTGTTCTTTTGCAGATTCTGCCATGCAGTTTCTAGTGTCTTGAGTTTAAAAATGTGGGGTCTGTATTCTTGACTTCTTCCTCTGCTTCTTTTCCCAGATGGTGCCAACAGAGCTGGTGGAAAAGGAGTTCTGGCGCTTAGTAAACAGCATTGAAGAAGATGTAACAGTGGAGTATGGGGCTGATATCCATTCCAAGGAATTTGGAAGTGGCTTCCCCATCAATGATGGCAAAAGGCAGCTCTCTCCAGAGGAAGCGGTGTGTACCCTATTGAAGGCAGACGTCCTCTTGCCTACATATCTTAAACCCCTCACCCTTTGTAACTTGAGGCTTACATTGTACTACTAGCCTTACCCTCTTTCTTAGCTCTCTACATGTGATTGCAGGAGTATGCAGCTAGCGGTTGGAACCTCAATGTGATGCCAGTGCTGAAGCAATCAGTGCTATGCCACATAAATGCTGATATTTCGGGCATGAAGGTTCCATGGCTCTACGTGGGCATGGTGTTCTCTGCTTTCTGCTGGCACATCGAGGATCATTGGAGTTACTCTATTAACTACCTCCACTGGTAAGACATCTGGGGTGGGGAGGGGAGGGGCCATGGAGGCTGGATTTGTTGTCGAGTGCAAGGCTTCTCTAAAGGCAGCCCATGTTGGAAGTAAGAAAGTCACTATTACAAAGAGTAAAAAATTAAAAATCACAAATAAGGGTGAAGGAATATTTTATTTTATTTTTATTAAATCTAAATAGAAAGACAGATGAAAGAGAAAATAGTGAACACAAGTCCGCTTTCATGGCACTTTGCATGGAATTTAGAGGACCCCAGAAAGAATTCTGCTATAATGGAGCTCACATTATATAGTCTTTAAATAATAAGCCTTTAAGATAAGCAGTGCAGAGAGCACGCTTTCTTTTGTTACTCTGTCAGTTTTCCTCTCTTTTTCTGACTTCCTTCACTACCACCTGTTTTTGAACCTTGATGTGAACCGGTTTGGGAGACAAAATTTGTCTGAAATAAAATTTGTCTCTTTCTATACACTTCAGTAACCATATGTCTTGAGGGGACATTTTGAGGCTGCAAATCAGTGGATGCTCAGGCTGCCTTCTCCCGTATTTTAGGGATAGCTGAAAGCAGCACTTCCTGACTCAATTTCTTTTTCAGGGGTGAGCCCAAAACCTGGTATGGGGTCCCATCATTTGCTGCTGAACATCTGGAAGATGTAATGAAGAAGCTGACCCCAGAACTGTTTGAGAGTCAACCAGACTTGTTGCACCAGTTGGTGACGCTCATGAACCCCAACACACTCATGGCTCATGGGGTCCCAGTGAGTAATCTATCTGTCTACGTAGCATGTATGTGTGTCTCCCTTGCACTGCCCTGTTCTCATTGCTTCCCCCTGTATGCTTCTGCAGGTTGTCCGAACCAACCAGTGTGCTGGAGAGTTTGTCATTACCTTCCCTAGAGCCTACCACAGTGGTTTCAACCAGGGCTATAACTTTGCTGAAGCAGTAAACTTCTGTACTGCTGACTGGGTGAGTCATATTTCTGCATTTTTAGAATATTTTTCTTGTAAGAAAGAATGTGGTGGGCTACCAAAGCAGGACTTCAGGGTGATGAACGTGGGTTGCAGTTTATGACTGTGGAGTATGTAAGGTTCACCTGAGAATCCTGGGAGCCAGAGATCCTCAGTTGTATTGACGAATGGACTTCTTTCTTTTTCTTCTTAGTTGCCAGCTGGTCGCCAGTGCATTGAGCACTACCGCCGCCTCCGTCGATATTGTGTGTTCTCACATGAGGAGCTTATCTGTAAGATGGCTGCTTGCCCTGAGAAGCTGGACCTGAACTTGGCAGCTGCTGTGCACAAAGAGATGTTTATTCTGGTGCAAGAGGAGCGCAAATTGCGCAAGGCTCTTCTTGACAAGGTGCAGGGAAATATGATGGGTATATGATGCAGGGGCAGGGAACAATTGTATGATAGCTGTGGATGCCTGAGCAGTTGATCATTGTTTCTTCCCACCCCAGGGTATCACGGAGGCAGAGCGGGAGGCCTTTGAGCTGCTCCCAGATGATGAGCGCCAATGTGACAAGTGCAAGACAACATGCTTCTTGTCAGCACTAGCTTGCTATGATTGTCCAGATTGTCTTGTCTGCCTCTACCACATCAATGACCTCTGCAAGTGCCCCAGCAGCAAGCAGTACCTCAGGTGGGCAGAAAGAAGTAGACTGCTTTGTTTGTTCATTTAAATGCATTTATAAACAAATTTAGACTTCTAAAAAACTCTAAGCAGTGTGTAACAAAAAACACACACACACAAAATTACATAAAAGCAACAAAACATCAGTTTAAAAGCACTTGAAAAGAAGAAATCAGGTAATTTAACCAGCCAGAGCAAAAAGACATGTAAATGAGTTATTTTGAACAAGTTCTTTGTCTCCACCCCTTATTTGTATTTGTTTCCCTACATCTGGCTGACTGGCCTTTTGAGTGCTGAAGGCCTGAACTAGGTGATTTGAGTATTATAGCATTGGAAACATGTGACACTGCTTTTTTTAAAAAAGCAGCTAAGATCTTAAGACTGTTTTCTTGGTGTCACTTTAGAGGAGAGGTGCTGAGTTGGACACAGGGAAATGTATGGTTTATGACTCCTGAAGTGTTACTAGGCTCAGCTTCTGTATAGGTGAAATCGTCATGACTGTCACACTTCATTCAAAAACAAAATTAACATAAGCAGCCATCTGTCTAGCACACAAAATTGGCAACAGTCACAACTGTTCTAGGAGTGATGTGTTTACCCCAGTGGTCCACACGGCAGCATCTTGGTACCCTGACTCAGATGTTGGGGTTGGGAGACACCATGGGGAAAAGGTGGGCTTGGGAAACTTGTTGAGAACATTGCAAGATAATGGCACATCTGTGCCTGCCTGACATTTCAGGCTTGCATGTGGAAGTTTGGAGGATACCTTATTACTATGTTAAGAGTGCTCTGAAGAGCTCCTATAAACCTATTGTCTGTAAAAAGGCTGCAGAATAGGAATGCTGAAGGTTTAACTTTTTCAGAGATGCTAACTTGGAAGTGATAAGCAGTAGCCATTAGTAATAATAATAATTTATTATTTATACCCCACCCATCTGGCTGAGTTTCCCCAGCCACTCTAGTAACTACAACACAATGAAAGTGATAGGAAGATTGACACTAAAATAAATTGTAGGTGCATTCAAAGTCTTAAAAAGATGGTGTGTTGCTTTGTGAGAGGAGGAAATAATAGTTTCAGTACAGGTTGTTAGGTATGATTTGAGGGTTGATGAATGGACTTTTGTGGGCTTTGCTCTGATTTTGAGATCAGACTGATCCCTTCTTTTTACTCCTCCATTCAGGTATCGGTACACTCTGGATGAGCTCCCAGCCATGTTACACAAGCTGAAGGTTCGAGCTGAGTGCTTTGACATGTGGGCCAACAAGGTTCGAATTGCTTTGGAAGTCGAAGACGGACGCAAAAGAAGTAAGTGACATTGGGCTTCTTATTTCACTGGTGTCTTCTAACGAATAAGGTTAATCTCTATGGTCTCAGTGGGGAAGTGTGCAATTATCCCCCAAGGCCCTGCATACAGGCTGAGGTATGATGTGAGCAGAAAGTATGCACCCTTGCTGTAAGCATTAGGGCTTCCTTTTGTAAAGCAGAATGTGAGAAAAGCAGTGACAAGTGGGACACGGTAGTAGGAACTGAAGCATAAAATTCAGAATGAGAGTGATGGAGCTGGGAATCAGGTAATGTGTCACCCACTGATTGAGAGACAAGAATCCCACAATTGTTGGGAAGCTTTTGGCAACTCATGGGCTTTTTTCTGACCTGGGTTCCTGAGGTTAATAGCAGGAGGTGTAGCTGAAGAGGTGTAATTGGCTCTGAACTTCATGAAGTGTGTCTGCTCTTGCAGCCTTGGAGGAATTGCGTGCCCTAGAGTCCGAGGCACGTGAGAGGAAGTTCCCTGAGAATGAGCTCCTTCATCGACTCAAAAGCTGCTTGAGTGAAGCAGAGAAGTGTGTCTCAGAGGCCCTGGGTCTGATAAGCAGCCAAGAAACTGGGTGAGTGAAGACTGCAGATAATGAGTTTTATATACAACAATATAAAGTGTGGATGGCATAGTCTTGCATCCAGCTTTATATGTCCATTGGGCTGAGGCAGTCCGTTTTCCAGGGTGCCTCTTCTGCAGGGATACTCTTCTTTGTTTTAATCGTACTGTATTGGTGAGGTGGCTGTTTTCTTCAGTAGTTTTCTGTGGGATCAAGTTTTGTTGTATTTCTCTCTCTATAGCTGCTAAGTGCATTCTGTCCTTTTTCCTGCTTGCTCTTACAGGGAACCATCAGTCCATATGACAGTGGAAGAATTACGTGTTTTCCTAGAGCAAATGAGCAACTTGCCTTGCGTCATGCACCAAATCAAAGAAGTCCAGGTGGGATAATTGGTGGTGTATTGTGGCCCCCTGCCACAACTGGAGATATATTGTGCTCCACTGGGAACACTGATGACTGGTGTTGCTTTCTAGGTGAGACATTGAGTGACTGTAAAGGAATCTGTTTGACTTGATGATATGTATCATATTCTAGGGTGTGTTGGAGAAGGTGGAAGCTTTCCAAGCCGAGGTTCAGGAAGCTCTACAGGACCTCCCAGGCAACTCCCCAGAGCTGCACAGACTGCTGGCTCAGGGAACATGCCTAGGGGTGGAGGTGCCAGAGATGGAACTACTGGAGAGACAGGTGCAACAGGCTGTCTGGCTGGAGGAGGTCAAGCAGACTCTGCGTTCACCCCAAGATAAAGTCACTCTATCTGTTATGAGAGCACTCATCACCTCTGGTTGTGGGGTTGCACCTAGCCTTGCTGTGGACAAAGCCATGGCTGAACTACAGGAGTTACTCACTATTGCCCAGCGTTGGGAGGAAAAAGCCCAGATGTGCCTGGAGGCCAGGTGAGGTTTAAGCACCATTGTTGACAGGGAAGAGTTCAGATGCCTGGGTATCCACAGCTCTTGTTGGGAGGGTTCACCTCAACAGAACTTAGTTATTTGTGTATGTGCCAAAACATGCCCATGAAAATCCTTGTCTGATGACTTCGCTCCCCATCACTTGCAGGCAGAAGCACCCACCAGCTACACTAGAGGCCATCATCAAAGAGGCAGAGAACATCCCAGTGCACCTGCCCAATATCCTGTCACTCAAGGAGGCTCTTTCTAAGGCACAGGCTTGGATTGCTGATGTTGAGGAGATCCAGGTGTGCTGTAGCCCTGAGGATTTGGGTAACTTTGCTGTAAAGGCCTCAGAATCACACAGTAACCTCTTCAATATGTACTATAACCTCTTTACAGAATGGGGATCATTATCCTTGCCTGGATGACCTGGAGGGGCTTGTAGCTGTGGGTAGGGATTTGCCGGTGCGTCTGGAGGAACTGCGTCACTTAGAAGTGCAAGTGGCTACTGCACATTCCTGGCGGGAAAAGGCTTCCAAAACCTTTCTCAAAAAGAATTCCTGTTACACGTTACTTGAGGTTAGTGATGAGGTTGTGCATGTGAGATGGGTGGATGCCATTCTAGGGCCTGACCTCTTGAATCAAAGGCTTCATACCTCGCCTCTTTCTCCCAGGTGCTGTGCCCATGTGCTGATGCCGACTCGGACAGTGTCAAACGCACCAAGTGGCAGCGGGAGAAGGAACCAGGCCTATACAAATCTGATACAGAAAGCCTGGGCCTCTCAGCACAAGACCTCAGGGACCCTGGCTCCGTTGTGAGTGGCTGGCTTGAGAGGGCTGTTTGTATTATGAATGGGGTCTGGGGCCTTTTCTCCTATGAGAGGTGTTGGTTCTGAACTAGCCCCAGGTTGGTAGGATTGTTTCTCATACCTTCACCTGCAATGGTGATGGATTTGATTTGATCTAATATTTCTGAGCTCAAAGCAGCTCACAATCATCACAATAGCATTAAAAAACAACAGACATTGCAATCACTATACTATCAAACACAGTAATACATGAATAAAGCAAACAACAAATTCATCAAAATGATTGATACAATTCAACAAAATCTTAGCAATGCTTATACAATTCAATAAAATCATAGCAATGCTTTAGATATTGCTGAGGTCCATATTTAAATTTTAATGATTCTGAAAGTAAGTAGGACTGCATTGCTATTGAAATATAAAAATTGATATGATGGACTTGTCCTTTTGCAGATGAGTACTGAAGAATCTGGGAAATGGGTAGCATGTCTGGATTTCTGCTAATAACTTACTTTAGTTCAGAGGTGAGGCAGCTGTAACCTTCCAGCTCCTATAAATACCCAGCCAGATAGTGCAGCAACATCTGGAGGACCACAGATTTCCCATCACTAATCTAGTAGTACCTTGTTTGGAGAAGGGGAAATTAGGTTCTAGTGAGGAGAATGGGATTTTGCTTAAGTTTTTACTTCTGTGTAATCACGACTATCTAACCTTGTGCCAGCAGATCTTGGCCTTCAAAGAAGGTGAGCAGAAGGAGAAAGCGGGGATCCTACGCCTACGTCAGTCAAATGCCCAGAAGCCTGTGCCATCAACGCACAGTCCTCCTGGGGGCCAGTACTGTGTATGTTCCCAGCCTCCAAGCCCTGCTATGCTGCAGTGTGAACTGTGTCAGGACTGGTTCCACACCACCTGTGTGGCTTGGCCCCGCCTTGGCAACCCCCGCCCCTCTCCTGCATGGTGGGAATGGGAAGCAAAATTCCTCTGCCCACTCTGCCAGCGCTCTCGCCGGCCCCGCCTGGAGACGATCCTGGCTCTGCTTGTAGCCCTGCAAAAGCTTCCTGTGCGACTGCCTGAGGGAGAAGCCCTACAGTGCTTGACAGAGCGAGCCATCACATGGCAGGACCGTGCCCGCCAGCTCCTAGCCTCCTCAGATGTAGCAGCTGCCTTGGAGCGTCTGGCAGGGCTGCGGCAGCGACTGGTTGGAGATTCGGCCAAGGAGGCAGGTGCTCTCAAAGAGAGCAGCTGTAATGAACAGACCAAGGTAAGTGAGTACAGGGGGAGATGGGTTGGTTTTTAGTGCTAACTAGCCAAGTCTGGATTGGGAGCGTAAGTGTGGTGCATGTATTTGTCTTTCACATAGGTGTGTTTGCTTTCCAGTGGCAGAATGTTCTTATTTTGTAGAAACGTCAGCTTAGCAATAACAATAAAAAGTAAATGTATAGCTTTTCTGTCCAAATAAGTATCTAAATGAGACTGATGGTTATAATCCACATGTTCCAGTGTAGAAAGGGCAGTGAAATCTTCGTATGGTTGTGCAGTCGGTGTATGGTGGGTGTTCATCCTTACAGCCTTTGCAATAAGAAACTTCTTTTGTTGTATATTTGTTAGTGCCCACGCCTACTGGCAGAATTCTGAATACACTTTACTGTATTTGGGGCCTTTGAAGAATTTGGTAATTTTGGCTTTTAAAAAAATGTAAATTACAAAAAGATACTGTAGAGAGGGAGATAAGGAGGAACAATAATCTTTCTTTTTTACAAAAAGAAGTGCTGGAACCATTAATATGCAAGAGAATGGAGCCACTTGGAAAAATACAATTCTTTGCCAGCTTTTGAATCTTAAATCTTTTCATCTGTTATGGAAACCAAATAATTATTTGATTCAGATCAATATGTGAAATTCATTTCCCACCCCTATTGCTTGGCCTTCATTTCCCTTGCCACACTGCTATAATAACAGGAGCCACTGCTGCCAGAATTTCCCCTTATACACCCCTGCCTGCCCACTTCCTGTTATTAATGCGCAGTTGTCCTATCGCCAGACACTGTGTGTTATTTTGCCCCACGTCCATCACCCATTGGTTCTTCAGGCCACTGTCTAGTTTGTCCCACTTGGTTTTAGCCACCCTCTTTCTGGACCACCACCTCCAGCATTCTTCTCTCTTCTCTCCTACTTAGTATGCAGCACCTCTCCTTAAGCACTGGAAAGTTCATTCAGTGTCCTTTTCTGCTTTTCTTGATTAGTCCCTTCTCTCAATTCCTAATTTTCTCTGCATTTCTGCAAGCCTTTTTCTCCTGACACTTTCTACAGGTCTCTCATTGTATTGCTTATTCTGAACCCCTCTTTCCGTAGCTGTTTCATGTCCTGGGACCTCCTCACAGTCCTCAGACTGTGTGTGAGATTTCAGCCTCGCCCAAACCTACCACGTTCTTCCCTCAAAAGCTGGTTTGCCAACTGCTTTGTTCCTTAAACAGCTGAGCATTCCAATCTATCACACCAGTTTTGCCACTCTGTCTCTCAAAGGTTTGAACATGACAAAGTGTGATGTAATATACATCTTTTGAATTGCCTTGCCTTGACTACCATGATCTCAAGTGAATCTCTCTGCAGGGCTACATTAGTCCCTGTGCAAAAACTGCATTTGTGACGTGGAAGTCCATTTCATCACGCATCTTCTTTTTCCTCCACCAGGTTTCCTTGGAGAACGGAGACTCCACAGCTCCAGAAAAGAATGTCTCCTGTGCCTCAGGTATTTCTCTAGTAAAGCCCTTATTTTGCCAGCTTCCCTACGTAGAATTTAGAAAGTTTTGTAGTTGAGCGTTCCCCTTATTTTTAGGCACCTTTGGTTCTGCCTGGTTTAACAATTATTTGGGGAAATTAGTCCTAGCCCTGTTGTGCAGCAGAGGATTCTAGCTGTTTCTTCTCCTCAGTTGCCTTTCTGCCCCTCTCACAGACCTGGAGACACTCTGCTCTTACCTGCCACGGCTGCAGGGCCCTGTGCTGGAGGTGACAGATGCCATTCGCCTACCCCTGGAGGAGCTGCTAATGGAGGGAGATCTTCTGGAGGTGACGCTAGATGAGAGCCAGAGCATTTGGCGCCTGCTGCAGGCTGCTTCTGCTCCCCAGCTCGACAAATTCCACCAACTGCTAGATGTAAGTGACCATGCTTTCCCCCCCTCTGGGGGCATATTCTAATTATCATCAGAAATCCTGATCTGATTCCTTATTTGTTGGGACTTCTTTCACTAGCCATGAATTCATTATGGCCTCCTGTACGAGGAGGACTCGTGGATGTGGCATTTGTCAGTGAATTAGGAGTAGATTCATACCTCAAGGGACTCTTATCAAAGCTGGAGTCGCTCATGAACTGAGCAGCTGGTTGTTGTTCATTTTTTAAAAAAATTGTTACATTTGTATCCTGCCTTTCAGCAAAATGGTGCTCAGCTAACAGCAATAAACAAAAATACAATGAAATTCCTTGGGGCACCTTTAAAAAATGTCATATTTGTTGCACCTTTAAAGTGCTGCAACATTCTTTGTTGTTTTCCTAACATGGCTTCTTTTATCCAACCTGCTCTCTAGCAGAGAGCAGATCTAGAATCCAAAAAAACTGAAGGCGGTTTATTAGAATAAGTGGTAGACTTCTGGTGTAGAGTAAGTGTGCCTATAGTTGCATTACCTGTGTGAAGGGGCCTGAGGAAGGGCTTATCATGTAGTCAGTGCAGAGAGGTTGAGTCATAAGTTAACAGCATTGTAGAAGCAACTGATTACTATGTAGGTATTAGAATTACCTGCACAGGATTATCTTGGAATTAGCTTTGAATCCATCCTTTTTCTTTTTTTTCCTTTTTGCATTTTGCAGTAACTGCAGCAGTTGTGTGATATTCTCTGGAAGTCACACAGGGGCAGAATTGGAGCACCCTGGCCTTCCTCTATATGGCATCAAGGAAATCAGCCCTGCCCATTGTTGTACCTTGTACATTTTCCCAATATTGGGTTTCTGAATAGTTTGAATACTTTCGAATACTTTGAGTGAGTTGGCTGCAGCAACTTCACAGGCACAGATGAGTGCCCTCATGACAGATCAGATTCTGTGGTGTAGTTCTGCCATGAAAAAAAAGAAAGAAATTAAGCCAAAGCTTGCAGTAGGTTAGGATATTACACTTTGTATCTGTAAGAGGCATAAACTACATAATAACCCCACATAAGCATCAGAAAAACAGGATTTGTCAGCCCCTGCTTTCTTGTTTGTTCCTTTTCAGCTGGAGCAAGCAGAGCGGCGTGGCACCCGTGGGAGAGGCCGAGACTCTGAGCGAAGGCGGAAGCGGAAGACAGAGCGCGGCGACTACCCACCCTTGCCCAAGGAGGAATTAGAGCCAAAGAAGATCCGGGGGGCAGACCCAGCGCTGCCTCAGGGTGGGGCTCCCCCTGCAGCAGGCACAGATTGCAGCCACAATGGAGTTGGGGTAAATGTGCAATGGGGCATGTTCTGAGCTAGTAGTGGAGCACTCAGGGGTTTGGTGTTTGGTTTTTTTTAAGTCAGGCGAATAGTTAATGTGTAGTAACTGTCTTCCTTTTTCCTAGCAGTTGTGACGGCTCGATGATGCCTGGATTTCCCCTTCCTGGACTATACTGCACTGCAAGGGACTCTGGCAGCCCCATGTCACCCTGTTGGTTTGACTAGCACTCTGCATGGGGGGGAGGCACCTAGTCCCAGAAGCTGGAGGCTACAATCTCCCCCACCCGGACTCAGCACTGGCCCTGCACCAGACTATTTTCAGATGATGTAATATTTCATTTTCTTCTTTTCCTCCTTTTGTATTGTTGATACCTCGGCAGGGGGAGGCATTGCAGGGGTCACCATGGGCACCAAATGCAGGACCCACCAGTTCCCTTTGGTGGAAGCAGCAGGGTGCACCCTGTTGCTGTAAGGACTAGAGCCTTGCAGAGACCTGTTGTGGGTGGCGATAACAGTGTGTGCTGGGAAAACCCCCAGCTCCTTGCTTCTGGCAGTAAAAGGAGTCAGGTGCCCTCTTAAGGGCAGCGCCCTGCTCCTCGTACCAGCATTCCCTAGATACAACAGGGGCAGTGCCTCCTGTTGCACAGAGGGGCAGCTCTCCCCAAACACCCTTATCTTCCTCCTGGTACCTGTTGGGTTTTATAGGAACTGGGGTAACCACTTTGTTCTTTAGGGTGGTGGACGGGGCAAGGAATCTTCCCGTTCCACTCCAGCCTCTACTCCACCCTGACCTTCCTACCCCAAATCATGGGCCCCATGCTGCCTCAGGCTCTGACACTAAAGTCCTTTTGTCTTTCTCTTTTTAGTGTTTTTCCTTTTTTTCCAGCAGGGGAGGGTGGGCTGTTGAGGGTAGGGAGGGGTGTGTTATTTTATTGTATTATGATTTTTTATTATTATTAAACTTTGGAGGTTAATGAACTTACTTGGATTTTGGGGGTGAACGCCACCTCATCCGTCAGGGGTGCTTTTAGCAGTTGTCATGTAAAATGTAGGCATGCACAGGTCTAGTGACTGCTCCTGTCTTGTAACTTCCTGCTATGTAGGAGGGTAGCTGTGGAGCACTGAGAAGCCCTGATTAGCTGCTTTCTCCTTTTGAAATTCTGAGTTCTGGCACCCTAGTTTTCAGTAAAAAATAGTGTGATATGATTCTCCCAGGTGCCTAATAGTCACTGTAGAGCCAGAGTGGGGAACCTGCAGCCCAAGGGCCGCATGTAGCTGTCAGCCTAATCCCATACTGCTGGTGATGGTGGGGAACCTACCAGAAGAGGAGAAGGAGGGGGATGGAAAATTTCACAATTGATCAGTTCAGTCCTGTGGCAAATGTAATCTGTCCCTTTCCCTAGCAGTCCACTCTCTAGGGAGAAGTGGGTGGCAGGAAAATAGAGAAAAAGGTTGCCCACTTTTGGCAGCAGCCTGGCCCATCATTGGCACATGGTTCCTGACAGAAAGTTTCCCATACTCTGGCTGTAGCAAGCCCTGCTCTCCCTCCAGTAGTGAATTGCACATCACCAAGAAAAGAGAAAGTCCTTTAGGCCAAACCTACATACGTTGCCAATAAGACACAAAGAAGGAATTTGAGGGGCAAATTGTTATGGCTCTGAAAATGGATATTTAAAACTTTTTTTAATACTTCAGAAGCCCTGCCACCCCCCAAAAAGCCCAGAGAAGTAGAAGGAGCAGTAGGTGACAGAAGGGTACTGAACAAAGACAGAAAGAGTCAGGTTAATAGATTTCTCTGTGTCAGATGATCTTTGAGACTTTACAGCGAGTGCACCTGAAAAGCTGTTAAAGAGAGGTGAGAAAGGATGATATTTCAGAACTCAATTGTCAAATAAAAAATTAACATCAGCTGGGCTGGGCTGCATGACACTTTAACCAAGGCATTTTTCCTCCAATATTAAATCATTGATATTTTGTGTAAAACAGGAAAATTATTTTTTTCCTTTTTTTGGAGAGGAGTTGAAGGCAGGCAGTGGAATAACAGGGTTTTTAAACATCCAGGAAATTAGAAAGCCATTTCCCCAGGTAAACTGGTAGAAAGCATTATTTAAGACTAAGATACTTAAGTCTACATAGGACTGGCCTTCCTGGTGATGAATCAACATGGAGGAAGTCTTGCCTCCTTAACATCTTTGGAATTCAGTGTCTCGAACACTGAGCTAAGACCAATCAGCATTAGATGCTTGGGATTCCAGAATGCTTTTGACTGTCCCTCCCCATAGCTTTGTAGGAAAGCTTTGCAGTGAGAGATGAGAGGAAGAATTTTCCCATGGACCAGTAACTGGCTATAAAGCAGGGAGAAGCAAAGGGTAGATGTGATTGAGTAGTTTTCACAATGGAGAAGAGCAGCCAGTAGTGTTTTAAGTGTCCCTCTTAGAATTGATGCTATGTAATATTTTTAATCAAACTATAGGCAGGGAATAGTAAGTAGCCAAGTTCTGCAAATAACACCAACTTGTTCAAAATGGTGAAATTCCAAGGAGTCAGCGCAAAGCTTCAAAAGGGGCCTCCGCAGAGGTGTATACTATTTTATGCTACGTGTAACTAGCCTACACAATGTGCTTTTAGTTGTTATAATAATAGCACCAAGCTTCGATGGCTTTTAAAAAGGATTACATAAATGTGTGGAGGACAGAACTATTGCTACCCATCAACAATAGAAGCTTAATGGAAATTACATGTGCCAAAACAGTGTTCTGGAACACCAGATTTTTTTTGGAGGGGGGGGGGGAATGGTAAGATGGCTATTGTTTCCAGCAGCTTCTGCAAAACACAATGTTGAACTAGATGGGGCTTGATCCATCAGGGAAACCTTTGGTTCTTGAGCTAGATACATGTCCTTCTGGAGCCTTTGTAGCACCATTGCTAGGTCTCCCCCCTTACCCTTCCTCCTTGGTCCAGCACTTGAAGGTGGGTCTGCAGGGGTGTAGGCAGAACCCTCCTACAACTGAGGCATAAGGCAGTTCCCCTACCGTGGGGAGAAGGAGTCTGCACACACAGAACATGTAAAAGGGTGTCTTTCCTGCTGTAGACAAAACAGAAAAGCTGGAGAACTCCAATCATCTGAATAACCTGCAGTCCAAAGCCTGCTACTGCATTTCAGTTCAACAAGCATTTTATACAGGACTCAAAAAAATAATAATAAGCAAAAGTAGCCTTGTCTTATAAGAAAAACTCCAAACTTCACATTAGAGCAACAACTTAACCCAACCAAACTCTCACAAAATTGTTATCCAGAACACTCTCATCAGGCTAGATGGCAAGCAAAGCAGGGGGGACTGTAGACGTCAGCATTTGTCAGTCTTATGGTGGCATGTAGAAGGAGGTGGCAGACATTAAAATGAGAGACTTGAGCCTGATGACTTGTTTCCCCAGACTATGAAATGAGAGCCCAGGCAATCCACCAAGGATGGCAAAAGGCATAAATGCACCCATTCTGCTGGTGACCAGCAGTGTTTGCGGGAACCATTGCCAAGGCAAAGAACCGTGTGATCTAGTTGAGATTCCTTCCTTGGAGGGGGTTGGACTAGATGGCTTTGGGAACACTCCCAATGCAAGAGTTCCATGATTCAATGAGGTTTTGATGATTAAGCGGTATATAAAGCACATTAAATAAAATGCTATAGTTGCAGGTTTCAGGTTGCATCTATGGCTGCAGGGAGAAAAGGCACACATGATGGATGAAACCTGCAAATTACCTAGCAGTGTTTCATTTGAATGTCTGCTACATCCTCCCACATTCCATCTTACGATTCTGACTAAATGTAGTCTCCATGGTTTCAGCACTAGCCAATTCTCCCCTCCCTGCTTTTGTTTACCTGAAGAAGCATTCTAAAGAATTTGAAACCTTTATAACATTTTGGTTCACTTAATAAAAGTATTTTCCTAAGTTGGATATTGAAATATACAGAGCAATTGGTCTTCCCACTCATGCAAATTAACTGTTTTTGCTTATTTGGCCAGAGACCAGACAAAACCTAGGATAGATCTGTCTGTTGATTACTTCCATTCAAGGGTAAGGGTCAGTTTTATACCTGTGTTGTAGCCAAGGTAAAAGTCAGCTTAATAACATGTTTTTTATCCTTCTCTGGTGTTGACCCCTCCCATTCTCGGTAGGTCTTTGATCAAACTGGATGGGGCATTACAACTACATTTTAAATATAATTTTAGGATCACTGTGCAGGAATGTTGTTACTTTCAGAAATTCACCATGGCCCTCTGCATTTTGTTTAGAAAATAAACTGGCATTTTTATTCTCTGCAGTCTGCTCCTGTAACAGAGGGATAATAAACCACGAGGTTAATGTTGAAGGAAGCCCCACCATTTTCCTATCACAGTAGGAAAAACAGTTTGTCATGTGGTGGTGGTAGGTGGGTGGGAGTGAATGAGCATTGTAAAAAATAGACTCTAAAACCAAAGCCCCTGGAATCTGCACTGGTCATGTATCTACAGCTGTGGGAAAAGCCAGTGAGCCTTGGTCCTGCAAAACCTTGGAATTAGCCTGGACACACAACACAACACACACTATTAGCATCAGTGCTGTCCCCTCAGTTTGAGGAGGAGAGAGGTTTCCCCCGTCTCTGTATCCACCCATCTCTTACAAAGAGTCCCTTGGAATGTCATTCTCTCACGCCAGAGAACGTGGGTTCAAATCCTCTCCCCGCTCTTTCCCCTCCCATGAAGCTCAACTCCGAGGAGGGGAATGGTGGCCTGTCCATGGCTTGGAGCGGTGGTGGTGCTGACGGCGGCGGCTACTGCTGTTGATGCTGCTGCTTCTTTGGGAGTGCTGGGGACTACTTCTGGTCCAGTTCAGAGAGTGCTGGGTGACTCTGTACCAGCTGCTTTGCTGTTCCGAGTCCCACAGACTAGGTCCAGTGTGGGACTGGCGGCCGCTCCGACTACGCCGTGTATCCTGGCCTTTGTTGAGCTGTCGCCAGTAGCTCTCGCAAATGCCAAGAGCAGGGGCCTCCTGGGTGATGGCCCCCTCCAGCAAGGCATGTGGAAGTACGTGCAAACGAAGACGGCGCAGTGTGTGGCGGAATCTGTTCTCTGTGCCTATGCACTGGTAGAGCCCACCATCAGCCGCTGTCACTGGGCCTAAAAGCACACCCTGGGGCGTGCGCAGCAACACACGATCACGGGGCAGCTGCAAAGGGAAGAAGAGAGTGAGGTAACTGAAGGGATTTAAATTTTCTCTTTAGAAATTGCACTCTCCGTAAATTCCTGCATCAGCTAGTGTAGCTGCAGTTTTTGTGAGCTGCTCCCAACATTCCTCTAATGTAAGAGATGCTATCAGACTGCTAATTTTTTTTTTAAGACATGTCAGTGTGACTACTCTCCCCCCCCCCAAAAAAGTTTAACATCTCTGCAGTCCACACACTCATAGCTAAAGGCTATTCAGGATGAGGGACTTACCACCTTGCGCTTGTCAGAATTATCAGCTTGCATGAGCCACTTGATGGAGGCATGGGGAGAGCGTGGTTCACACTCTAGGAATACACTTCCGCCTTCTAGTCCATATTGAATCTGCTCATGTAATTGTTGCTCTACTGTTAAAAAAAAAAAGGTTGCAAATAAGTCCAGGATTTGTTGAGTGTTATAACCCCACTGTAATTCTGTATGTTCTGCAAATTTGTCTTGGTTAGCACAGAGGTTTGCTTTTCCAGAATTGTTGCTGCAGAAATAGTTAACTCAAGAATTCAGCAGTCATCACCCATGCCTACACCACATCTGTGTTGCCCAAAGCTTCATCTCTGTTCCATGTAGTAAGAGATAGCAGTAGGAATTCCCCACAGCCTTGGAACTGGGCACCATGACTAAGTACAGCTACCTGCAGCACAGCCAGTTTTAGGCTACACCTACGTTGATTAGAATATAGGCAGTGCTCCTGGAAAGGCAGTAAAATGACAAGCATTACAGTTTAGCACAAAACAGAGCACTTCTGCACCTGTGAGGGAGATGTGCAGACAGGGCCAAATCCTGGTAAGTCTTCAAAAGCAAAGCAATGAGCTCAGTTAATGAGAGGCCCAACCAGACCAGCTTGTTCAATGGTTGGGAATATAAATCACAGGAGGACCAATGCTTTTTTCTGCTAGACATTTCAAAAGTCAACATAATTTCATCCCAGTCTTGTTAAATGAGTGGTGTGGGTTAGGAGCTATGGATCACACCAGTGATGCTTTACTGAACGCCTACAAGCAGTCCTCATTCTCCAGTGCTTCCAACAGATAGGAATGAGTTGTTCAAGAACCTACGAAAAACACAATCCAATGGTGCCTTTGATTTAGATCAGGCATGGGCAAACTTGGCCCTCCAGATGCTTGGGGACTACAACTCCCATCATCCTTAGCTAACAGGACCAGTGGTCAGGGATGATGGGAGTTGTAGTGCCAAAACATCTGGAGGCTGAGTTTGCCTATGCCTGATTTAGATACATCGTAATAAGTCTTCCAATGGAGGATTAGTAAAGCTGCCAACCACCTGGCAAGCAGTAAATACGTTGGGAGATCACACTTTGCTGAATTTGCAATAAATGTGACAGAGCTGAGCAGCCAAGTCAGTCACCAGGAAAAGAGCTAGTGCTGGATTCTGGACCAAAGTGTAAGTAAGGCTCAAGCAGTATTACAAAAATTTAGGAGAGTCTGTCACAACTTCAACAGAGGCTAATCATGAACAAAAAATACCCACCATATCTGTTTAAAAATGTGTTGCTTTGCATGGGGACATATCCTCAACTGCAAAAATCACAAAAATTAAATAAAAACCATAAATTTGCTGCTTTCCTATTGGAGATCAGAAATGCAACGGAGACTAAGTTTGCCTACCACATTTCAGCCCACCTTCCTTTTAGTTTGACTCCATTTTGTATCCTGTATCTTCTGGGCCATCAAAAATACCTTTCATTCCCCTCTCCAACTTTTCTACTTTCTGGAGGACAAGAGGAATGACAACCATTACCAATGATACCACACCTCACAACGCAGGAAGACTGCCAAAATTGCCAAATTAATGTAGAAAAGTCCAGGAACAGGGATGTACAGAGTTAGCTCTTAGGAAGTGTTCACTGCCAATTTGAGATAAGGGAATGCCTTCATTGTGGAACTGATGTAACATCTTTTTAGTATACCCAAGATAAAACATTCTGCATCTGAATAGGCGTATGACAAAAAAAAACACTCTTGCAGCCAGAAGCAGCAGGCAAGCAACACTTAGAAATCCCTGATATCCAAGAATTTAATAGAAGAATTTAACCTTCAGATAAGCTGTGAATAGCAAGAAGTACTAGCGCACACACCCTGCTTTGATAGCTGAGATTCCTGTGATCCTCAAACCTACCAAGCTTGAGATGATCCTGCAGTACAGTTGACAAAGCAGAAACTGGATGTTCACAATCTCAGCCCCACTCAAGCGCCAGCTAAGGCAGGAAAGCGAGCAAAGCTGGAAACACCACTTCAGCAAAACTGTGTATGATTACATCTTGACCGTCCTGACCTGGCTTAAAAGTTAGATTGCTTTGCCACAATTTGCATAAGATTTGGCCCAGAAGACTGCTTAAAGGGGCAGGCTAGTGATAAAGAAACATTCTCCAGGGAAAGTACAAAACAACTTTAAAATTAAGCTTTGCATACCATTTCTCCCGTTGATGAAACTGTCAGCCACTGAGTTAGCAACTAACACATCCTGACCATGACTGATATCACAGCCAAATCCTCTCAGAGCTGGCCTAGAGGTGCAAAATCCCACACTACAAGAGGGATAGGGAACCTATGGTCCTCTGGATGTTGCAGCACTAAAACTCCCATTATCCCTGGCTCCCATTATTGGCTCTGCTGTCTGGGACTGATGGGGGTTAGAGTCCAACAACATTTGGAGGACCACAGTTCCTCCATTCCTATTCCTTGAGAAGGCCTTGCCCATTGCGACAGTTTCCACACTCCAAAAGCAAAGTACACCAAAAATGACCACTGTATCTAAGGAAGGAGGCTTGAGTCCATCAAAGCTTGTGCCATAATAAAGTATTTTTCCTTGTTGTTGTTTAGTCGTTTAGTCGTGTCCGACTCTTCGTGACCCCCTGGACCAGAGCACGCCAGGCACCTCTGTCCTCCACTTCCTCCCGCAGTTCGGTCAAACTCATGCTGGTAGCTTCAAGAACACTATCCAACCATTTGTCCTCTGTCGTCCCCTTCTCCTTGTGCCCTCCATCTTTCCCAACATCAGGGTCTACTCCAGGGAGTCTTCTCTTCTCATGAGGTGGCCAAAGTACTGGAGCCTCAGCTTCACGATCTGTCCTTCCAGTGAGCACTCAGGGCTGATTTCCTTCAGAATGGAGTGGTTTGATCTTGCAGTCCATGGGACTCTCAAGAGTCTCCTTAAGCACCATAATTTCTCTTTAAGGTGCCACAAAACGTTTGTTGTCTTTGCTGAAACAGACTAAGACAGTTGTATTTCTGGAAACACTAACATGAAGACAGGCATCAGTCAAGATAACCTTTGCATCTCACATTCTTCCACCAATGTTTTCACTCGGAGGCAGGCAATCATCTCAGGCAACAAGCTGCTCTGATGAGCCAGCACCAGCGAAGCACACGGGAACGCCATTTACCTTCCTGCTATAAAGCGGTACCTATTTATCTACTTGCACTTAAGAGTGCTTTCGAACTGCTAGGTGGGCAGGAGCTGGGACCGAACGATGGGAGCTCACCCAGCCGCGGGGATTCGAACCACCGACCATATGATCGGCAAGTCCTAGGCGCTGAGGTTTTACCCACAGCACCACCTGCGTCCCTTTGCTAGTGCTAAGTTTGTTTCAATTTCAGCCCCAATCTGTTTGTGTGTGAGGAGCAGGGGACACCATCTTGTTCTTTGCCCCAGGAACCAAAACATCTTGGGCCAGCCTTAGACAAATTCCTTTGGAAAAAGTAAATAAATTGCAAGAATCTTGGTCAGAAGCTGCCACTGATAACAGTAAGAAAGGAAATGACTTGGCAAGCGCTTCTACTCAGTAGGCTTTTAGTAAGCCTTCCTGACGATAAGCCTTAATAGTGTCAGGCCACCCTAAAATCCTTAGGAGGATTTGTCTGGAGGGAAGGAGGCAGAGTACACCTAAGTAGCAATGAGGTCACTAGGATAGAGCGGCATACAGTCCTAATTGAACCCACTTCAGCAGAGCACAGTGCTCAAAGAGGTGCAGAAAAAGATAACCTCACATGATCAAGGGGTTAAAGCATCATCACTGCAAGCCTAAAGTGTCTGATGCCTTCGTGGCTTACAGTGCAGGAGGACAACTAAGGGAACCACAGCAGAAGTTCATAAAATTATGCATGTTGTAGGTAGAGAGGTTTTTCTCCCTCTGTCATCACATTAGGCCACCCAATGGAATTCATGGGCAGCAGATCCCCGGACAGATAAAAATAAGCAATTTTTTTTGCAACCAGTGCATCATTGGTTTATGAAATTCACTGCCTCACAACAAGGTGAAGGCCATTGTCTAATCCTCCTTTAAAGTCATTTATGCCAAAGTCACAGAGGATGTAGCTATTAGCCATGAGGTCTATATGGAACACCCACTTTCAGAGGCTGAATTTCAACTACTGTGGGGCAAGCAGCGGAGCTGTGTTGGCATCATGCTCTGTTTGCCAGGAGCATCTGACTGGGATGCCAGACTTAGGCGGACCTTTGTTCTGAAGCAGCAGGGCTCTTCTTACACTTCTATAAGATTTCCGTGGCCTCAAGGGTCTTTAACAAAGAAATTGAGCATAATATTCAAAATAAACAATTAAAAAACAAGACTCTAAAAGGATCTCCCATCTTTCACCTTTGTCACCAAAAGGATGAAACAGAAACACAGGTTTGGAGCACCTTGTAACTTTATTAGAGAGCAAGACTCTCTTTCAGAACCAGCATACACAACCCATCACAGGTGGCATTTCTTCTGGTAACTCGCAGCAGTTCTTGTGGGGGAACCCATCTTGCCATTGTGCAAGAATTACTCTTCCATTACAGGAGTATCATGCATAGGGGTAGTAATGTTTATGTCTCTTTTTCATTCCCCCATGGCCAACCTTCTGGAGTCTTGTTGGTTGGCAGTGCTGCCAACCAACTGCTGGTGGTTGTCAGTGACAGAGGCCAAAGGGGGTGGAGATGCTTACTTTTGCCAATGGACTACATTCCAGCCAGCCAAAAGACGAGATTTCTACCTCCACCCGACCTCTCTCCATACTTTATCTGAGCAAACAAGAGTTCTCACGCTCCAAGGACACGTTCCCACCAGGCAAAAGCACAAAAGGGGTATCAAAAGTGGCCTGGGAAGACTCCTGAAGGCCAGGTAGAGATATTAGGAGGGCTTTGTGCCAACTTACACAAATGCTTCCCATGGGTGGAGATCACATTGCTTGCCCATGCCACCTTTCCCTGCACAACCCCAGTGCTGGCTCTTAGCATTATTCCACTCCCCATTCCTAATCCACTAGAAGGTCATTGTGCTCTCCTTTTGAAGATCCTGGCACCCATCTCCCCTGCACTAGTAAATCCTCAAATGGTCAATTCAGTTCATTTCCCACCCCCACAAATCTCTAATCTAGATCGTCCTCTGACACTCAATGTAGAGAAGAAATACCTTCAAATTTATCTTCTAAATCCTCATTATGTTTAACACAGCATATGCAATCCTCCCCTTCTAATTTGGAATTACATTACTTTTAGGGGGAAAGGCAGCTGCCTTTTACCCGGTCAGAATATTTATCCATCCAGCTCAGTATAGTACTCTGACTGGCCACAGCTATCCAGGGTTTCAGCCAAGAGTCTTGCCCATCACTTGCTAAACCAACCCTTCTTTAAAAAAAGCTGTAGATGCCAGGGATTGATTCTGACACCTTCTGTATTCATCCTATGTGCTATGGCCTCTTCATTCAGCAACAGAGCTGGCTTTTATAAAGCCAGGAGTTGCTGCAGCAGCCAAACCACACAGAGTTTTCTCTCAACCTTTATTACATTACCTCCTTGCAGAAGCAGTGAATTTGTTTTTCTTTTGAGAGTGCTGAGCAGGCATGTCCTGGTCTGAGCAGCTGAGATAACCCTTTCCTCCTGTGGCAATTAGAAACTGAGCTTGCCTCTGCCTTTTGATCCCCAGAGGAGCCGGACTTCCCATTCCACGCAGCCCTCCCGAGACTTGCCAAATTTTGTCAACATTTGCGTTAAGGGAAACGGCACATTTGTTGGCAAGCACTTCTTCACACAGCACACAGTTGGACTATGGACTATGGATCTCCATCAGCTTGGATGGCTTTAAAAAAAGGATTAGACAAACTCTTGGAGAATAAGGCTGGGATGGTGCTGTGAAAACTTACCTTTGGCATTAAAACCCCGGCACTGCCGCAGAGGGTCACCATGTTTTATGTCCTGACGGCGACTCCTCCTAAATGAGAGGGAAGAGGTCAAACTCATTCCCTTTTCCAACCCAGGAGACTTCCTTTTGAGCAGCTAAAGGAAATTAGTAAACACCGACCAACCATAATCATGATGCTAGGTAAAGGTAAAGGGACCCCTGACCATTAGGTCCTGTCGTGGCCAACTCTGGGGTTCATCTCACTTTATTGGCCGAAGGAGTCGGCGTACAGCTTCCGGG
Organism: Podarcis melisellensis; assembly: GCF_964234715.1. Taxonomy (NCBI): domain Eukaryota; kingdom Metazoa; phylum Chordata; class Lepidosauria; order Squamata; family Lacertidae; genus Podarcis; species Podarcis melisellensis. The sequence goes on from NC_138534.1 coordinate 4,453,663, forward strand.
TCACGTGGCCAGCATGACTAAGCCGCTTCTGGCAAACCAGAGCAGCGCACGGAAACATCGTTTACCTTCCTGCCAGAGTGGTACCTATTTATCTACTTGCACTTTGATGTGCTTTCAAACTGCTAGGTTGGCAGGAGCAGGGACCAAGCAACGGGAGCTCACCCCATCGCGGGGATTCAAACCGCCGGCCTTCTGATCGGCAAGCCCTAGGCTCTGTGGTTTAGCCCACACCACCACCCACGACCCATCAATCATTGTGCTTATTATTTTTCTGTTTAACAGCCAGGGATGGAGCACCTGTGGCCCTCCAGATGCTGTTGCACTACAACTCCCATCATCCCTGACCATTGGCCATGCTGACCAGGGCTGATGGGAGTTGGAGTCCAACAGCATCTGGAGGGCCACAGATGCCCCATCCCTGATTTAACCGACTCATCCTGCCTTCCTTCAGTTTAGTGCTTCAAGGCTGCTTCTATTTGAACAAAATAGTTTTCAGTCCAATTTCCACATGCAGACCCTCCTCTTAGAACAAGCTGCCTTGCTCTCTGCGCTTTGTCCACACTGGAGAGACACACCACAGGCAAACAGGGCAAGGCAGGGAGGGGAGGAAATCTCAGTACTGGTGGCAGCAGCGGGGCTGGGGAAGCCGACTCGGAGCAGCCACCGCCCAGACCAATCTGAGAGTGGAGGAGAGAACCGCCAGGCCAGGGATACTCCTGCCACAGCCACAGTCATACATTACAGTGGTACCTCTAGTTAAGAACTTAATTTGTTCTGAAGGTCTATTCTTAACCTGAAACTGTTCTTAACTGTTCTTAACTCACTTTAGCTAATGGGGCCTCCCACTGCCACCGTGCCGCCACCACACAATTTCTGTTCTCATCCAGAAGCAAAGTTCTTAACCCAAGATACTATTTCTGGGTTAGCGGAGTCTGTAACCTGAAGCGTATGTAACCCGAGGTACCACTGTACTTTTGCTCAGGCATCAGACCTGATGGCAGTAAATAGCCCTCATAGGAGTGGGCTTGGAGAAACTGACGCTTTCTCTTTCCCTTGCCAGTGGTGTTTTTGGGTCCCTCTGCCAGAGCAAAGAGCAAGCCCTACCCCTGGAATGGAATTCTCTCCCACAAGATGTAGTGATGGTCACCGCCGACATGGATGGCTTTAAAAGAGGATTAGACAAATCCATGGAGTGGCTGCTAGCCTTGATGTGCTACCTCCACTGGCAGAGGAAGCATGTCTGTGAATTGCTGGGGTCCGGCTTGGGGTCTCCCCACAGGCACACGGTTGGCCATTGTGAGAACAGAACGCTCAACTCAATGGACCACTGGCTTGATCCAACCTCCAGGCTCTCCTTACATCCACGCTTTCCTCCCTCCTTCCCACGGCATTTGCGTTCCCAACGTAGCACTCTCAGGATGTTACCTTTTGGCTGTGTGGCTGTAGCGTGTGCAGCGCTGCCCATCCCAAGCGCAATAGGGATCCCTGGCCAGGCAGCAATCGGCACAAGCTTCACCGTATTCACGGCACCGATGGAGGCTCAGCTGGGAGACCCCCACGTCTGAGGAGGCGTACAGCTGTTGCTGCAGAGCAGAGAGGAGAGAGCATGGGAACCTGGATTTCTCCTCTTGTTGCCAGACCACCCGCTTGCCTCCTACAAGACGAAGCCAAGGGTCCTGGTCTTCAGCCTCTGCGTAACAGCAGCAGAACCCTAACCTCATAGTTGAAGGACTAAGCTCACAAGGTCCTTCAGGTACCTGCACCCCTGTCAGAGCAGCGACCCAGAGTGCTCATCTCCTACTTTGCTCCTCAGCAACAGGTACCTCAACCACCTACCCGTTTAGAGGATATCCACAGGGTCTTCACAGGTGCTCGAGCCTGTAGGACAAAAAGAGGAGAGGCCAAAGTTGAGAAGGGCAGAGACGGCGGCAGTGTTAGGGCAGCAACGATAGGGAGCCACGTGTTCACTCACCCTGAACACTTCCACCTCCTCCAGGGTCAGCTCTTCCAAGTTGCCCTGTTCCTTCGGCAGCACAATCACCTTCTGCACTGTGCCCTGGTCTGGAGGAAGAAGACCCAGACATCTTCCTTCAGAAGCTATGGAGGACATTTTACTCCAGTTCTTCAAATAGTTGAACTGGTTGCTTGTGGACGGTATTTAGGGACAACTTCAAAGGTGTTGGTGTTTACCTTCAAAACCCTACGCTAGGGATGGGGAACCTGTGTAGCTCTTTAGATGTTGTGGGACTCCAACTCTCTCAGCCCCAAGCAGCACGGTCAGAGATGATGGGAGTTGTAGTCTGAGAACATCTGGAGAGTCACAGTTTTCCCATTCAGCCGGGGAAATTAAGAAAAAGAGAGAAGTCACTCAGGTCACAGCTGGGAATTCAGTGGTATTCAATATGCACTTGAAGCACCTATTAGCACCTTTAACAAGAACAGGTCAAGTGGTGAGTTTTCTAGGTGACTTCCACCACAGCCTGACTGATGGGGGCGGTGGCTGAAGAGTGACAATGTCAGAAAGCATCCCTAGCTAAGCACTCTCCAGCAACTCTAGCACCCATTACTTACCTGTCCCAAGAAAGAGAACCTCATAGCGCCCGTCCACTGCATCCACTAGGTCCACGGCCAAGGTGGTGAAGCTGTAAGGCACATTGGTCCTCACAAGCAGGGGGCGGCGCTGCAGTGGGTAAACAGCATTGTACATCAGAGGGTGGGCACGCACAAACGTCACCAGCTCGTCCGAAAATTCGCGTGTGGAGCGGAGTCCTGGGGTGAAGGTTCCTCCTGGGCACTGAGAAAGAGAACCAGGTAGTAGAATCAGAGTCTTGGCCAGGGTGGGAGGAACTGTAGGGGTCCAGCTTTCCTCACCCTACCCTGCTAATCTTCTTTGTACCCATAATGCAAAGGAAACACACAATTGAGTGTAAAGCAGGCGAGGGGGTAAATATAAGGAAGAAATTGCAAGGAGCTTAGGGGAAATGGAAGGAGAAAAGGGAGGCAGACAGTGAAATCCAGGCGCTGAGGGGACTAACACATTAGGAGAGGGAGAGGCCTTGGTGACTCACAGCTCCAGGGCGAGGGTAGGGCACCCGTCCCGTGTAAGGGCCCCACTGGTAGTTGTGTCCCTCCTTGTGGGCAAAGGGCCCATTGAAGACTGTGCGAATGTCGGCCATGGAGTAGACGCAGACTGCAGAGCCACGGAACACGGACCTGGGGAAGGGAGAAGGGAGAAGGGAGAAGGGAGAAAGGGGCACACACCTGTGTGAGGCCCAAGGCCTGCTGAGCAGGCTAAGCCCCAACACTGAAGCCCGGCTGTCCCCACCACGGGGCGCTCACTCACCCCAATGAGGAGAACACCCCATAGAGCAGAGGGTGCTTCTCGTCCTGAGTCGGCAGCAGGAAAACGTCACCTGGAAGAGGGAAACAAAGAGGCAGAGCTTCTTGAGGGAGGTGGGTAGGTTGTGCGTGAAAGATTGCCAGTCCCCATCTAGCCTATGGCCAACCCCCTGCATCAGGTGTGACAACTTGAATAAAATATTTGGGGGAGGGGGGTAAGCTCTGCCCTGCATAATCAATCACAAGACGCACACACACCATTTGAATGGCAATGCTCATCAACTTTAGGGGGGCAGCCTCAGCCCCTAGAAGTTGGTGCCTATACCTTGCATGCATCTCCCAATTGCATCTGTGCTGTGGCTTAGGGGGACATACTGAAGCAAATGGCAGTGAACAAGTGGCATGGCAAGGGGTTGGATTAGATGATCCCCAGATCCCTTCCAACTGTCTAATTCTATGATTCTATGAACACACATGGAAATCCAAGGGTTCCTTCCAAAGGGTCATAGGAATGGATCAAGTCCAGAGAAATAGGTTGCTTACATCGGAGATGGGATTGATGGGAGTTGGGAATCCACAGGATCCCCATTCTTGGCTACACAGTGAATTTAGGGAGATCTACAAATGGCCAAACGAAGAAAAGCATTGTTCATCCCAATGGCCACTGGAATACACAGGGCTGGGGTCTTCCACCTTGACCTGGAATGCTAAGAACAATAAGCATCTTGGCAGATGACTTTTGGAATGGCCTCAAAAACCCCTTGAAGTCGGCAGAGCCAAGATATTTCAATGGCCACTCTCTGGTTACGCCTGGCTTTAAGTCATTCAAGCTAATTCTTTCTCCAGAGCTTAGGGTGCAATTCTGTCTCCTGACCCTCTGCACACACAGAGACAATCACTAAGCCTCAGGTTTCTGCACCAAGGGTGGAACCTGAAATCCTTATGGCCTTAACCTCCCCCCGCCAACATAAATCATTTCTGTCCTGCCAAAACAAAATCCCTCTCCAAAACAGCAGCTCACGGAGCTCATCAAAGAAAGTCTCCACGCCGTCCTCTCCAATCACCGAGCAGACAAGCCGAGCTTTAAGGAAAGTCGTCCACTTGTTCACCAAAGAGCGCTGCCCGCCATCATCATTCTGAAAAGGCAAATGTACCAGGGTCTGTCAGCTAATCCCTACAGTGGCCAAAGCGAATCACATGCTTGGTCTCTGAGTGCACAGCTTTTCTTGCAGAAATAGACAGCATGTAGAGCCCAGTCTGGATTAGGATATTGGGGGGGGGGCTTTAGTTCTCCCCCGCCACCAGTATGCTCCCATTCTGGAAAAGAGGGTGATGTACTTGCAATCTGCACTGGATCAGGGGGAAGCTTTCATTCACCCCTGAAGAACAATAGATTCAGCAGCCACCTCTGGGCTGGAAGATGAAGAAAGCCATTGTTTGTACTGGGACCTCTTGCCTTAACACCAACATGCAAGCAAGAATCAGAAAGCTTTTTTAAAAAAATTAGAACATGGAGGGCATGGAATAGGACATGATAGGAAAGTTTTATCACAGAGGAGCAGAGAAAGCCAAACAGAGACCTTAGGATTTGGAGATCTAAGAGCAGCAGGAGACTCTTAGTTGATTCAATTAGGGGGTGGATCAAAATTCTCTAACCCAGGGATGGGCAGGCTTCAGGCTTGAAATATTTAACTGTATCTTTTTTTTAACCAAAACATCAAGGTCCACCCATCAGAGCAGTGTGCAAAATAGTGGCTGGTGGGTGGGGCGGGGGAACACAGAAATAAGGAACAGGGTACCCTCTGAAACCTTTGCTGATCCACTGCAAATCAGCCAGAGATCTATCAACAGTGCTTGGTCTTTCTGTCTACCCCTGCACTAACTCTTTCAGCAATAGCACGGTTACCCATAGAGAAGACAGTTGGGTCAGCACTAATTTCCAGAGGAGAGCTCTTCACAATCAACTTTAATTGTGTGACCTGAATTTGCTGGTATCTGAAGTGGCACCATTTCAAGATCTACACAGTTAAAAGAATCAGAAACTATGGTGGACCTTGGAAAGTGAAGGACTCTCCTTCCTTGGAGGTTTTTAAACAGAGGTTGGGTGGGCATCTGTCAGGGATTCTTTAGTTGCGATTCCTGCATTGCAGGAGGTTGAACTAGATTCTCCTTGGTCCCAACAATTCTATGGTGCTATAAATATATGGCCCCACCACCCACTCACAGCACACTCTGGAAAAACTTAGAGGTTACAAAAAGAAAGCACATGGGTCTGGCCTACTTTTCTTTGAACCATACCTTGATTATTGAAAAATAAGGAAGAAAAGTTAAAAAATAAAAATGAACTGGCCAAAGGGACAAGAGTAAGTAAAAGGAATGCCAGGAAACCGGGAATTATGTTCACATGTGGTGGGGGTGTAAATATGTACAGTTTTTTGGGCAAAGGGTGTTAAGGAGATAACAGAAATCACTGGGTAAAAGCTGACCGAAAGTCCAAAGGTAGCATTATTATCAATTTATGACGGGGTGGAAAGTTCGCAGGCTATGAAGGACTTGCTCACAAATTTATTGACAGCTGCACAAGGAAGTGGAAGGGGCAAGGTGAATATAAAATGGAAGAATGGTATAAAGAGGTGTGGGATATAGCTATTAATGATAAATTAACATGTGCTATTGAGGTAAGACAGGGAATATGCAAGAGAAATGATTTTGAGGAGATATGGAAGGGGTTTGTAGAATTTGTACTGTTAAAATGGAAAGGGGTCAAACCATCGCAAGAGAGGTGTTGAAATTTTGGGAAGTTGGATAGCTACAATGGAATGGTCTTGTGGGTGGGGTGCACATTTTTATTCTTTATTTATTATTATTACTTTGTCAAAATAAATAATAAAATAATTTTTTGATAAGGATGTGGGGTAATCTGTTCAGGCATCCTTTATTATGTGCTGCTGGGCAAATCATTAGGCTAAGTAAAACAGGTTCCCCCCACGCTGGGTAGGGTTCTGTACTTAATGTAATTGAGAGCATTTCAGACCTGAACAACAGTTTGAACTCTCATGAATGTCCTGTAACTCAGAATGTAGTGGCTCTTCCCTAATCACATGACAGGGTATCAGTGGCCATGTGTTCAGTTGTCAGGGAAATTTAAAATATTAATCACACACAACCTACCAGGAAGTTCCCTGCACAAGCCACAATGAAAGGATGAGGGAATCTGGGCTCTTTTCCAAGCTCCCATGAATTTCAATAGGGATTTTGCAAGAAAACATTTGAGTTAGTTGTGGTCACAGCCTGTGCACAACGAAGACCAGAATGGCTGTGCATATACCTACACCTTCCACAGGCTCGCTATGGTGCACAGATATGCCACAACTGGCATAGGACCAGCGTGCTTGCTTGCGTGTCTGCATCTCTGTGTGCTTGTGGAAGTGCAGAGAGTAATGTGGAAGTGGGGAGCGTTCCTGTTCAGGGTTCCAGCCCGCCAATAGTGCTCTCTTCCACAACACACCATCACCCAACAACAACAGACACTGAGTGTTCATTGGGCTGTTAGCTTTTCTGTGTTGGTTTCTTCATTGACACACAAACACATGCCCGGCCAAAGATAGCCTGCACTTCTGTAAACTCTGAGGTTCTCCCAAGCATGCTGACACCTCCCTTTTATTCCTCAGTTGCCTAATTTGGTGCTGTAATCCTGCTGACACTCAATAGCAGAGTTCACTAGCTGAAAGGGAGTGATATGGCCCAAAGCAGATCCCTGCTGGAACAGACCAATGACAGTTCTAGTCCATTATCCTGTTCCTTGGGGAGTTTACAAGCAAGGCATCAGGCAGCTCCTGCTAGATTTTCCCAACAGCAGCATCTGCTATACTGCCTCTGAATTCCCAGAGTACAGTAAAGCATTGTCTGGTTATTAAATCCAACACACTGTATGGTAGCCAACTAATTCATCTTGTAAGTGTGTGGATTACCACTAGCACAACAGGACTCCCTCCCCATCTCCTCCCCCTACACGTGCCCCAAAATTTGCTCCAGGGGGTTGGAGGAACCCTAGAAGAAATTTAGATGTATTCAAAGGTAGGATGGGGGGAAGTCCCATTGAGCAAGCAGTAATCCTAAGGCTGGTGGGACCTTGACTTAGCTACACTTAAGGCAGCCCAGAATTTGGAACCCTTTTCTAGGATCTCCAGGTGCAATTTTAGCTCTACAGGAGCGGGGACACAGCCATCGCCACCAGCAAAACACACGCTCACACACCCCTCAGGCGGCAGCCCCCGGCCTGCTCCATCTTTCTCAGCCTGGTTCCCCATGCCTCAAGCCAAAACTCAACCGTGTGGGTGGGTGTCTCCCCCACTCCAAGCGTCGCTCACCAGGCAAACCCGTCCCACCCGAGCGAGCACAGCAGGCCCCACGGCACCCTCAAGCGCTTTCTCACGGAAAAAGAAGTAGAGCTTGTCATCGTTGTGGTCGGAGCTGTCGGGGATGACGTGGGCGTGGAGGAAGACAGGGTCTGGTGGGGAGGGGAAAAGTGCCGTTACCTTGGTCCGCCACTAGGCAGCACAAGCAAACACTTTAGCCCAGTGGCTGCCAACCTTTGGCGGCAAGCGTGCCACAACAAGCCAAGTACAACATCTAGGAAATTTTCTACACTTTAGTCCAGGCTTCCTCAGCCTCGGCCCTTCAGATGTTTTGAGACTACAATTCCCATCATCCCTGACCACTGGTCTTGCTAGCTAGGGATCATGGGAGTTGTAGGCCAAAAACATCTGGAGGGCCGAGGTTGAGGAAGCCTGCTTTAGTCTGTACTGTAACACATATTCTTATGCATTGGGGTAATGCTCTTTGTGCACTCAGCTTTAAGGTTTTTTTTAATGCCATGAATCACTTTAACTCACTTTTGTGAAAAAAGTGACAAATGAACACAAATAATAATGAAGATGAGGACGGGCGTAAGTCTGCTGAGCTGAGTGGCAGGCAGCAGCCTAACAGAGAAGCAGGCTGGGCTGCAGGTTTCGCCTCTATGGCACTGCCAAGTCCAAGGCTCTCCAGGTGTGCCGCAACACACACCTTGCTACCTGTGCCACTCACACCACAGGAGGTGAGCCATAATTCTCTCCATTATCCACAGTGTGCTATCCCAGCACTCATCCCCACCCACTTCTGGCTACCTCCATCAGCCTCATACCATAGAGCCAGCGGGAATCATGTTGCTCGGTGCGCACAGCCGGTCGAGGCCCCATCGTTCGGAACACAGCAGCATCAGTGCCCATGAAATCCACATGAACTCCAGCATACAGTGTGTTATCTGGGGAGAGGAGAACGGTGGAAGAGGCACATGACAGCATTAGTCGAATAGACACAGAGACACATGTAGACATATAGCCAATGCAAACCTGAAGGAAAGGGAACTGGGTACATGAGCGTAGACCTTTGGTCCATCTGCTCCAGTATTGTCTGCTTTAACTGAGAAACAGAAATCCAGAACATTAGGCATAGGTGTCCTAACCCTCTTTTTGAATCTCCTTTCAACTGTGGTTAAACATGGGACCTTATACTTCCAAAATATGTGCTCTGAAACTAAGTTATGGGCCCTCAGCAGCTTCTTGTTCCCTGCCAATCAGCTGTTTAGCGCTAACTGGCTGCTTAGCTAATGCAGCATGTCTAGTAAATGCAAGAGCAAGACAAGTCATCAAACAATGGTGGCTGTAAACACACAATGACAAGGTCTCTGGCTCAATTGGGCAACCTGTGGCCATTTATATGCTGACAAGCAAGATGGATCACACTCATCTAGAGCTCTCTTGTAAGAAAAACAAGAGTTAAAAGACAAATACATGTATATGCACAGCACTACTGGTACTTGATAGAGATATCTGGTAGCAGGGTTGCATCCAGGGACACGTGCAAACTCACTCAAAGTCACTTACTGACAAGCACAGCCGTGCTGTGCTGCCGGGGGTCATATGGGCACTTGCCCTTCCCGGGCTCCAGTGAACGAGGCACCATGCGGAAAAGGTACTCCTTTGAAGGGATGAAAAAAGAAGAGAGTATGAATATTAGCATGGAAACCTACCTTGAACACCTAACCTAAAGCCCAGCTCATTTCCAAAACTGTGGAGGGACAAAATCCCACTCTTGACCTGCTCTCCTTTTCAGAAGTACCCTCTCTCTTCAGAAGCTCACACAGGTAACTGCCTTAAACTAAGGCTGTGTACTCACTAAAGCACATCTGTAGAACATTCTTTCCCTCAAAGAATTCTGGGCACTGTAGTTCACCCCTCACAGAGTTACAACGCCCAACAATCCTGAGCAAACTATAGAACCCAGAATGTTTTTAACGGTATAGGATGTATGCAGCGTACATTTGTCTAGCGAACTATTGGTCCCGCTAACTTGGAAGGCTTTAAAAGAGAATCTGACAAATTCATGGCGGAGATGGCTATCAATGGCTCTTGGCCATGACGGCTATGTTCTGTCTCCACAGCTGGAGGCATCAATGTTTCTCAACTCCAGTGGCAGGAAACTATGGGAGGGGATGGTGCTCTTGTGTTCAAATCCCACTTGCAGGTTTCCCACATGTATCTGGTTGGCCACTGGGAGAACAGGAAGGTTGACTAGATGGGTCATGTGCCTGATCCAGCAGGCTCTTCTTGTGTTCTAACTCACTATGGTCAACAACAGGGAAACCTGTGGGTCTCTAGATGCTGTTGGCTGCCAACACCCATCAGTCTCATCCATGTCCAATGATCAGGGATCATAAGAGCTGTAGCCCAGCTGTATCTGTGGGGCCATAGGTTGCCCACACCTGAGTTACATTGACTCAGTTACATTGGGCAACCAAAATGGTCAAAGGCCTGGAAACGATGCCTTATGAGGAATGGCTAAGGGAGCTGGGCATGTTTAGCCTGGAGAAGAGGAGGTTAAGGGGTGATATGATAGCCATGTTCCAATATATAAAAGGATGTCACATAGAGGAGGGAGAAAGGTTGTTTTCTGCTGCTCCAGAGAAGCGGACATGGAGCAATGGATCCAAACTACAAGAAAGAAGATTCCACCTCAACATTAGGAAGAACTTCCTGACAGTAAGAGCTGTTCGACAGTGGAATTTGCTGCCAAGGAGTGTGGTGGAGTCTCCTTCTTTGGAGGTCTTTTAGCAGAGGCTTGACAACCATATGTCGGGAGTGCTCTGATGGTGTTTCCTGCTTGGCAGGGGGTTGGACTCGATGGCCCTTGTGGTCTCTTCCAACTCTATGATTCTATGATTCCATGATTCTATGATTCTATGACTGGCAGTGGCACTCCAGGGTTTCCGACTGGGATCCTTCCCAACTCTGCCTGGAGATGCCAAGGATTGAACCTGGGCCTTTGGGCATACAAATAATGTCTCTACCACTGAGCTGTGGCTCTCCTCCCAGCGGGAAGCAATCCAGGTTCTCTGCTTACTTCAGAGCGCCAGCCACGGTTGACGAGGGCACAGACTGGGTGGTAGGCCCCTGTTCCACACACGTACAGGTGAGTGCGGTTCAATGGCTGCATAAGCCGGACGTAGTTGAAACATTCACCCTGGAGGGTAAAGAGGAAACAGGGCATGAGCTGGCAAACATCCTCCTGGCAGCCAGACACTGGCTCAAACCCCATTTTCTCACCCTGTCCCTTCCCCAAAAAATATAGAGGAAGGGGAGCTGACCTCTGGTGGGGGGCATTGCTCAGAGATTAACTTTCAGATTGGGTAGTGTTGTTAGAAACACAACAGCTCAGAAACAGGCTATGCAGGATCAATGGATAGCAAAGATGCTGTCATGGAGGTAACAGCTTTGTTTGCTTTTTGGGGGGTAATATTGTTCTTAGAGGTACACAAGAAAACCCAGGAGTATTGCCTGAATGCACATCATCTTGTTGAAGGTAAGCAATTCTGGGCCTGGGAGCCACATGCATGCCTCCTCAGGTTCCACAATGGAAGAAAAGCAGGATATAAATGTAAGAAACTAAAATAAGGAGTCAGATGGATTCAGGGACAGCCATAGCCACATTGACAAATGGTCTTTCCACAGGGATTTGGGGCATTTAGACCAAAAAACCCACTAGCTGTTGTGAGGTGATACCCAGGGTGATAATAAGAGAGCGATGGAGCAGCAACTACGACTCACCCTCTGCCCCTTCCCTGCCAGGCGACACTCATTCTGGTGGCTGGGAAGTGCTGGCCAATGAATCTGTGCAGAGAGAGACAGAGAGAGATGAACAGGATGAGGATTGGCTTTGAGAGACTGGAGGTATTTCTCCCTCCATGCCAGGCCTTCACGCACTTGCAGTTAGCTGCCTTCTGAAGCTTGGCCAAGAATCCAGGGTGCCCATCTCCCTGGCTGCCTCTGCTCCAGCCGATCCCATGTTCTTCTTCACCTCCTCCACCAACCAAACCCAGCCTTTTCTGGACGCATCCAACGGACCACAGCCCAACCCCATAAATGCTGGGCAATGTGGCCCCTTTCGTTCTGACCAAGCGTGGCTCTCCTTGAGGCCCTCTGCAGCAGAGCTTACAATGAGTGGCTCCTTGTTGATATTGTGAAGATCCAAGGCCACCAGGAAGTCTCGTGCCCCCAGGTAGAGCCGCTCCTGGTCTTGGTCCATCAGCAGGATCCGATAATCGCTTGTGTTGAAGGAAAAGCTGAAGGGGCGGGCAGTGCGTGTCTCCAGGAGTTCTGGGGAGAGACATCCTCGGAGTCAAGTGTCAGTCCCACAAGCCAGCCCACTCCCTCAGCCCACTGGCCTCCAAAAGGAGGGTAAGTCTCAAGCGTCCTCATCCCCCTTCTTTCTTGCTGCCTTCCCCATAGAATGGGCAGCAGTGGGAGCAAGCTAATCTATGTGATCCCTGGTCTGGGCTCAGGCCGAGCTGAGCTGAGCTCAGGGGGTATTTTGGTCCCATGAAGTGGCTAAGGCGGAGCCGACGTGGGTGGTGGGGGGAGGGCGATCAGCGGCTGGTACAGCAAAGAGCCTAAATCCCCCAGCAATCCCCCTGGCCACATTCCAGAGGCGAAGATCAGAGAGTGGCCTGGTGAGCTTCCCACCTGCGGTGACCTTGGGGATGTGGCCAGAGGACAACCAGCCTCTTTGCCCAGCTACTTTCTGCAGCCAAGTCTGGGCAAGAATTCAGAGACCAGGGACAGAAATTGGCCTAATCCCTGTGGACAAGTGGGCAGAAGAGCAGATTTCCGGGGAGCTCAGAGAGGGAGACAGGTGGGGAGCGGGGAGGGAAAGGAGCCTGAGTGGGATGAGGAATTAAAATGAAAGGAACAAAAGTAAGTGCAGGAGCAGGACTCCAGGGCCCTCTCCTCTGTTCCTTCTGCTCCGATTCAGCCTACCGACTGAGTCTGAACGCCGGAGACAGAACCCGGAGAACCTGGTGGAATTCCCCAAGCATTAACACATGGCAGGTGGGAGACTATCATTCCCCACTCTGCAATAAATGTCAGGCAGCCCCATGGCAGGATGCCCAGGGCAGGGTGTGTCACGCATACCCAGATCTGATGTATACAATGACCATTATATAACACTGCATACACCAGCAGTGCTGGGGACCCCTTTCAGGGATATACACACAACCAAGCAAAACTGGATTATTTCTTAGGCATTATAAGCAGCGACTTGAGAGGGCATGGGAGAGTTTTTCAGTCATAAAGGAGGTGGTGGCGGTAAACTTGTGACCCTCTGGATGTTGTTGGACTCCCAGTATCCTTTGCCTTTTGCCATTCTGGCTGGAGCTGATGCGACTTGGAGGCCAACAGTATCTGGAGGGTCACACACTCCCCACCTGTGCCATATGAAAACTGAGTGTTATATAATTACCAGTGGAAAACCGTCAGTTATGATAATTAATTATTAGGTGTTAGGTGAAGGTACAACTTCCCTGATTTTCTCCTCCGACAGGAAGGGGAGAAATACCACAGGGTGCTCTTGCCATGCCAGCAGCAGTTTGGGAGGCTGTCTATATGGGACCCCAGAGACTTTGGAGAAAGAATGTGTTTATGACGTTTACATGGGATAAATCTGGAATCTCTCTGGAAATAACATGCTGTTGTTTTTTCTGTCTGGGGAAATTCATGTGGTGATTCTGTTGCTGGGTAAACAAAGGCATAGTTGCTAAGGAACACAAATCTGCAAGGAAAAGGACCTTTTGGGGCTCTGAAAACCCCTCACGTCTTCTCTCCTTGATTGGGCCCAACAGTGGCAATGGATGAAGAGTTTGGATTTGATATCCCGCTTTATCACTACCCTAAGGAGTCTCAAAGCGGCTAACAATCTCCTTTCCCTTCCTCCCCCACAACAAACACTCTGTGAGGTGAGTGGGGCTGAGAGACTTCAGAGAAGTGTGACTGGCCCAAGGTCATCCAGCAGCTGCATGTGGAGGAGCAGGGAATCAAACCCAGTTCACCAGATTACAAGTCCACCGCTCTTAACCACTACACCACACTGGCTCCACCACACTGGATGGTGCTTTAGATGTGTCTCCACCACAACAATACACAGAATACTTTGAAAGCTGCCCCTAATTTGCACAGCCAAGGTGGAGGGAGGCTTCTACCAGCCAAAAACCAAACAAATAAAAAACATCATTTCCTGTAACCGCACAACAGGCATTTGGGCAACTTTCTCAGGAGCGTGCAGGAAGACTCCCTGAAATGTATATCCAGACCAGAGATGTGCCACTAATAAGAGCCTTGCTAGATCAGACCAGGGTCCCATCTAGGCCAGCATTCTGTGGTCACAGTGGCCACCCAGAGGTCCCTGAGAAGCCCACACACCAAATATGAGTGCAATAGCTCTCTCTCCTGCTGTTGTCCTGCAAAGACTGGAGCTCAGAGCACATAGCTGCTATCATGATGAGTAGTCATTGCTAGCCTTATCTGCCATGAATGTGTCTAATCTCCTTTTCAAAGCCGTCTAAACTGGTGACTGTCACCACATCCTGTGGAAGCAAATATCATAGTTTGAGTATGTGCTGTGGGAAGAGGTACTTCCTTTTGTCCATTTCCACACAGAGAAGGTATTAAAAACTGTCACCAGACATTTATTAGAACCAGGTGGGGTGTCCTCTTGCAAGGAACCATGTTTGGGGTTAGTGTTTGGAGGAAATCAGTTGGGGCATGAAATGTGGGAGGCAGTTATGGATTGACAGTTGGGATGGTGATCAAATTTTGTCGGCTGACAGTGGAGGGGGGAGAGGATGAAGGGTAGAGGGGATTAGCTGAGTGGGAATGTGTTTAGGAGATTACTAGTTCTAATTGCATTCATCCCAGACTTCAGCTGACTGAATTTATTTTCATTGTTCCTCAAATAAAGCACTTGGTTGTTAGCCCTGGATAACTGTTGGTGAAAAACATGTTTAAATGGTTTGAACACCTACTCCAATACACCTATTCACTACCTGACCATGGGGTTGTAGTGGATAGGTCAATTAAGACGTTGTGAAAACAGCGTGGAACAGTTGCTGCCGCTGCCCCGCCCTCCCCCAATCTCATGCTAGGAACCACTAGGAACGGAATTTGAAATAAAACTGTCAATATCATTATGCCTTTATACAATTTTTTGGCGCAACAGCACTTTAAATACTGTGTGCAGTTCTGGTGGTCTCACCTCAAAAAAGAATACAGTATGGTGGAACTAGGAGAGGTTCAGAAAAGGTGACCAAACTGATCAGGGAGATGGAGCAAGTCCCTTTGAGGAACAGCGGCAACATAGGGGCCTTTGAGTTTAGAAGAAAGGAAAGTAAGAGAATACAGTGGTACCTCGGGTTAAGAACTTAATTTGTTCTGGAGATCCGTTCTTAACCTGAAACTGTTCTTAACCTGAGGTACCACTTTAACTTATGGGGCCTCCCCGCTGCCGCAGCGCGATTTCTGTTCTCATCCTGAAGCAAAGTTCTGAACCCGAGGTAAAGTGGTACCTCTGGATACAAACAGGATCCATTCCGGAACCCCGTTCACATCCTGAAGTAAACGTAAGATGTGACTGTGTGTCTGTGAATGCCATATTTTGCCACTTCTGTGCATGTACGTGACATCATTTTGAGTGTCTGTGCATGCGCGAGAAGCGAAACCCAGAAGTAACACGCTCCGTTACTTCTGGGTCGCTGCGGAGCGCAACCCGAAAATACTTAACTTGAACCTACTTCAACCCGAGTTATGACTGTACTATTTCTGGGTTAGTGGAGTCTGTAACCTGAAGCGTCTATAACCCGAGGTACCACTGTCCATGGCAGAGGTGTATAAAATTTAGCATGGCATAAGGAGAAAGTGAACAGAGAAAACTTTTTCTCTCACACATAACAGTAGAACTTGGGGACACCCAATGAAGCTGAACGTTCAAAGATTCAGGGTGGGCAAAAGGAAGTTCTTCTTCACACAGCGGAGCCATGGAATCCAGTCCAACAAGATGCAGTGATGGTCATCAGCAACCTGGATGGCTTCTAAGAGGATGAGGCAGATTCATGGAGGAGAAGGCTATGAGCAGCTACGAGCCACCAAGGCGATGTTCTACCTCCACAGTCAGAGGCAGGATGCTCCTGAATGCCAGTGGGTGTGAATCCCAAGTGGGGAGAGTGCCTTTGCTCTCAGGTCCTGCTTTGAGGCGTCCCATAGACATCTGCTTAGCCACTGTGGGAAGAGGATGCTGGACTAGTTGGGGCTATGTTCTTTTCCCAATAAAACTGCCTTGACACCTCCTGCATCTACATACTACTGTTAGCACAGCAAGACTACAACACTTTTGGAAAGCCATGAACTTTAACAAGCCTCTGGAAGTCAGCACGAGTGGCAAATGACCCTTGCAATAGAACTTGCTGTCCCCTCTGCCCCAAGCTCACTGGGTGGCCTCACTGGTTCTACTTTATATCACCAAAAAATAAAATGTTGTTACATGCCTTGGCACAGGGTAGACAATCAGTTGGACATGAACAAAAAAGTGACCTTCCCACATTGTGCAACAGCAGGAGAACCCACCATATCAAAGGCACACACAAGCAGAACCCGCTTTGTAAAGGTGCATGGGCTCTTCATGCGGCAGACGTGTTGAACAGCCACAAAGAACATTGCGCCCCCAGCACAGATCTTTGCCACACCCTGGCCAAGCCCACAGTGCAATCTAGGCTGCAGCAACAAAGCGGCTTCAGTTCACAAAGAGCAACTGCACAACGCTCTTCTCCCCACACTGTTCCCAAATAGTAATGCCCAGCCATACTTCCACTGCACACCCTCCTGCCTTCATGAAACATAAGCTGGCCAGGCTCCACATGAGATCACTGACTCCCCAAGCCTGCAATCCATGACATGCGTCCTCACCACATGCAGTCCTATGGGTGCACACAGACACAGGCAAACACACGTGTCTATGCATGTGTGCATTCATGCGCACGCACACACTGGGCAGAGTGGTGTTCAGGGCTTTGCCTTTTATAGGCAGGATTGCTGCTGCCAAAAGGAATGAATTGTCCTTTGGCCAAGGATGTTTCTCTCTCGCTCTCTTGCACACACATGCACACCCATCCACTTCAAGGGCTGGGCTAGCACCAAATGCCTTAGCTGAAGGAAAGGAGGGGAAAGGGGCTGCAAAGAGGACAGAGGGTTGGGTGCCCGTAATGGGGGTTGCGGCACGCACTCCCCCAGCAATTAAACAATCTCCTCTCTGCCCCAATCTCTCTCACTTCCCCTTCCCAACAATGTGCTTTGAAAAGGGGAATCCATCCAAGTCTGTTCCAGCCTCTTCTCTGTATGGCATGCTGGGTATTTTAAGCCCTTCTGGGAAATCCTTTCCCCCTGTGACTGGCAAGTAACCAGATCCCGGAATCCCCGAGAACAGAGAGTGTAGGGGGAACCCAGCAAGGTCACAGGAGATGTATTTGGGGATGGGGGGAGGGCAGCAGCAGAAGCCAACATGACAGCAGAGGACCCACACATACAATGGCATGCGTTTGTGCAACTGGGGAAAAACCACACCTGTAGTAAGGCACTTTCCACAGTAAGAACACGGTCTAGGCGATTTTCCTGCCTTCTGGCGGTATCTCAGCATGCAAGGGCATGCCTTGAAGGTGACGCTTGTGCCAAATTCGCAGGTGTCATTGGCACATGAATTGACATGATTTGCTGCATAGGATGCCATCAGGGAGAGAAACTCACACAAGCAGACTTGGCCCTGCGCACATTGACTGCATGACCCACTCGTGCTGTCCTACACATGGCACAAAATGCTGCTTATATACATACAACTTATGGCAACCATTGTGGGAATGTGTTCACTTTTGCTCATGTGTGAATGGCTTTATAGTTCACATGTATAGCTGACGATCCCTGTCCAAAGATCTGCTTGTGGCTAAACATTCCCATTTAAGTGTAACCAACTGCTCACACACTTGCCAGCACACGAAAAGGTGTTGCTTATTGTGAGACTACACACATACAGCTGCAGGAATAAGGCTGCATGATTATGTGGTGACTATGGGATTTATTGCCACATGGTGGTGTGGCTGCTACAATGAGAAAAAAGCAATTTTTTAAAAAAATCACAATTAGATGAATGTAAGGAAAACAGACTTTGATGGTGGCTTCTAGGCATAATAGCCAAAAACGCAGCCACCATAAAGGAAAACAGCATCTCTCTGGCTACCACATCAGAAGGCTTAACAATGAGGGGTGGACATGGGCATCAGACTGTGCTTGCAAATCTCTCTGAGGATTCTGGTTGGCTGCTGTTGCCAGAATTCCAAGCCAAAAAAATCCAGACCATTGGTCAGATACCAACAAACAAATTTCCTGATCTGACAGGAGACCTTTTCCTGTTGCCCCGTGGAGGGACCCACTGCACAAGCATAAACATAGGTAGAAAGGGGTACCTATTTTCTAGAACAGGAACGTCCAACTCCCAATAGACTGGAATCTACTCACAGTATATAGAAAAACTGGCAATGATCTACCCATTGTCATTGGTTGGACTAAAGTTGTTGAGCTTTTTTGGGAAAGGCAAAGTTGTTGAGCCAGTTGTTTTCCCCCTTTTTTTGGGGGGGGGAAGGAGATCACTGAGGGGACAAAGATCTACCAGGATCTACCAGGTACACCCCGCCATCTACCAGTAGATCATGATCTACCTGTTGGACATGCCTGTTCTAGAACACCTTACTGTGGGCTATGTGGTTCTCATAAAGGAACATCCATGCTTCCTTGCGTCAACCAACTTTCATGGTGATAAATGTGGCATTGTTCCTTACGGGCCTCATCCGCATGCAAAAAGGGCATCTTCATGTCCTCCTCCACTTGCAGATGGGCAGATATCAACATTTATAGTCCACCTTTGTTTGAGCAGCTCATGGCAGCACACAGCACCCATTATATCCTCACGGTCTCCCTGTGAGGTGGGCTAGGATCAGAGATAGTGACTGGCCCAACATCGTGCAGGAAGTTTTAGAGCCAATTGTATATCTCTCTAGCCAAGTGGCCTTGCGTCATGCTAGAGTTGTGAAATGCCTACATTTTACACACACAACCCAAAGCCCTTGTCCACCACTGCCACAAGCACCTGTGAATCTGCCCCTGTTTTTCTTCTTCCCTTTCATGTCACTGCTTACTCACATACAACCTGCCTTCTGACTGATCAACACACAATCTCCTCCTCCTCAATGAATGGCTATGACTTCAAACAATTCCAAGGATCTTGGAGTACAAACACAGCAAGTGAACATTATAGAGAAAGCCACGTGTGGAGATCCTCAAGATGAACTCAAGTGCAAATTCAAGGAGTGAAAGATCTCTCTCCCCAAACACCCCCTCCACCAGGCTCATAGCTAGCAACGTTTCCCTTATTCCGAATAGGATTCCTCGCAAGAAAAGGGAAAACTTGACAGCTATGACCAGGCTCCTGCACAGTAATACTGCAGTATTATTATTAGTAGGGCTGAAAGGTTTAGCCAGTCAGTGAGACTGAGCAATTCAAAATCTTGTAGATATACCGGTAACTGAGCAGCAGATTTAAAATAATTCACTAGCTTTTACCCATGCACATATGTTTGAATTCGCAGGCAGCAAGCACATTCAGATGAGAGGAATCACCCCCTTCCAACTTTCTCCCAAGGAGGGAATGCCTCTTCTGGGGTGGGGACACCCACATGCACCCACTATTGAAGAATGCTACACTCCTGCCTCAGAACTGTAGTTTTATTCATATGCAAACCAATGCAGATACAGTCAGTTGCTCAATTGATTAAAAATCTTGCATGGCTTAATCAGCTTACCGGTTTCTTTCACCAGCTGACAGCCCTAACTATCCTGATCTTTTGGTGCTGCCTGCTGCCATGAGAACCCCATATTAGGTTGGCTGACAGAAGCAAACATACACATTATAGTATGGAAAGACAGTGTTGTGTAATGGTTAGTGTTGGACTAAGGAGAGATTGATTAAAATCTCTGCTCAGCTGCGAAGTTCACTGGTTGTCTAGTCATTACCTCTTTCCCTAACCCTACCTCACAGAGTTGTTGAGAGGATAAAAAGGAGGGGAACCAGAACTGTGTGCAATGCATTGCCTTGAACCTCGAGACAGGATATCAATAAAATAAAATAAAATAATGCAATGGGCTCTAGCCAACTAAGTTCTACTCAAAGTAGACCCATTGAAATGAATGGACCCAAGTTAGTAATGTCCATCAATTTCAGCAGGTCTACTCTGAGCAGGACTAACACTGGATACAATGCAATGAAAACCACACACCCCTCCATGACAGTTCTCAGTTCTAAGCAGCGCCAATCCCAGAGTTGCCCCAGTACCAGAGCCGGCACTATCATTAGACCAACTAGGCAGCTGCCTCAGGTGCAGACCTCTGAGGGGCACGATTTGATACAGATTAGTTTTGGTTACATCTTATAAATTCCTGATGTTTTACTTTTATATTTTGAAGAATCTTATGTCTACAAGACGTGCGTTTCTGAAGAGTGAAGTTAGCAATTTGAGAGGCGGGGTGCTGGATACTTAGCCTTGCCCAGGGGGCAAAACAGGGGGCACTGCCCGGTGGTGCCACACCTCCCGCTACCCTTCCGTGCCCACCTGGAAGGCGACGCCCACGCGGCCTTGTCCTCCTCCACCCCCAGCCCTGAGCCTCACCTGAGTCCCGCTGAGCCGCCCTCTTCTCCTTCTTCTTCTTACCTTTGTAGGTTAGGTAGACCCGGGGCGCGCCGGCGAGGCTGCTCTGGCCCAGGCAGCAGCAGCGGAGCAGCAGCAGCAGGAGGGGTGCCCAGGGCGCCATGGCCGAGGGAGTCCTCGGGACACCTGGGTGGGAAGAGAGAGACACCTGGAGGCGCGCCCTCCTTCTGCCGGGCTCGGGGCACCTGGCGAGGGAGCGGGCGAGGGCTAGGCGCGCGCCCCTGGGCGCTTGGCGGGGAGAGGCCTAGAGGGCGCTGCGTCCGAGGGCGCCAGATCAAAGGCGCTGCCTCGCCCGCCCCCCCCCCCCGGCGCCCGGCCAAGGCGCTGTAACCCGAGCGGGGCCGCGGCTCCTGGGCACTTCAAAGGCTCGCTCTCCCTCTGCGCGCCCCGCCTGCGCGCTCCCCCCTCGCCATTCTGGCTCTCTCCCTCAGGCCGGCGGCACTTTGAAGTTGGGGGAGGCGGGCTGGGAGTCCCCAAATGGGGGCTGGATCCCAACCCCCCCCCAAAAAACCCTCTACCTCATTGGCCGGCTCCTGGACCCCGGGAAATGGCGCCCCCTGCCGGCGCCCCGCCCGGAGCCCTTCGCCTTGGGCCGGCCCCCTTCATTCTGGAGAGGGCACCGATGTTGCGGCGGCGGCCTCCTGACGCCATCACTCTCAGCCCAAGGGGGCAGGAACGGCAGCAATCCCTCCCCGAGCCCCAGCCGGGCTATAATCTTCCCCATGCCACACGACAGGTGCCAGGGGACAATGCCAGCAGCACCCCCTCCGCGCGCCCCGCCAGCACGCGCAGCTCCCACTCCGTGCCAGCGGGGCTCGGGCTGGGCGCTTTGATCCGCCTGCCTGCCTGCCTGCCAGTCCCGTCCCTTCGGCTCTCCCTGCCCTGCCCTGTCCCTAGTTCCGCCGACGTGCTGCAACCTGTCGCTTCCATACCTGAGCCAGGTGCAGCTAAGCGGAGCAGGGCATGCTGGGACATGGAGTCCCCAATGGCCCCAGGAGCCCGAGGGGCTTGGCTCGCCCCCGAAATCGAGGGCCCCTGCTTTGCATGTTGGGCCACATCTCTCGCGCTCTCCCTCGACACGCAAGAACTCCGTGTCCCCCTCGGGTGCCAGACTCAGGTCCGCGCCCAGATCCGCCACACTTTTGTTTTGAGCAGGACAGAAGCCTCCCGTTATTTGCTGCCCGGCCCTCACCCCAGAAGCGGCTGCATCGCGGACCAAAGCTGCAACCCCAAAGTTGCGCGCTTTCCCGGGAGCGAGTCCTACTCAAGCGCCCGCGGAACGTCTTTTGGGTAAAGGCGCGCAGAGCCAAAGCGAGAAGCGAAGTAGAAGCGGCGCAAAGTGTGCGCCCCCCTCCCCCGCTTTAGAGGAAAATAAATAACAGGAGTGGAGAGGAGGAATGCTGCAAGCGAGGATTGCCGTGGAGGTTGGTGGGGTGGCAGTCTGTTCCTCCTGGGACACAGAAGGGGCGAAGGAGCAGGGCCAGGATCGTGGCCGGGGCTGCGGAGACTCCGGCAAGGCGCAGACGCCACTCACCGCCCCTCGCCCGCGCTGCTCCCGCTTCCCGACCAACGCGGCGACTCAGAGCCCGCGGGCACGTCCCCCCGCCGGCGCGCCCGAAACTTTCTCGGTGGGGCTGTTCCTCCGGAGGGGAGCCGCTCGCCGCGAAGGGAAGAGGCGCATCGCTGCCCGCCGCCTCCCCAGCCGCCGGGTCCGGGCTTTTGTCGCTCTGCGGAGGGAAAGGGAAGCGGCTGCACGTCGCCCCGCCGGGCAAAGCCGGCGTGCAAATCGGCGTGCAAGTTCCTGCTCTGCCTCCTGGAGCCCGAGCGCAGAGCCGCCTCTCCCGAGACGGGCGGGACGCCTTAACCCCTTCGCTGCTCCCGGAGCCGAAGAGGGAAGCGCTGCCGAGGCGGCGTGGCGCCCCCTCCTTCCCCGAGCAGGAGGGATCCGGGCAGAGGGGCGGGGGATGGGGAAGACCTTCCCCAGCTGGGGGTCTCAGCCCTGCGCCCGTGTCTTTGATCCCTCCTTGCCTTCTATGGGGCGCTCCTCCAAATCTGCCCCATAGCCAGTGGCGTAGCGTGGGTTGTCAGCACCCGGGGCAAGTAATTTGCACCCCCCTAACACGTGGATTTGCGCCCCCTAACCCTAACCCCCAGATGTTGCGCCCCCTGCACCCCCCACGCTACGCCACTGCCCATAGCCTTTGGGTGGTAGGGGGGGGGGGAGAGAATCTGGCTCCAGGAGCAAAGTCCGGAGGAGCTGAGAGGTCTTTTACCTGCGCCAGGATTGTGTGTCACAACCGCCCCCTCTCGTGCCAGGCGGGCCCAGGAGGCTCCGGGGCGCGCTCCTCGGGAGCGGTTTGCATCCTGCCAGCCGCACCTTTGGCCTCTCCCCAGCGAGGAGGAGGCGGCACCTGCAGGAGGCCGGGAGAGGGGGGTCCCTGGCAGCGGAGCCGGAGAAGGCGGGGTGCGAGGTGCTGGAAGGAGCCCGGGGCAGATCCGGCTGGAGGAGGAGAGGCGAGAGAGACGCCTTGACAGGTGGGCAGACCACCCCCCTCCAGAATCCAGCTCTTTCCCACCAGCGCACCCTTCGCACCGGGCGACCCACCTGATCGAGCTCCTCTTAAAAGACAGGATGGCGCCAGTCTTACTTTGGCATCTAGCGGAGATGGGATGGGGCAGCTCTTGCACAACAGAGCCCAGGATGTAGCTTCCAGGAGTGCAGCTCACAGGAGCAGCGCGGCACATCTCTTGCCTCCTCCTTTTATATATATATATAAATTTTTATTAAGTTTTTCTTTAACAAATAATTTTGACAACCATATTTACCAATTTACAGTTTTTGAACTTCCACCAGTACCTCCTTCAATCATCCATTTTTCATATCTTTACACATTTTCTATGTAGTATTGCCGATTTAATAATAACCTTCCAATCTCTTGCCTCCTTCAATGGGCGCAGAATCAAAGAAAGTCTCTTTCTCCAACCTCCCCCCCCTCCCTGATGCATCTCTACTCTTTATGACCCAGTGGGTTTTGAGAAAGTGGGGCTGTCAGGAAAGGACAGCAGTCTGAGCCCCCAGAGCGCCACAGGGCTGTCTCACCGCATTTTGAAGTTAGCGAAATAATATACTTTATTGTTCAATGTTTGAGTGCCCAGTAAGACCATTTAGGGTGGCCCAAACATACCACTGTTCTGAGGTTGCTTTCCTGAGCTATGGACCACATCTTACATACAAGGCATAGCGAGCCCAAGATCCCGCCCTGAA
Organism: Podarcis melisellensis; assembly: GCF_964234715.1. Lineage (NCBI taxonomy): Eukaryota > Metazoa > Chordata > Lepidosauria > Squamata > Lacertidae > Podarcis > Podarcis melisellensis. The sequence continues at coordinate 4,477,440 of NC_138534.1, forward strand.
AGTTTGCTCTAATGATGCCTCCAGGGTCATCTCTGGTGAGGCTGTTGCATCTTTTCCTTTGCTACAGTACAGGAGAAACACTGAACTCTAAAGGAAAGACCCCCAAAGGCAAAGGCCTGTAAATATAGCCAACCACAGGCACTACAAAACTATGTAAAAAACATGAGTCAGTGAACTGTAAAAGAAACACAGCACACATGATTTATACCAAATATGGTCTTGTGTTGTGCAGGGATGGGGAACTGGTGCCCCCCCCCAGATGTTGGTGAACCATCGCTCCCACCACCTCTGATTATTACCTGTCTGAGGCTGATGGGAGATGGCGTCTCACTCTGACAACATTGAGGGCCACAGATTCCCATTATATTTTCACAAAGTGGGTCATTGTGAACCTTGGTCTATGACAATGCAAAAGGGAGGCCTAGCAGCTTGCTCATTTCATTAACCTATTGATGAGGATGCATAATTTAAACATTGCACATCACATTGTCATGTAATAATACTTTATTGAGCTAATACTTAGAGAGTACCGATTTATTGGGTACCAGATAGTGCCCATGAACATGAGCCTTCTAGATTGAATTGATTGAGCAATATGAGTCATGTAGTTCTTCAGTTTGGGTGCAACCTTCCAGCCCATGTGAATCCACAGAATCCTTTAATTTTTACAAAATGACTTGGTGGCGGCCTGGGGGGTAGGGAAGGCGTGGTTGGCCATCTAACAGAATATTGTTGCAACGCCTAGCTAGAATCAGAAATAGTCAGCAGGTTCCTTGCCTCCTTGTGGGAGACACCTAAAGGCTGCATAGGGAAAATATTCTTCAACCAGGCGTTTGGCCATTAAGCAGTCTTTGGCCTTTTAAATATTTGTGGGGTGGGGGTATATTGTTGTTGTTGTTAGCATTTTGTGTTTTTATGTTGTAAACTGCCCTGTGATCTTCGGATAAAGTGTGGTATTTAAATTTGGATGAAATGTGGTATATAAATTTAATTAATTAATAGTGAAGAGCCATAATTCAGTGGCAGAGCACGCTGGTCTCAACTTTAATCTCTAGTTAAAATTATTCAGATGATAGGAAAGACCACTTTCTGCCTGAGACCCGGTGAGCTGCTTCCAGTCAGAGGAAGCAAGCAATACTGGGCATGATGGATAAACAGTCCTAGTACAGTGGTACCTTGGGTTAAGTACTTAATTCATTCTGGAGGTCCATTCTTAACCTGAAACTGTTCTTAACCTGAAGCACCACTCTAGCTAATGGGGCCTCCTGCTGCCGCTACGCCGCCGCTGCACGATTTCTCTTCTCATCCAGAAGCAAAGTTCTTAACCTGAGGTACTATTTTTGGGTTAGTGGAGCCTGTAACCTGAAGCGTATGTAACCTGAAGCGTATGTAACCCGAGGTACCACTATATATCTAACAGATTCATTTTTTGAGAGACTCTGCAGATCAGTGCTGGAACACAGATTCAATTCCTGGCATCTCCAGCAGCAGGTCTGGGAAAGACCCCTTTGAGATCCTGGAAATCTGATGCCAGTCACCGCAAAACAATACTGAGTGATATGGACCAAAGGTCTGACTCAGTCTAAAGCAGCTTCCGATGTTCTTCATACGACCTTCTCCCCAGGAAGGCTCAGTATAAACTGACCTTGAGAAGGAAAAAAAATACTCTGTTCAAAGGCACAGGAAGCCAACACCCTTCTTGTATTAAGAAAATATCACACCAGAAGATAATATTTGTGAGCGATTACAGTTGTGCATTGTATATTTGGAAGGATTTCAAATGTCTTGTGTACACTGGGCTTCTGAATGACCATTCTCACTACCTTCCTTCCTTCTGCTCAAGCAACCTTCTATTTCAACCACAAATGTAAAAAAACAGAATCAGAGCAGGTGGGAAAGGCAAAGAAAGATGCGAACATGCTCACTTATAAGGTTGCCCTTCAAAAATAAAAATGGGAAAACAGTTATGCACAGAGTTGGGAAAACCCAATTCCCTTCCCTGTGCTCAAGAGTTCCCCTCCCCCACCCCATGCCCAGATTTCCCAGACTACTGCAAATGCCTCTTTTCATGCTACAGCCTTATTGTTAGGAACTGCTGCCCAAGCATGAGCTATTCCTGTCCCCCTCCCCATCCTGTGTGCATGCCACACACAGCAGGAATGGTTCCCACGGTTCCTGGTGTCCCCCCCCCCAACCTCATGGAAGGGGGCTGCAGGGGAGGGCATTACTAAAGGGAGAGGGAAGAGGATGTGTTGATAGAGATGAGAGAGAAATGAGCCTGATTAGGGGAGGAGGGTTTGATTATTCCCATTGCCAGCAGGTGCTGGCGGAAGGAGTTCCATGGGAATGGGGGTGCCTAGCAACGCTCTCTGGAGCGCAAACTGGGCGGAGGCAGATGGGACCTGAAAAACCAGCCGAGGAATGGGGGGAACCGACATACCCCCTTAGAGGAGTTTAGGTCCCAGGTCAAATTCTTTGGGCCAGGAAATCTATTGCAATCCACAACAGAGGCAAATCCCAGAGAGAAAAACAACTTGGGCATCCATTCTCGCCCTTCATAGAAGCACTCTCCAACCTTCGCTTTCGACCCTTGCTGGTAAATTTGGAAGGGAGTTGAGCCTGTTATTGGGAAAGCCGGAAAGAGACTTCTAGACCTTGTCTACATTGTGTTCAGGCTAACCATTATGTGGGCCAAATACAGATCTACACTTAAGGTCTCCTCGTTGTCCCAAGACTGTGGGCTGGAAGAGGATAGAGGTGAAGTTGAAAACCTGTAAATGTAGAAGGTCTCTGATGATATGTTATAGATTCTCTCTCGGCTATATCTATTCTTAAAGTATATATAAAGCACATGGTTTCCTTCAAAGAATCTTGGGAAATGTAGTTTGTTAAGGGTGTTGGGGATAAATTCTTCAGGGATAGCCATGTGCTTTAAATGTTTGGTGTGGATGTGACTTTTGTCTGTAATGTCTGGCTGAATCACCCAGTTAATTATACTGTGAAGGCAACCCTTGACACAGTGCATCTGGTGGAGTTAGGGCAGAGGCCAGGACTGAGAATCAGAACTCCTGGATTCTGTCACTTGCACACTCCAAATGTGGTAGCTATGCCTAATGTATGCAGAAGACACTATTTTGCACCTTTCCTGAGAAGAACTTGGTACATGTTTTTGGCTCCTGCATAAAGTGGAAAGCAGAAGATGAGGGTGTCTGTGAGAACAGGCCACTTCCAGACGGCTGATAATTTCGCAGGTGGGAATCAGCTGCATACTGGGAAATTCAGGCAATGCAGTTAAGATGGATTTGTTGCTCAGGCTTAAAAATAAATAAATAATGAGAGTAACAGGGAAATACACTGGGAAATGTGGGATAACAATGGCTTAATGGTGACATTCACAACATACATTTTATGCATCATTATACCACTTTAAGGGGATACGGGTGGCACTGTGGGTTAAACCACAGAGCCTAGGACTTGCCAATCAGAAGGTTGGTGGTTCGAATCTCCGTGACGGGGTGAGCTCCTGTTGCTCGGTCCCTGCTCCTGCCAACCTAGCAGTTCGAAAGTATGTCAAAGTGCAAGTAGATAAATACCGTAGGTATCGCTCCGGCAGGAAGGTAAACGGAGTTTCTGTGTGCTGCTCTGGTTCACCAGAAGCGGCTTAGTCATGTTGGCCACATGACCCAGAAGCTGTACACTGGCTCCCTTGGCCAATAAAGCGAGATGAGCACTGCAACCCCAGAGTCGGTCATGACTGGACCTAATGGTCAGGGGTCCCTTTACCTTACCTTACCACTTTAAGAGCCATGGCTTCTCCCAAAGAATACTGGGAACTGTAGTTTGTTAAGGGTGCTGAGAGTTGTTAGGAAACCCCATTCCCCTCACAGAGCTGTTAAACCATTTTGGGAATTGTAGCTCTGTGATGTGAGTAGCACCCTTAACGAACTACAGTGCCCAGGATTCTTTGCAGGAAGTCATGGCTCTTCAAGTGGTCTAACAGAGCTTTAAATTTATGGTGTGGACTTGAACAATTGTATAGATTCCCTGCAAACAAATCAGAATGAACGCTCGGTAAATAGCTGCCATCATAGAAGGTCCCCAGAACCTTTGTGCAAATGAATAATAATGAATGTTCAATAAGTAGGCTGCCTGCAAGTGACCAAGAACAGCTTGAAGGGCAGGACATAAAAGCTGGAAGTAGGCAAGGTGTGGAGGAGGGAAGAGAACTCAAAATTACATGGCAGTTCAGAGGGGAAGAAGGTAAATCACAGATTCCAGCCCCAAGGGCCTTGGCTGTGGAATGCCAGGTATTCCTTCCCCCTCCCTCCATGTCTGCAGTAATTGTCTGCTTTGCTTGTTTCCCTTGCTCTAAACCTACATGCACCACCACTTCTTCTCTGACCCTGCAAGTGATCCTGCCACATTTCCAGTGTCCTTTGGTTCCCCCCTGTCCCTGCCCTGGCTTTAAGGCAATGGTCAGCAACTGACAGCCCCCATGCCAAATCTAGCCCACAAAAAACTGCCAGCTGATATACAGACCATGGAAGCAACAAGCCATGTTCCAGATACAGACATACAGATATTTGCTTACAAACCCCAAACACACCAACCACTTCCTCACAGCTTATTGCATGCCTCTGTGAAGTTTCTGCCAGAAAAGGGGGAGGGGCTGAAAATGGTTCCTGTGGGGGGATCCTTTGGATGAAAAATGTGGGATAACCAGCCTCATATAGCCAACATGTTTAAGTCTAAGTAATGCATGAAGGGGTTAAATGCCATAGAGTAAGCTGTCTGCCAAGCTTAGCTAGGGCACTCCCACTCTCCTTGGGAGGAGGGTAATCAAGGCTATTGTTGTACCTCAGTCTACCTGAGAAGCTAAGCATGTATGAGGTATGATCCCTGGTTGCTCTAAGCTCAGACCGCATGGCTCTAACAAGCCACTCTTATGTTCCTGTACCAATAATTTAGGAACTTTTATCACTTTATAACGAAACCAAGTTTTACTGCCTGTGTAACATTTTCTGAATGCCATAGGAAAGTGCATGAATCCAACCTTTGAAGAGTTTGCAAGCAAATCATTTTTAACTTACCAAACATGTGGTCTTTTTCCATGCCAAGGAAAGTGGGGACTATTTTGGAACTCACAAGGGCATATTTTAGGTCTGAGAGCCTATATTTCAACGCTTTACTTTGCTGCATGTTTTGTGATTGTAAATCTCTGCTGGGGTTCTCTCCCCAAAGAATACTTGCCTAAAACCTGGATAATGTAATCTGGAAAGTGTGTACAGCACACACCCCACCTCCATATTTTTTCCTTGCCACCAACAAGGAAAAGAAGAACTTGAAGTTTCGGTGCTAGGCCCTATATTGGCCTTATACCGACTTGAACTCTACAATGTATTTGAGAGCATTTTTTTTTATTGATTCATAGTTTTAATTATAAGATTAGAGTCCAAGTGCTGATATCAGCTATACTTCCCAATTGCAGACACATATTCTATGCAAATACCATGCTTCGGAGAAGGGGAGACTGCACAAATCAGAAGTTATCTGGAGGGTCTACTATGTATTGTATGGAAAATTCTCCAGAACGTCTACCATGGTTTTTCTATCTTTCTCCATTAAAGTCCTTGGGATGATGCCTTACATATTATTGAAATATCTCCATCTCATTTTTGTTACTTTCTCATTTACTGAAGCAATAGCTGGCGCAGAAGTCCACAGTAGCCTCAAGACTTGTTTCTAGATTCTCACTCCCAGGGACAGGCCTCTAGCTGATGGCATTATCCGAAAAGGTGCTCATGGGGGCCATCCCAGCTGAGACTTGATAGACCACTGCTGGAGGCAACTGTAGCAACTGCCCTTCACCTGGCAATTTGTTGTGGATATCCCATGGTGCCTGCAGAGATGAGGAGAGCGGGGCCACCTCCAGCACGGAAAGTCATGCACCCGGTAATCGACTCCAGAAGCTGAATCGTCCAACGCAACACCTTCAGTAGGAATGAGAACACACTAATACGTGGGCTCAACCTAACTCTGCCTCCCTAAACAATGACAGGATCAGGAGGAGGATCCAGCTACTTGGTCCACAGGCTGCTGCTCTCCCACGGGGCAGGAATAATTGGTGCTTGGCTTGTCTGGAGGTTTTTTCTATCCAGTCCACATAGGAGGTGATGCTGGAGGACAGAACAACCATCTGGGATCCCGGAAAGGGCTCACTCATCAAGCCAACCTGGCTCCATGTCATGCTCTTGGCCTCCAAGTGGCACAGCAGGGCTGCACCCTCACCTACCTGGGAGAAGAAGAAGAGAATGAAGCAAGAATGGCCCATCACAAGGTGTGAAGGTGAGTGCTTGGTTGGAGGCTGTTTGGAGAGATACTCACAGCAGCACCAGGCAGGTAGCTAGAGCTATTTCTTACAACACAGTACATGCCTGGATTGACCCCAGGATGTTCCTTGGCACAGTCTGAGGGCATCAGAACCTTGACTTGGTATGCGCTGGAGTCAGCCTCAATTTCACCTGTCAAAAGATGGGTGATTAGCCAGCAAACTGCTTCCAATTCACTTCCCACTTTTGGGAAAGAAAACTTCCAGAATCCTTCCTCCATCCTATGGCATACTGCCCCAAGCTCCACCCTGTCAGAATCCAGCCTTGACTCCCAAATGCCTGGACTCTACATTTGTCTGCTGAATCACATCATTTTATCCTGAACTAATTTGTCTTAGGAATTGTGCCCCCACCCCACCTCTGCTTCCATCACCACAATAATAATCTAGTTTAGCACCACTGAAAAATCCACAACTTCCCTACGCTTTTAGCCATATGCTTTCATCATATCTACGCCATAAACACAGGGCCTAATTTACATGTTGTGAGGGACACGTTACCACAGACATATGGTCCCCTCCTGCAACTGCCAAGACGAGATATATCATCATTGCTTTCAGTGTTTTTTCACTGTACTTCATTGGATGATATTTGCAATGTGCATGATGATGGCATGTAACATGTCATTTAAGAAATGTTACTAGGGAGACACAAGAGGTGCCGTGAGGCAGAGACAGTCAAGAGTTCCTCTCAACATCTTTCTGGTACACTTGCACTAATTTAATAGCCATTCCTTCTCCTCAGATAACCCTGGGGATGTTTTGCTCTGTGAGGCATCGCTGAGAAGCCTCAGCACCCTTGCCAAACTACAATGCTCAGGATTCTTTTGCAGGCAGGCATGGCAATTGCATAAAGATTGATGGAATATAGATTTGGAGAGTAGATGTGTCCCTGGTAGGTGTGTCTTCAAGGACTGTCCACTTCCACTCAGCACAGCTGATCCTTACAGTTCACACACAAGCACACACACATGCGTGTATACACGCACACACGCGCACACACACGCGCGCGCACACACACACACACACACACACACAGTAGTTGGGGGCAAAAGCCAGATTAAGCTCCATTGGCTGCCTTCACAAATCATGCTGCAACTTGATGCAGTGTCACAGGGCTTCCAAATGAATGTACTAAGGGATATTTGATGTTAAGGAACAGAGACTGTTTGAAATAGTCTTGGAGCATACAACCCTAAACAATAGCAAGGTCCCTCTCTTCTCTTCCTCTCCCTCCACCCCACTCCCACCCAACTCCCAGTCAGTCTTCTGGCATACCAGATTGCATCATTTGTAGACCCATCACTTTGCAGCTATCCCAGGGCTCCTTTGGGAAGTACGCCATAGCAGCCACATGTTGGTCAAAGGCGATGGGCTTCTGGAGGAGCAGCAGAGCCACGTTGGAGCTGCCAGAGAGACTGTACTGCGCCGTCTCCTCATAAGGGTAAATTGCAGCAACATGGATGCCTCTGGCGTGGCCCTTGGGGTGTGTCAGCCTCACAAAGACAGCTATGTTTGCTGGGTTCCTGCAAACAGTAAAGGGGGGGCCTGGAATAACTCTGTTTTGGGTCAAAGGAAAAGCAACAAGGCAAAGGGAATAGTGTAGGCCTTGGTGGCTCTGCCCCACCAACCTCAGTCTGCCCTAAGCCCCTACCCACCTGCCTTCTAAGCTACAACCAGTTCAGGTGATGGCCCTAGCTGTCTGCTTCTTCCTCCTCCTTAGTTTCTGTGTTGCCCTTGCAGAACTCCGCAGGGAGCAGTATGGGGACAAAACTAGAATCAGTTGGCTCTGGCTGTTATCGACTCCAACTCCATTGTGAGCTCCCATTGCTCTATCCTAGCTCCTGCTAACCTAGCAGTTTGAAAGCACGTCAAAGTGCAAGTAGATAAATAGGTACCACTCTGGCGGGAAGGTAAACGGTGTTTCCGTGCGCTGCTCTGGTTCGACCCGGAAGCTGTACACCGGCTCCCTCGGCCAATAAAGCGAGGTGAGCGCTGCAACCCCAGAGTCGGCCACAACTGGACCCAATGGTCAGGAGTCCCTTTACCTTTACCTTTAGGACCCATAATGATGAGACAGGGCAGGCAGCAGGCTCAGCTATGTTTACATAGTTTATTCAAAGTAACAACTTCTTCATAAACTATGGTAAACTTGATGTTAACCTATGTTAAAATTAATCTGCGCCTTTTTCTTGCTTCTGTTCATGTTGTCTGAGCTCATCGGGCAGCTATATCCTACAGCAGGGGTCAGCAAACTTTTTCAGCAGGGGGCTGGTCCACTGTCCCTCAGACCTTGTGGGGGGCCAGACTATATTTTGGAGGGGGAAAAAGAACAAATTCCTATGCCCCACAAATATCCCAGAGATGCATTTTAAATAAAAGGACACATTCTACTCGTGTAAAAACACGCTGATTCCCAGACCATCCGCAGGTCGGATTTAGAAGGCAATTGGGCTGGATCCGGCCCCTGGGCCTTTGTTTGCCTACTCATGTCCTACAGCCTTGGTGAACAAAATAGGTGTGCCTCTTTCACATTCACCCTGTAATGAAATGTCTCCCTACCCTCCCATGTAGCACAGAATGGGTGAATACAGTGGTACCTCAGGTTACATACGCTTCAGGTTACAGACTCCACTAACCCAGAAATATTACCTTGGGTTAAGAACTTTGCTTCAGGATGAGAACAGAAATCGTGCAGTGGTGGCACAGCGGCATTGGGAGGCCCCATTAGCTAAAGTGGTCTTCAGGTTAAGAACAGTTTCAGGTTAAGAACAGACCTCCAGAATGAATTAAGTTCTTAACCCAAGGTACCACTGTATTGGTAATGAACTAAAGTCCCGCAAAGGTCATGGGCTCTGATCTCCTAACAGAGGGCTAGAGAACCTCTAGCCTGTGGGCCTAAGTTGGCCCGCCATGCTTCTCCCATTTGACACTGATTCTGAAGAAGGCCAGGAGAATGGGGGCATCACTTACGTCTGCTGAACACACTGTGCTGTAGTCAACACCCAGTAGCGGTTCAGAATTGAGCCCCCGCAGCTCTGATTCTCACATGTGGCGATGAGCACTTGCCAGGGCAAGGACAATTGTGCTGAGATCCATGCAGCCAGGGCTGAAGAGGGCAAAGAGGCTGGGTCAGTGTTTGGTGGGGGAGAGGACAATAGCAGGGCAAGGGAAGCTAACTCTACACAGCAGGAAATGTACATGGAATGCCATTCCTGTTAGGGGTGCTCTGGAAGGCATTGTGCCATCGTATGTACAGGCCACAGTGACCTGGGGGAGAAGGGACACATGTTTTAAAGCAGCTCACATGAGAAATTCCAAGCTATCACTCACTCTCTGGTTTCTGTAGCTGCCTAAGATTTTTTGTAGGCCTCGGGTGTTTCCAAGGAACTGTGCGATTGTAACGATACCCTGCAACCTTTGTGGTCCTCTCCAGCCAGGGCAGGTAGTGGGGCAGACTGCTGAAGACATAGGGGCGAGAGCAGGCTTCATCAAAACTGCTCAGCACCCCCAGCTGAAGCCAGGCCCCACCCTGGGGGTCAGGGCAGATCAGCGGAGAGCCCACATCACCCTGGATAGGAGGAGGGAGAAGGAAGAGAAAATGAGAAAGAGAAGTACCGGTAGGTACAAAAGAAACTTCCCAACCATTACACTCTTTCAAACAGCAGTTGACCTGCTTTCTGTGGGGCACTTTGTGCTAGAGCTGGCTCAGTGGCTGTCTCAAACAGCAGGAGCCCCCAAGGCTTTAGCCCAGCAGGTGCCCCACCTGACCCACTGTTGGCACAGAAGTGCTGCTAGTATTGGTGCCAATTTTGGCTGAAATCGCATCCGAAATTTTGCAAGACCTTGTGGAGCATGTACCATCTTGTGCAATTTCAGTGATATCTCACCCAAAATTGGCAGCAGGAAAGGGATGCGGGTGGCGCTGTGGGTTAAACCACAGGGCCTAGGACTTGCCGATCAGAAGGTTGGCGGTTCAAATCCCCGCAGCGGGGTGAGCTCCCGTTGCTCGGTCCCTGCTCCTGCCAACCTAGCAGTTCGAGAGCACGTCAAAGTGCAAGTAGATAAATAGGTACCGCTCCGGCGGGAAGGTAAATGGCGTAATGGTCAGGGGTCCCTTTACCTTTATGGTAGCAGCAGTGGCAGGGCAAGGCGGCACTTCCTGTTTTGACATGCCGCCTCTACTTTATGCAAACCATGTCTCAAGCTAATTTGTAAATACTCATCCACTGGATCCATGATAGCAGTATGAGAGAGACAGAGAGGCAGAGAACATGCAATATCTAGGTGCTGTTGTACACCTGAAAAAGCTATGTGTGGCAGGCAGGAATTATGTCTTTTAACCTCTTCAGTTTAACAAATGGGTGAGGAGACTGACTTTTTAATCCACAGCCAGCTGATATCAGCGCCGAGTCAAAAAGCGGTGGAGGTGGGTCATAATGATGATCTCTCTCACCGTGCAGACTCCTTCTGGGCCCATTTGAGCCTTGATACAGAATATGGCATTGGAGAGCTGCTCTCCAAGCTGGTCGCAGCTGGTGATGCTCAGGATGTCTAGGGGATGTCTCAGCAGCACAGCAGGGCCTCCTACAGCAGGGAGAGAACACATGGGGGTAGCACCATCTGCCCTCAAGTTAGGCAGCATAAATCCAGGCCCTCAGTGGTGGCCACCAGCAGGGCACAGAGATGAGGGTCCTTTCACCTTCCAGCTGTTGCCAGACTACAGCTCCCATCATACATGACCTTTGGCAATGTTGGCTGAGGCCAGTGGGAGTTGGAGTCCCTTAGCAACTGGAGTACTGCAAGTTCCCCACCCCTATAGTAGGATAAAGAAAGTGAACAGATGGGAACAGGAGGGCTGAAAGTTGAAGTGGGCAAGAGGAATAAGGAGAAGAGTCCAGACCAGGGCAAAAGAAAAGGAATATTGGGATAGAGAGTGAACAATGGACAGGATAGAGAGTGGACAGGAGTGTCCATGAATATGAGCTGTGGAAGGTTGATATTCCCAGACTTATCTGAAACAACAAGCCAGCTCTTTGGCTGCTCGCAAGAGTGATGTGACACTGGCATTATACCTTTCATGCACAATACCAAACAGACTTATCTTTCTTGGGTATCTTTTCTGGGGACCCTAACTACTAACTGATATGCAATCTTGCTCACAGAATCACAGAGACTGGAAGAACCAACAAGGTCATTTAAGAGAGCCCCTCCCTGTGCAATTCAGATCACAGTGTACAAGGAGAAAGCAAGTGCACCACTCACCTTCCAGCACAGACCAGCCTGGAAGCCAACAATTTCTGAAGTCACCTATTGCATCTGCCTTGTCTGAGAGACACACGGGTGCAACAAAGGGACCAAATTCCAGTGGCTCCTCCAATTGCAAAAGGCCCAGGTTGTGAAGGTCCCTGTGCTCCAACCAGTTTGGGTGTGTCAGAGACTGGTGGGTCTGCACTGAATATGTTGCCTTGGAGATGTCAACTAGACCAGCCTGCACCAGGGCCAAAGCTTCTGATTTTTTTCTGAAACAGAGATACAGCAACATAATACTGTAGTTTCAGCAACTCCACACAACATGTTGCAGAAGCAGGTATTAAGCAGTGGCGTAGCGTGGGGGGTGCAGGGGGGCCGGCCACAACATCTGGGGGTTAGGGTTAGGGGGCGCAAATCCATGGGTTGGGGGCGCAAATCCACAGGTTAGGGGGTGCAAATTACTTGCCTTGCCCCAGGTGCTGAGAACTCACGCTACGCCACTGGTATTAAGCACTCTATTGTAGATACTGTTGTTATTTGAACTTTTATTATATGAACTGTGAACTTTATATAAAATGCAATCAAATAAAATGTGCTTCTGTGGCCCCATAACACCTGCACAGCATGTAAAACAAATGACATATATTTGGGGTGGGAAGGTTATTAATGCTACATAAGGACTTCCTACTTCAGTGGGCACAGAATGATGAATGCATGTTCCAATGTGGTGGCTGGGTAACTTTTTAAGGCACAACTCAGCACAAGTCTGGAAATCACTGGGAAGGATAAAAATGCATACTGTTCTAGCATGCTAGTAAACACCCTGTGATCCTAGGAAGAAGGGCAGTATAAAACAACAACAACAACAACAACAACAACAACAACAACACCACCACCACCACCACCATAAAATTCAGCATTTTAAAATAGATGCGATACTGGTAGCAAACAGGTGCTTGGGGCAGCAATATATTTTGTAAGAGTGAACAGCAGTAAAAAGGCAAATGCAATTCAAAGTAAAATGGCAAATGCAAATGTATACATGGGCAAACAACAACAACTTCATTTGACTTATACACTCATGGGCTCCAAAGTGGTGGTGATTGACCAGGAACGAGACCAAGGGGTCATAGTGGATAGCTTGATGAAGATGTGTGGCAGCTGTGGAAAGGTAAATTCCACTTGAAAATAAAAATGCTGATATCACAATGCAGTTATTCAAGTCATAGTACAAACACCTTTGGAATACTGTGTACAGTTCTGGTCACCACAGCTCAAAAAGAGTATTTATTGTAGAGCTGAAAAAGGTTCAGAAATGGGCAACCAAAATGATCAAGGAGATGGAGCAACTCTCCTATCAGGAAAGCTGATAGGAGCTTTTTGGGGCTTTTTACTTTAAAGAAAAGATGCGTAAGAGGAGGCATGATAGAAATGCATAAAATTATGGAGGAAGTGAGTGGTGTTTCATAACACTAGAACTTTGAGACATCCAGTAAGCTGAATGTTGAAGGATTCAGGGCAGATAAAAGTACAGTTTTGAGTAAAACCATTGAAATTCATTCCTTATATCTTTAGAATTTTGGTCTACCACTGCAATTTTATTTATAATATTCTGTTTCCCCCCTTCTGCAGTTGCCATGCTATGTATGGCACCGAAAAATTAATTTTTCAGCTTGTTATCAGATGAAAGAGAATATATTTAAAAATTTGTATAGGTGGTACCTGATGCCCACAAGATTCATCAAAATGTACAAAAGGGGCTCTAAACCCTGTTAGATATGCTCAGAGGAGGAAGGATTCCTAACACATATGTGGTGACCTTGCAAGAAATCAAAAAACATTGGGAAATGATCTATAATGAAATTAAAAGGGTACTCAAGTATACCTTCCTGAAAAAACCAGAGGCCTTTCTCTTGGGCATGGTCGGACAATTGGTGCCAAAGAAGGATAGAACCTTTTTTATGTATGCTACGACAGCAGCAAGAATACTTATTGCAAAACATTGGAAGACACAAGATTTACCCACCCGGGAAGATTGGCAGATGAAGATGATCGACTACATGGAAATGGCAGAAATGACCAGCAGAATTCGAGACCAGGGAGAAGAGAAGGTGGAAGAAGATTGGAAGAAATTTAAAGACTATTTACAGAAATTTGGCAAAATTAAAGAGGTTTAGAAAGAGACTGGTATTAAACAATTTGACTTTTGCATAAGTTATTTTTAAGATTGTGTGTAATATAATATTATGAAAAAGCAGGTAATGTTAAATTAGAAGGATTTGCTAAATCAACAAATTAAAATAGAATGCAAAAAAGGAGGCGAGAGGAAGTCAAAGGAACAAGTTAATGAAAGGGCATTTTGGAAAGTATAATTTTATGTGTTGTTTTTCTTCTTCTTTTTCTCTTATACGCGTTTGACTGTCTATTTTTCTTTTCTGTTCCAATTTTTTCTTTTTTGTATCTGTGTAGTGTGCAGTGGTTTTTGTTGTTATTGTAATTGTTGAGTTTATTGTTAAAACTTCAATAAATATAAATTAAAAAAACAACAAAAAACATTGGGAGATAGTCTATGAATAATTTTTAAAAAATGTTTAAATTCACCTTCCCCCTCAAAACCTGAAGCCTTCCAGCTAGCCATCATAGGAGAGGAGCTACCAAAAAAGGTGTGTAACATATTTTTATATGCCACAGTTGCTACAAGAATTATGTATGCAAAGATTTGGAAAGACAAAGCTATTCCAACAGAAAAGCAATTGTTCGATAAACTGACAGTTTGCAGAATTAGCAAGCATGACTTCTAAAATAAGGGATTGTGATGAAGGGAGGACAAGGGCTGAGTGGGAATATTTCAGAGAGTACCTAAAGAGAAATGATATTACAACTGGCCTGCAAGCAACCGTTTGAACAACAGTAAAATAAAACGAAGGAATTGGTAGAATTAAAATAAGGTGTAGAAAACAACGGAAATGCAGCAAACTAAGATTCTGTTAATGTCACTGAAGGTTAGGTTGGGAAGTCTGTAAAAAATAGTATAAGGTAAAATGTGTATGGTGTACTGTAAAATTGAAAATGCAGAGAGAGAGAGAGAGAGAGAGAGAGAGAGAGAGAGAGAGAGAGAGAGAGAGAGAGAGAGAGAGAGAGACCATGACAATGCACCCATCTTGAACTAGATCAACCTGAATAACAGGATACTTACATAAGGTTGGCACAGTTGGCTGAGGTTAAAATCCACCAGGGGTTGAGAATGGAGCCAGCACAGAAATGCCGGATGGGCAGCTTGAGAGCAACAACCCAGGGAAATTCCCCCAACTCCGCCTCAGAGCAGCTTGGGCATTTGGGCACAAAACCAGGCCGCAGCCCACATCCTGAACGGAAAGACCAACATATTAGAAATGAATTTGCTTGCCTTCAGTTCTCAGTTTATCTAATAGAAGTCTGAAGTAATATTATCCAGTACAGTCTATTTCCCGACAGAATGACGGGGGAGCAACTGGTGGCACACACATAACCAGTTCCTCAGATCTCCCCATTATTATTATTATTATTTTTCAGGGGTGGGGAGTACATGTACTCACCAAATTTGCGATCCGTAAGAACTGCCATCTTGTTAAGTTGGTAGGTATGGGAGTTGGCATCCCATGCCAGTCCCATCTCACACTGTTTCAGCGTCACCTGTACAGGGAGTTGCAAGTTGGGCATTATGGTTACACTAGGTGGGGCAAGTAATGCTAGGGAAGGGCCAGGAGATGGGCCTTCCTCGCGTTTACTCTTGGGGAACTGTGGCCTAGCTACAACAATATGAACAGGAGCACCTTGGTTGATGTAAGTGTCTGGTATGGATGCTACGGCTGTTGAAGGAGGCGTTTGCGGCTGTGAAGTGGTAGCAGGTATTATTATTATATGTGGCTGTACAACAGCTGACATTTCTGTTGAGTGTATTGTGGATGTTACAGATATTTGGTTGGTTGTAGAGGATGTTGTGGACGACTGCCCTGTTGTTGTGGACGACTGCCCTGTTGTTGTGGACGACTGCCCTGTTGTTGTGGACGACTGCCCTGTTGTTGTGGACGACTGCCCTGTTGTTGTGGGCGAATGCCCTGTTGTTGTGGGCGAATGCCCTGTTGTTGTGGGCGAATGCCCTGTTGTTGTGGACGACTGCCCTGTTGTTGTGGGCGAATGCCCTGCTGTTGTGGACGACTGCCCTGCTGTTGTGGACGACTGCCCTGCTGTTGTGGACGACTGCCCTGTTGTTGTGGACGACTGTCCTGCTGTTGTGGACAACTGTCCTGCTGTTGTGGACGAATGCCCTGTTGTTGTGGACGAATGCCCTGTTGTTGTGGATGACTGTCCTGCTGTTGTGGACGAATGCCCTGTTGTTGTGGACGAATGCCCTGTTGTTGTGGACGACTGCCCTGTTGTTGTGGACTGTCCTGCTGTTGTGGACGACTGCCCTGTTGTTGTGGATGACTGTCCTGCTGTTATGGATGAATGCCCTGTTGTTGTGGACTGCCCTGTTGTTGTGGACGAATGCCCTGCTGTTGTGGACGACTTCTGCACTGTTGTGGATTTTAGTGCATTTGTAGATGTTGCAGAAGATAGATGTTCAAGTGTGGAAGACACTACAGAAGATGTTTCTCTGGCCATTGTAGATGTCTGTCCAGTTGTTGAAGATGATAAAAATGGGGAGTGTCTGGTAGTTGTAAGTGTTACATGGGGTGTTGTGATATTGGGGAGGGACTGTGTTGTTGTGGATGTTTTCTGAATTGTTGTGGATGTTGTGAAATTTACATGATTATCTGCTGCAACTATTGTGACTACTGACTGTAGTCTATTGAGTTCAGATGTAGAGTGCACTGAAGTTGTAGGTATTACAGTCAATGGTTTTGTAGCTTCTGGCGATGAGAGTTCATTTGTAAAGGTAGAATCCAACAGTGGGGGGTTGGATGTCAAAGCTACTTCTGATGGTTCAACAGGTCCAACTGCTTCAGATGCCTCAGATTCTTGTTCCACAATTGGGGGTGTTATAGACGCTTGTGGGACTTGTGTGGTTGTTTGTGCTGTTGATGTGAATACTATGCCTGTTGGGAATGTTACAGATTCTCCAGTTGTTGAAGATAATTTTCCTTCTGTTTCAGACAGAGCATATAATGGTGTGATTGCTTGGGGAGACAATTCACCATTAGGGGTCTCGCTATCTTTCAGTTGCGGACCAAGTGCTCCTTCTTGACTCAGCCACTTCAAATGGGATAAAATCTGAGAAGCCAGGATAGGAGCTGTGCAGTCGTGTAAGCTCTGGGACACAACACCCATCACTTCCCAGTGCCCGCTGCCAGGGTCACGACAAATCACAGGACTGCCTACAGACACCTGTAGCAGAAAAGAGAGCATGATAATCAGATATGGAATGAGACAACTAAAGCAGATGATAAAAAAGGGTCTGTGCCACTAAAAGCAGTAAGAAAGGTGGCCTCTTGGGAAGCATAGGAGCTCAGTAGTTTTTTTCCAGCTCCTCAGCTATGCTGCAGTTGGCATGAAGAGGCAATTATTTTGTTTGATTGTGCTGTTTCCTGTCCGCACCAGCAGGTGAAACATGACAGGATGTGTCCAGAATGAAGAAAAGGTGTCCCTGTCATCCCCGCCCTTCATTTCTTCCACAAAACTATTTGTGCTTTCTGGTAATGTTTGTTGGTGTCCTATACACTCACACTTAAAAAAATAAATCCCATTAGAATTCTGGTATTTCCAAACCTTGGCCAATCTTCCCTTCCCCTCTGCTGACTGTAGTTCCTTTCTAATCCCATTGGTCCTATCAAATAGTAT
The DNA here is from genome assembly GCF_964234715.1 of Podarcis melisellensis. Taxonomy (NCBI): domain Eukaryota; kingdom Metazoa; phylum Chordata; class Lepidosauria; order Squamata; family Lacertidae; genus Podarcis; species Podarcis melisellensis. The sequence goes on from NC_138534.1 coordinate 4,494,901, forward strand.
AAGACCAGATCTAACTTCCCACATATACAAAATGGTGACTAGAAAAGGGAAGTACAGAATGGGCACCCACTAGAGAACTGATGAGGTAGAGTTGGTTTGGAATACAGAATCACAATTTGCTGGCCGTTGCTGAAGTATGAGGGAAGTGCTGCCCTTCTCATATGGAGCTGCCTTTTTGAATTTTGAACAAGGACCCCAAATCAATAGGGATTTGCCTTAACACATCTTCCTGCATCACAAAATGCAAAGAGATATGACAACAACAATAGCATTGTGTGAAGTACTCTGTCCTCGTACCCCATTTGCTGGAGAAAAGGCACCTGGCAAGGGATCCAGGAAGAGAAGAAATGTTAGCAATGCTTAAGCTCCTGGGTTTTTCTGGAGACAGGTTGCTTTGTACAAGAGACTTCTACTCTGTACAAAGTACCCTTTCTCCCTGTTTCCCATGGCCAAGGTTCCCTTTTGTGAGCCTTATGTGTACAACATGAATTCAGAGAGATACAGACACATGCTGTGCACCCTATTATCTGGTCTCCCTGTGTGGGATTTATATACAAATGGTAATGAGCTGTGATGGGTTGATGAGTGAGTCACCCCATATCCTATACTCTGTTGTGGAGATGTGGTCTGGACAATTTTTGTGTGTGCAAGTGGCCATTGTTTATTCCCTCCTCCCCAACGTGATCAATGGGAAGGATTTTTTTGTGGCCAGGTCTAGCTCCTGCCAACCTAGACGTTCGAAAGCATGTCAAAGTGCAAGTAGATAAATAGGTACTGCTCTGGCGGGAAGGTAAACGACCCAGAAAAACCGTCTGCGGACAAACGTTGGCTCCCTCGGCCAGTAAAGCAAGATGACCAGAGTCTTTCATGACTGGACTTAACTGTCAGGGGTCCTTTACCTTAACCTTTACTAGGGCTGGTGTAAAGTGTGTGTGTGTGTGTGTGTGTGTGTGTGTGTGTGTGTGTGTCCATTCACACAATCAACCCTGAATCCATTCATAAGGGATTACCATGCAGTTTGTGTCATTAGGTGCCTCTCTTGAAACACACAAGTTCCATGATTTGCCTATGTCAGGCCATTGCTTGGCACATTCCGATGTCACCAAAGTATGCACAATGATCTCCTTCACTGACCATCTGAAGGACCCTGTGAAGAAGGAGAGATGACTATAAACTGCAAGGCCTGTTAGCCAAACTCCAGGGATCCACTCCAGCACTCATCAGTCTCAGCGCTGTGCGTGTGTGTGCATGCGTTTTTTTTTAAAATCAAATTCTCCTACATAGCCTTCTCTAACTTCTAAGCCTTCACTGACCATATTTTTTCTAATATTTCCATAGCCCTAAGATATATAATTTATATTATATAATAATATAATTATACAATAATATAATTTAGTAATAATCACCCCAACACTCTCAATATATTAAACTATGTGCCAAATACACATTAGTTGAGTACAGTGGTTCTAACAGATGTGACACATACACTTAGTCTTTTTAAATAACTTGTAGACTTATTAGTACCTATGACTTTGACTCTGGGCTGTGGTCACCTTCCCCACTAGCACAACCCCCTCAGACCTTGACAGGGCACCTCCAAACTCACCGTCGTGTCTCCGCTCAATAATCCTACATTCCTCTTGTGTGTCATAGGGTTTTTCTTTCCGAATGACACAAGCTGGCCATATGTCTGGCTTCCTTAAATCAACTGGCTGGCCAAGCAGAATGAGTCCCAGGTCATTGTTGGGTGGTGCATCCCAAGAGCTGAAACCCCGGTGTGAAATGAACTGGCTCACTGTCTTGGTGCTGAAACGTCCGTGAGCGCCAGTGAATTCTACGTTGCTTGGCTGCCTGCAAGGCAAACATGGAAGGTCATTTTATAATCAACCATAGCTATCAGATCTTGAATGGCGAGACCTTACTCCACAACAGCCTGTTCATTGTTCAGGCACTCTGTTTCATTCCAGAACCAACCATCTTAGGACCAGAGCTAGCACTCCATTAGGAGAAAAGCACTTCCAATCTCTCACATTACTCACATCAGTAGGAAACAGTTGGCTGCTGTCAGGACCCACCAGCTGCTCAGGACAACTCCTTGGCACCTTTTGCCATTGCCAAATATGTTCACTAACCATGGTGCTTCCAGGGCTTCTCTCTCTTCTGGGGAGGGAGACTTGTCCCATTTCGTCCAGGGATGCCGGATGCTACAGACTACAGAGGAACAGTAGAATATTGTAGGATCTCCCTGCATCTTGTCTGTGGTACAATGTGTAATACATGCTTTAGTTGGGGCTTTGGATATTGAGCTGTGGTTAACCCCAATGGAGGAGTCTTTGATAGCTTACCAACACGCCAGGCCAGTTCTAGAGTTAACCTCTAATGTAAACCAGTATTGCACACCCTCCCTCAATATGGTACAGGTTAAAAAGGGTAAAGGGACCCCTGACTGGTCCAGTCGTGGCCGACTCTGGGGTTGCGGCGCTCATCTCGCTTTACTGGCCGAGGGAGCTGGCGTACAGCTTCTGGGTCATGTGGCCAGCAGGACTAAGCCGCTTCTGGCGAACCAGAGCAGCACACAGAAACGCCGATTACCTTCCTGCCGGAGTGGTACCTGTTTATCTACTTGCACTTTGTGCTTTTGAACTGCTAGGTTGGCAGGAGCAGGGACTGGGCAATGGGAGCTCACCCCGTCGTGGGGATTCAAACCACCGACCTTCTGATCGGCAAGTCCTAGGCTCTGTGGTTTAACCCACAGTGCCACCCATGGTACAGGTTAGTCAAATGAATTAATTGGCTGTGCAAATGAACGCCACATGGTACCTTTTTCTTTTTTAAAAATATAAGCTTTATACATAGTTCATTGTCAGGGGCTAATGTTCTGTACTTGAAACCTCCCATTCAGTTATACCACTTAATCCTAAAGAGTTTCTGGGTTGCACACGCCTTTTTGCTTCCCATAACATGGGGAACAGAACTCAAGTGTGCTAGCTCTGACTGTGGTCACTTACAGGTGGTGGAGGAGGACAAAAACAACTGGGAAAGGGCAGAGAGCCCAAGGAGAAGCTCCATCCTTCCTCTCTATGGCAGAGGGAGGCTTTGGGGTCATAGGGAAGATGAGAAGAGGTAGTGTAATCCACAGGCCCCACTGAGGCAGCACATGAGTTGTCTGGGATGGAACATTTAAGCTCACAAAAGACTCACCTGTGACATCAACTCCATAGAACTCTTGAGACCTGCTTTGAATTCTAGCATGCCTTAAGACTCCAGTTCAGTGTTCCTGTCACCTCTTCTGATCCTTGAATGCAGTTCTCTTTCAAGGATGCTGCTGTTTCCAGCACTGGCTGGAGCTGATGGGAGCTGGAATCCAAGAAAGATAAGAACATGGGAAAAGCCTGCTGGACCTGCCTCACCTAGTCCAAGCAACCTGTTCTCACAGTGGGCAACCAGAAACATATGGGAAGCGCCGAAACAGGACCTGAGTGTAACAGCACTCTACCCATTTGTGATTCCCAGAAAGTGGAATTTAGCAGGGGCTAGAACATGTGGAGGACCAACTGTGACCTGTATGTTAAAACAGAACTGTTGTGCAATTATGGACATGGCAGCAGTTTGCAATTAAGGATACTAATTATGTTTTATGGCACTCTTACACTCTAGAATACGGTGCATTTAAAATAAGGTTCCCCTGAGCCTTGTAAATAAAGCCGCAGGTGTTACCAATCACCTGCAAAAAATGTTTACTAGCCTACTGGGAGGCAGACAGGAAGGATGGAGAGCCCTCTCATGTGTGGAGAGTGCTGAGTGCTCCATCTCTCCTCCATAGGCCTGTTCTCTCACTTTCATTGAATTCCTAGTTGCTAGTGTTTAATACAGGGCTGTGTTATCTACTGCTGTGTGAATACACATAGTAGTACCTTGGGTTAAGAACTTAATTCGTTCCGGAGGTCTGTTCTTAACCTGAAACTGTTCTTAACCTGAAGCACCACTTTAGCTAATGGGGCCTCCTGCTGCTGCCGTGCCACCAGAGCACGATTTCTGTTCTCATCCCGAAGCAAAGTTCTTAACCCGAGGTATTATTTCTGGGTTAGAGGAGTCTGTAACCTAAAGCGTATGTAACCTGAAGTGTCTGTAACCCGAGGTACCATGGTACTGTAAAACGAGCATGCTTTAGCTGTATTTGTTCATTAATGGAATTCTCCTACTCCCCATATCAGTGTTAGCCGCTAAGGGGCACTTCCAGATGAGTTTGTGGAATGAGTGCTACTCAGTGCTATTTTTCTAGCAGTGCCAGAACTGAGTTCCAGACGGAAAAAAGCTCTGGTGCTACTCATGCATGCAAGTTTTTAGTTTGGATTTGGATTTGATATCCCGCCTTTCACTCCCCTTCAGGAGTCTCAAAGCGGCTAACATTCTCCTTTCCCTTCCTCCCCCACAACAAACACTCTGTGAGGTGAGTGGGGCTGAGAGACTTCAGAGAAGTGTGACTGGCCCAAGGTCACCCAGCAGCTGCATGTGGAGGAGCGGAGACGCGAACCTGGTTCCCCAGATTAGGAGACTCTTAATCACTACACCACACTGGCTCTCTCTAGTGTATCAAGGTGAAGTCATCAGAAAACTAGCCCATGCTCCCCACCCCATTTAATATTGATTGCTCCTTAGCACACAAAAGCCAGTAAGTATAACATGTTATACATCTGCAGTCACTGATGTTGAAGCTCCTTAGTTTTAGTGGGAAGTTTGTCATGTGGCTGGCTTCTATCACTACCCCCTTTGCTCTGTTTTGCTGCTCAGCTGAGGATCATAACCTAGCTATTTTACTGCTGGTGCACAAGGGGAATGTCCAGACTGATATCTGCAACTCAGCGGCCACTTGCCACAACCAGGCTGTTGTGGAGGCTGGCTGGAGTGGTGGCTGTGGGAGCCATGAACCCCAATAAAGGCTGTGGAAACTTGCACTCATTCTGCTCCAGCTTCTTTCTTGGAAAGTAAATGGCTGGTCGAAGGAACCTCCTCACTGGAGCAGGGGCAATATTTTGATAGAGGTCTTGCATAAGAGCAAACTTGCACAAGATCCTTTTAAAAAAAATGGCTGATATATGTATTGTGACTATCTTTAAGCAACAGGATTTGGGACCTGGAAGTGGGGTATTGTTGAAGGGAAACAGAGTTAGCTCAGGTGGGCTTAAGCTTTGAGTACTCTGGTGATCTTCATAAAGTGAAATGCAGCTGCTGTATTCTGGTCCTTTATTATATCTGGAACCCATAGATGGGTGGGATTTGATGTTCCCTTGTCCTCCCCCACCCACAGCACAATCCTCGTTTCCCCACACTGTGAAATATGTCTATAATACTGTATCTGCTCTTGTGCAATTCTTGTCAATCTTTTTCTAGGTGTGCATGTTTAGATAAAGAAATACCTGTGTTCATACCTAGAATGGAATAAATAGTGGAGGGGCAGAAAGGATTTATTAAGAGAAAATTCACACAAATTTTACAGTCACCTGGTTTTAGGGTGCTGGTACGATTGAACTTATTTTTTCAGTTGCCAACTCAACACATTCAAAGGGCTCAGGTTTGTGTGTATGTTAAACATTATTTAGAAAGAGCAGCCAGAGTGGGGTTGGGGGGACAACATATAAAATGCCCACTGAAAACAAAATACCACATAGTGTTTTTATGCTTATTCTCAAAAAGTAAGGTCTGCACCAAGCGTCATATTCCTGCTCTTAGTCACCGGGATTTGATATTTTGAGTTAGATATTATTATTATTATTATTATTATTATTATTATTATTATTATTATCATCATCATCATCATCATCATCATCCCGCTTTTCCCTCAGACTGCCACCATGAGGGAAGTCATGTTTCACATGGGCCAGTGAGGTGGGCAAAGCCAGCTTTCCCCTCACGCTTCAACTTGCCCTCAGACCACCCGAAATGTTCAGAAGAGGGCCTTGAGTCAACAGCGCAGGGTGCTTTCCCTGGCGACCATCCCCACAGCTGCCATTCCTACTTGGCCTCTCGCGAGTGGGCGAAGCAAACACCTCCCTTAGCTGCCTAGGGATCTGTCCCCTCGCCCCTTTTAAAGATGGTGTCGGCCCCGTGAAGCTGTTCTCCATGAGGGCGCCTTTGCACCCCATGCCCTCAAGATGGGTTCGAAGGAACTGGCACTCGAAGATTTTGCCCGCCCCAACTGTCTTTGTGTTTTTCGCGGTTCATGAAGAAGCAACATATGTTTTCCCAAGCAGAACCATCTGAGGACGTAGGAATGGCTGCTTCACTGGGAACAGAACGATAAAACCAGTTAGGGGCAGAGGCTATCTTGCAAAGGAAGGCAAGATGCAGACATGTTTGTGTTTCTGTCCTCGACCAGCAGATGTGCATGAACATGGGGGGGGGGGATGTGCATGAACATGGGGGAAGCGCTGCCCTTCAAATTCCAATATACTTTTGAATTCCAGCGACAAAATAATTGCATTCCTCGACTGCTTAAGTCTCACGAGGGTGCGCCGTCTAGCTAGATCCGCTTCCACCCTCACGTTGCTTCTGTGGCAAAGGGAAAACGGGACACCAGAGCAAAGATTGCTGAAAGATCTCATGGGGTGGAAGATGACAAGTCTTCATCATGGATTTCCAAAAGGGCAACAGGGAAAAGAGTAGAAAGTCATCCTTCTGACACACACACACACAAACACACACGCACATTCTTCTTTCTACCCTTCACATCCAGCGTGTGAGACTTGTTTAGAACTGGCACTTAATGCTCAGGACAGAGCTGTGCTGGATGCAAACAATCCTATACATGTCTCCTAAGTAAGTCACATTCAATTCAATGTGACTCCATGCCTATGATGCAGGATTCCATCTTTAAATGTGTTTAGCATTCTGTCTGACTCCTTCCTTTTCCCAGGGCTACAACTCTTTTGCACAAAGATACAGCAACTCGGGCTTTCAGAGGATCTTCTGGGCGCTGTGGCTTTCCCAGTTGCCAAAGACCATGTTAAAAACTAGGCTGTGGGACATAGATCGCCAGGAACTAATCTCAGCTGCGGAAAAAACATGCCCCCTCTTTATTTTCGACTCTCTTGGGCGCAGGAATTTAATCTTAATTACTTACAATTTTTGTTTAATCCGCAAGAAAGAAGGCCCTTTTCACTAGCCAGGTTCAATTCTAATCCTTCTAACCTCCTTTGGGGCAGGTTTGCAGGTATGCCAGAAGGAGATAGGATCTGCCCATGCGATGCCCACCTGGTGGAAACTCTAGCTCACATGGCCCTTAACTGTAAAATGTATGATGATCTCCACCAACAATTTCTAGACCATCTATATATTCCAACATAGAAACCAGAGACGGAGGTCATGCGCTTCTTATTACAGGGGAGAGACCAGGAGCTCACCAAGACAGTAGCTAAGTTCCTCTATTTGATTTTTCGTCGCCAAAGTATGCTACAGGATCCTGCCCTTGCTGGAAACCCACAGAGATGAGGTGGATTGCTCGCCTCTTCTGCCCTTTGGCGGGTGACTGTGCTGTTGGGGTGGCGACAAGATCGTACTAGCCTATCTATTCTGAATGTATTCTGAATGTTCTTATGTGATGCCAATAAAGGTTACTTGACTTGAATTCAATGTGACTCCATGCCAAAGATGCAGGATTCCATCTTTAAATGTGTTTTATCCTGTTCTGCCACTTTTCACCCCACCCCCCAAATTCCTGGGTACTCTGCCTAAACAAAAGGGCCACTGGACCAACTTAAGAGCTGCCGAGAGGGGGAAATGCAAACAGATGCAGTCCAGCGGTCTAGCACTAAGCAATAGAACGATACTCCCCATCTCTTCCCCCTCTTTCTTCTCCACAACCACAATATGTCCATGACATTAGTGTCTCATACTGAACATTAAGTTGTGGAAAAGACTATGAATCAAAAATGGAGACGCTATATGTATTTTCCCTTATTTGTTTATTTTGTAACACAAAATCTTCAATAAAAACCTTTTTTAAAGGAAGAATGCTGCACTGAACCACACTAGGTGGCTCTCCAAAAACAGCCACAAACTTCACTGCTTCCTTCCTTAGAGGTTGTGAGCACCTCTGGTGGTGCTAAAGATGTGCATTCCTCTATTACAGCTGCTTTTGATGCTGCACTGTTTGCCTATAACCATGAAGGTACAATATGCCTTTGAGGCAGAGAGAGAACAAATTCAAGTCATATATGAAGCTCACACAATTGCTCCCCCTCCTCCTATATGCTTAGCATGTAGGTGGTTTGGCTATGGGCAAGTGGCAAATTACAAGGCAGGCTTATACACAGACTTTCTCACTCTCATATATCATAAATGGTTAGTTACAGCCACACTCTGTTCTGCATCCAATCTTTACTTGTTTTGACTTGAGCTCTACTTAAAAATAACAAATGTTTCTCAGTAATGAGGTACTAACTTCCCCAAGAGTTCTCAAAAGCCAGCCTAGGAAAACTAAGCAGGATGTTCTGTGTCTCGGACATCCTTTATAGCATTTGCTTCCCACCCTTCCTGGAAGGAACTCCAGGCAACATACGTAGGATTCTCTAATTTTAAACTCACAACAGACCTGGGTGGTAGGTTGGACTCCAAAATAGCAATTTGATAAAGGTCACCCTGTGAACAACATAGTCGAATAAGGATTTGAATCTGGTTAAAAACATCAGAATCCACCTATGGAGACATCAAGGAGGCCCCTCCAGATACAGCTATGTCTGTCACCAGACACAGGAGAGCAATTAAAGACATAACAAATAGAGACACCTTCCAAGTGATATGGACCCCTTTCTTTAAGCTTGTTAATGACAAATATCAAGACCTCGTTATACAAACAGTTCCATATTTTCAGTTGGAGAGGTTACTTTAAGTAATACGTTTGAACATTGAATGTGGAAGTTTATGTCTAGAGTCAATGGATAGAACAAACACCGTTAGATGTACTGCTGGATGAGTGCTTAATGGTTTTTGTATTTGTTTAAGAACCAATAGAAATTTGAGGTTTTTTTTAAAAAAGGATGCCCCTCCAGACTATCTCCAAATTTGCCCAAATGCCGAGTAATCACCTTTTAAAGGTAAGAAATAACTGCACTCTCTCTTTTTAAAACACTTCTGGGACAAGGAAACTGTAACAGACCCCAACCCCACTCCATCTGCTGCGGAAAATCTACAATCTGAAAGTACTGCCTTCTGTCATTGAGAAAAACAGAAAGGAAACTGATAGTTAAAAGTGTCTAAAGCAGAGTGAAAAGCCCAATTTATGGTTGACAAGAAAGATTAAACAGACGAGAGGAACCCCCTATATGTGAAAAATCCTTAATCCTTTTTCTGTTTCCTGCCACTAGAGAACTGGAAAAGCTGAAAGTAAAGTGATCATCATTAGCTGTGAGAAAGGAATTTGCTTTGAGATAAGACACAGTTGCAGCTGTGGAAATATTAAGGGGGATTTAGTTGCTAATAATATCTAGTACATCAAAAGCATCCGGTATGGTTAAGGTACTTTTGGATCTCCCAGTGACCGCTGGTATTGTTCAACAGTTGATGGCTGAACAATTAATAATGATCAGATCAATGTTTGATGAAGAAAATGAGCCAGAGACATATGATATGGAAAATGGGAATGGGGAACACTCAGAGAATGCAGACCAAATTGATGAAAAAGTGGCAGGACTGGATCATGAAACAGTTAAATTTTTAAAAATGGAAATGTCTTCCATACAAGGATTTGGAGAAGGAGAAGATAAAAATGGTGAGATGAAGAATTATTCAGATATGGTACTGGTAGCGTTGAGAGGGGGAAAAACTTTAGGAAAACTTTAGTCCTGGCCTTCCTTCAGTTCTAGTAGGGAGATAATATTCTGCATATGACCTGGAGCGAATTTAGAGAATGATGCTATTAAAATTATGGTTACTCTTTCTGGAGAAAAAGCAAATGGAAGGTCATAGATGATGAGATTAGGATACTATCGTAAACGCAACAGGAAATGAAAATACAACAGGAAATGGAATTGAACATATGGAACTGGACACGACCTAATGCATGTTTAATGGGGGGATATGGAATATTGGCCCAGTGTGTGAGCACAGTGGGGAGACCTTAAGATGGACATGGACAGAAAAACTTGTTATCATTCAGTATGGAGTAATGGTGGTGGGGATTAACAGAAGTAAAGTTTTAAAAAATGGTTGACATTTATCAATAATAACAATTAGGGAATCTATCTTTGTCTTTTCACGGGAAAAAGACAATAAATGAGATACCTTGACTTAAAATAAATATTGTTTAACAGAAAGTGGAGAAAATGAATGTTAGCATGGACTGAATGATAATATTTTTTAATGTAACCAGCAGATGGAAAATCAGTTTTCTTTTAGTATCTTTTTGTCTCCCTGCCTCCTTTTGTTTTTCTTCTTTCTTCAGTCAACTATGCTTGGGGCCCTTATGAACACCCAGAGATCGGATACTCATAGGGCTGGTAGATGGTTGATGGAGGACCCCGTGTGAGAGAAAGGGAAAGGTCGGTCTCCCAGGGTGAGAGGCTGGGAGGATAAAGACCCAGGTGAGACCTGGGAGGAGCGAGTGTCCGTTGTGGGTGGTAACGGCTAAGAATTACATTTTAAAACTTTGCATTCAACTTATTTTTTTTGTAGCTATAATTTTACTGTATTATGGGAATCTCTTAATAATTTTTTCAAAAAGGGGTGGGGGAAGAGACAGAGCACTAAGAAGGCAGCAGGCCTGGGGGAGTCGGGGAGAAGAGCTAGGCTGGAAGAGTTCAATGTCCATTGTGCCGGATGATTTGGAGGAAGCATTCATTCTGTTACTTATTCACATGATTTTTATCCAACCAACTGGTCTGAGCACATGCTTTGTATGCGGAGAGCCCACGTTCAATCCCAGCATCTTCAGCTAAATAAGGTAACATGACAGGGAAGGAAGGACCTTGGCCGGAGGCGCTGGAGAGCAGCTGCTGCCAGAGCAGACAGAATGAGGCTATTTGGACTAAAGTCAGACCAACATGGCTGCCTACCTGAATCTGGACTAAAGAAAGTATCATATGAAGATTGGAAGAGCAAACTGTCCAAGAATGATGGGAAGGAAAACTGAAGCAAGATTAAAGGTAAAGGTACAGGGACCCCTGACAGTTAAGTCCAATTGTGAACAACTCTGGGGTTGCGGCGCTCATCTCACTTTACAGGCCGAGGGACCCAGCGTTTGTCCGCTTCCGCAGACAGCTTTTCCGGGTCATGTGGCCAGCATGACTAAGCCGCATCTGGCGAACCAGAGCAGCGCACGGAAACTCCGTTTACCTTCCCACCGGAGTGGTACCTATTTATCTACTTGCACTTTGACGTGCTTTTGGAACTGCTAGGTTGGCAGGAGCTGGGACCGAGCAACGGGAGCTCACCCCATCGTGGGGCCTCGAACCGCTGACCTTCAGATCATCAAGTCCAAGAAGTTAACAGTGAAGACTTTGGCATATGGATAGCCTACACTAAAACTGGGCTAAAGCCCAGCCCTCACTAGTACTGACAACGGTCAGGGGTAATGGGAGTTGTACTCTGCAGCATCTGACTACCTTTGCTTGAGCAGGAAGAGTATTGCCCCCACCTAGCAAAACAGCCTCAGAGTAAGCAGGAAAGAGACATCATGGCCAATACTGAGGCACAAGGATTGCCAACTGTTTGGGGCCCATTTGGGATTTTGAGAGTGCCATGGGCATCACTTCCTCTTCAGTTGCTTCTTTCCCCCACCCCTGGCAGATGGAAAGAACAAGAGCACGTTCTGTGTGTTCTCATAGGATCTGGGTAAAGGTTGCATCGGACCCCTGGACAGTTAAGTCCAGTCCAATTTGACTATGGGGTGCGTCACTCATCACTGCTTTCAGGCCAAGGGAGCCAACGTATGCCCACAGACAGCTTTTCCTAGTAATGTGGCCAGCACAACTAAGCTGCTTCTGACGCAAAAGGACACCGTGATGGAAGTCAGAGTGCACGGAAATGTTGTTTTCCTTCCTGCCACAGCAGTAACTATTTATCTACTTGCACTGGTATGCTTTCGAACTGGCTAGGTTGGCAGCTGGGATAGAGCAACGGGAGCTTACCCCATTGTGAGGATTCGAACCGCCAACCTTCTGATCTGCAAGTCCAAGAGGCTCAGTGGTTTAGGCCACAGCGCCACCTGCGTCCCATTAGGATTAAAATTGAACTTCCTGAAATAAAGCTTACATTGGTGTACTGCGCAGTAAAACACTAATCTTCTGCTAGCCAGCAACAGAAAAACACTGATTCAAGGCATGGATCCTCATGATTTTTATGTGGGATAACAAAAAAACCCAATAAATCACATAATGGTGGCTTTGAGGGACTACCTTGCAAATATTATTTGGGCCTATGACCATCCATTTTTTGTATCATGTCAGTGGTGTAAGCATTGAATCCATTATTTTTTACAGTTCAGTCAGTTTAGACATGTTCTGTTTTGGGGGGTTGGGGAGGAGTAACCTGTGAATAATTTCAAGAGGATTCTGCATCTGACTCGTGTGCGCATATGATTCTCTCTGGTTCTTCATTGTCTTTGCCTCTCACCCAATCTGACACCACTCCCTCTTTTTTCTGTCTCCACTCATCCTTCATTCTTGCTCTATTCCAGGCTGCCTCAACCTCGGCCCTCCAGATGTTTTGAGACTACAATTCCCATCATCCCTGACCACTGGTCCTGCTAGCTAGGGATCATGGGAGTTGTAGGCCAAAAACATCTGGAGGGCCGAGGCTGAGAAAGCCTGTTCTATTCTGTCTCCTTTCATGACATACCACTATCTTGCCCCTGCCTTCTCCTCAGTCAGGCCATTTCCCTTCCCTTTTCCTCCTATCCTCCCCCCCCATCATCCACTTTCTGTTCAGCGGAGCCTTGAGAAGCAGAGAGAGCTATAAGAGGAAGTGGGAGAGTCACTCTTCCCACTTGCTTTCTTGTGTCATTTTTTTGAGGAGGAAACAATAATCCCCATTGCCAACTTATGGCAAAGGGGACAGAGGACAAGAGCATTTCCCCTGCCACTCACAAAACCTAAGGATATAGGCATCATGTTGTTAAGCCCAGCTGTAGCTTCACTACTAGTTAAAAAGTCAGCAAATTAGCTGTTGCCTCCCCAGTGCAGATCTCTGTAACTTCATTTTGAAAAGTTCAAGCAGATTGCCGAAAAGTGCTCATCTTCCTTTCCTCTGAATGACAGTTTTGCCTTTCTTAGGAGAAATCTGTACAGTAGGCCCAGCTGTTATTGCTGGGGAGACAGAAACTGGACAAACTTGTTTCCGCCCTCCTGACCACAAGCATGAAAGTAGTAAAGGGACCCCTGACCATTAGGTCCAGTCGTGACCGACTCTGGGGTTGCGGCGCTCATCTTGCTTTATTGGCCGAGGGAGCAGGCGTACAGCTTCCGGGTCATGTGGCCAGCATGACTAAGCCGCTTCTGGCGAACCAGAACAGCGCATGGAAATGCCGTTTACCTTCCCACCGGAGCAGTTCCTATTTATCAACTTGCACTTTGACGTGCTTTCGAACTGCTAGGTTGGCAGGAGCAGGGACCGGGCAGCGGGAGCTCACCCCGTCGCAGGGATTCGAACCGCCAACCTTCTGATCGGCAAGTCCTAGGCTCTGTGGTTTAACCCACAGCGCCACCCGCATGAAACTGGACAAACTTGTTTCCTCCCTGCTGACCACAGGCATGAAAGTAGTAGCGTCATTCAATTTTGCCCTAAATGAAGCAGTAGGGTACAGAAAGGAATAGACATGGAAATTTTAAAGAGACTTTCAGAAGACAGAAAAGAGGAGTGGGCAAGAAGCCATTGCCTCTTACATAAGAAAACCATTCAAGAGGTTTCATCAGCATTCTGCTGGCTCATTAACTGCCTCTGAGTGATGTTTCTCCAGGTGGAGTGCTGGGGTTAGTGACCTTCTAGGTGATGTTGGGACCAACATGGTAAATGGCCACATATGATGGGAGATGCAGTTCAACAAGATCTGGAGAGCCAGTTTCCCCATTCCTGTTTGCCCTCTTACTACCAGACCACCCATTTCAAAATCTGGGAGTCTTAATCCTCTACCAAAGCAACAAACAATAGGTAGTGATGCAACATGTATTAATATTAGGTATTCGGAAATAACAAAACACTCCACTTTGAGATTCAGTGCCCAGAATAAATGATTCAGAAGTTATTCTGGTCTTCCGAGATTGTTCACTGAGTTCACAGAGGAATTTCTGGGAAGGACTCACGTGGCAGAAGGGATAGAAATAGGATGACAGGAAACTGCATTGTGGGGTGGAGGAAAGGGAGCTTGTGTTGGCCACTCAAGCCCCAACCTGTTAAATGAGAAGCATTGCCAGCTTCTTAGCATCTTGCCTTTTCAGACATAACTCCAAGGTATTTTTGCCAAAGCAATGTGTGGTACAAACCTGGTTAAAGGAAGTGAGGTTTGATTGCTCAGGATGCAAAATGGCATGCTGGCTAGTGATCTCATAAAATGCAAGGATGCCATGCGCTGGCTGGACACAGACGAATGGTTGGAGGCGCCGGCTGGGGAACCACCAAGGGAAGAAGACTCAGAGCCCAGGGAATGGTGCTGGGATGACGATGAGTGGTCAGAGCGCCAAGCCTGGAAGGAGGAGGTGTCAGAAGCTGAAAAGGTAACGGTTTAGTGAGCAGGGAGGGTCTGTGTCAGAGAGAAGTCCAGAAACAGAAGGTGAAGCAGGAGAGGAGGGAGTCCAAGAGGCAGAGATGAGACAGGCTGGTGAAGAAGCTAGGATGTCTCCCCGCTGCCTGCTGCAACAAGCCACTTATCTCCCTGGTCACCCAGGACCAGAAAAGGGGTGAAGGGAGAGGAGCAGAGACGGGCATGTTGGCAGAGATTGTTAGGAAAGGACGGGATTTAGACAGCTGAGGGAAGGTGTGGATCTACCAAGAACTGTTGTGCTCATTAGGCCTGGCTCCCCTGAGCAGACCTTGTTATCTTCTAATGAAGAGTTAATTTCACATATTCTGTGTGATTTATTGTTGGCTACGTCTGATACACAACTAGAGATGCCACCCTGTCTTCCCAAAACTGCCAAAATCAAGAGCTGCTTCCCTCTCACGCTGAATATACACACCCCGTTTCCAGCAAATAAAATTAGTGGTGAAAACTGGCACAAGAAGCTGCCTTATACCAAGTCAGACCATTAGTCTATCTAGCTCAGTATTGCCTACACTGACTGGCAGAGGCTCTCCTGATATTGAGATTGACGACATTCCCAGTCCTACCTGGAGATGCTGGAAACTGAACCCAGGACCTTCTGCATGGAAAACAGATGCTCTACCACTGAACTACAGTCATAGGTGCTAGAAGCAAGATCTACCCCAGCTTGCCAGAACACTATGCAGACAGGAAACAACCACATGGAGGACCATGGTTTGGGGTGGGCATGTTGTCAAAAGACTTCCCATCCTACTTGAGTAATCTTCGTCTTGCTAGAATTTCAGTCACAAGTGTTAACCAGCTGTACGTGGAGGTGTCTGGGATTGAACCTGGAACATTTTGTATGCAAAGCATGTATGTTACCATTCAGAATGGCCTTACGGACTCCTTCTGCATCTCCAGAAGATCTTCCCAAAGCCAGGTGGACTCTCCACTCTTACCAAAATGAACACACAAGCACAGTACATTCTTATCAAGAGTGCGCTTTTATTTTTTTTATTTTTTTTCCTTTTTTTGGAATTTTTTAAACCTTAGGTTCCCTTCCAGCAGCAAATGGGTGCCAAGGAAAGAGACCAACAAAAGAATCCAAACGCTCCCTCCCGCCGCCTCATCAACACATTCCAAGCACAAATTAAGAAATGCAAACTAAACCAAAAAATATATATATATTTATATATATAATTTGTCTTTTTCTCTCCGGGTTGCACCCCGGCCCCACCTCCGAAGACGGCTGATTGGCTGGGGGTCTCTGGCTCTCTTCAGTAAGGGGGCAGCAGGGCACGCACACACACACACAGGTGGTTGGAAAAGGGGGAGCAGCATCGCTCAGTTCCACTCCCTCCTGTTGCTCCCCAAGTCTGACAGTAGAAAAATATGGCAGCTGGAGCCACCCTTACGCCAGGCCAAAGCCCTCCGAGCACTCCTGGATGGCCAGTAGCAGCATGTGACGCAATTTCTCATAACTCTCATAGGCAGGGAGGTCCAGCTGGTTGAAACTGGAGGAAGAAAGCATCAGTGTAAGGGGGTGGGGCCAACCAGATTGACTGCAAAGTCAATGCCTTTCTTTTTTCAAAATCAGAGCAAAAGACAGTACCTTCACCCTTCCCAAACTGGCCAGAAATCTTAATCTGTAGGCCGTGATCACTTTACTGACAAAAATCTACAGATCTACAGCCTGCTCACATTTGATTCTTAGCAGTATTTAATTTCAACCATAGGACAGCCTAAGAACCTGTTCTGAAGGTCAAAATTCAGTCCTTGGAAGTGATGAACAATCCTCTGCACATGTGCAGAATGTCTATCCCAAACAATTGTCACCCCATCCAACTCCATCTGGGATTTGGATTTGCAAGGCACAAAACTGGAGTTCTGGCACCTCTTTCTTTAGGACTTGACCACTGACTCATGACTCAAGTTATAGATAGCCTCTGTTTCAGAAACACACTCATCCCCTTTCTCCCCTCCCGGCTCACAAAATCCCCAATTGTGTTTCTAGGTAAAGGAGCAACAGATACTGCTGTAGAAGGGAATCCTGTAAAATAGCTAGGACCTTACAGATATTCATAGGAAAAAACCTTCAGCAGCGTCATGGTATACGTGTTATGGCTCAAGATGATAACCAGTGAATTCTAGCACTTACAGAAGCTTGGAGGGCCTCTTGGAGTTAGGGTGATTATATGACACACTTCCATTTACATAATTTTTTTTCCTGCATAATGGAACACTAACAATGGGCTTATCCATTTGCCTCTTACCACGTGTGAGCAGAAGGCAGTCTATCTGTTGAGCGGTCGTCTCTGTGGATCTGGAATTTCTGGATGCCATTCATGCCCTCTAGGGCAGCAAACCCCTGCAAGGGCACCTTGGATGTGCCTGTGACGAACTGCAGGAACTTTGCTCTGTCTGCCTGATCAAAGGAGCGCAGGGCTCGCCAGAACCACTGAATCTGTGAAGGACAAAAGCAGGTCAGAGATGCTGGCATTTCTGAGAACGTGAGAAATTTGCAGGCCTCCAGAAGTGAAGGGCCCAGAAGGACCAACACAAAGAGGAGCCAATAGGGGGAGAGGATAGCAGAAGGGATGGGGTCACACATTTCCTGCCTTCCAAGCAGGAGGTAGCGATGATATATGCCCGACAGGAGAAGAGCCACCTTAGCGGCAAACAGAGTTCCAAGATCAAACCTGCAGTCAAACATATCAAGGCTGTGATACTATGCAAATTTACCCAAAGTCTCATTGAACTCAACCAACTAAGGAAATTGATTGTTAACATGCCAAGAAAAATCAAGAGGATTTTTCCATGAGGACTTGACACTTCCACTCTGGAGAAGGGAGAGTTGGTGAAAGGCAACCTGCCAGAAAGGAAAGGCTAACCTGGATAGAGTTTGCCTGGTACTTGTGGTACTCTGTGTTGGACTTCAGGTCATCTATGTCAATGGTGGGCAGCCCCGAGATTAGCAGCTCCAGCTCCTGCTCCGTGAAGATGGAGATGAGGCGCTTGGGGATAATCTCATAGAAGCCCTCCAAGAAGGCAGCCAGCTGCTTGCGGATTGCTCCTGCCAGAAGGGAATATGGATTATCAATGGGTGGGGAAGGCAATGGAAGTTCTACGTAGCCGAAGAAGAGGGGAAACTATTGCTCAGGAGGGAATAAAATCTAAACACTGAAATGTGCACATTTATGTAAAATTTACAACTTCTCACAGCTGATTGGTAGATGAATCTGCCTCAAGTAGAGAGTCTACGTAATGACCTTAGACAGAATTAGACAACTAAAGTTTTTGTTGTTGCTGTTGTTTGTACACTTTTCCTTAAAAAACACAGTTTGGCTTCCTTCTTCAGGCTATTGCTATTGATCCGGTGAAACAGCAACTCATGGACAGCTCTGGTATGACACTAGTTCTTTGCTTAGAATTTAGTATGAATTATGAGATAGGGAGGGAATGTCAATTCAAAAGGTAGACGCAAGTTAGTAAGTGGAGGGCTCCCATCTTCCAGCAGAGATGGGTTTAGATCATCAGGTTCTTTTCACTGTTCTCAGGTGTACTCCCCCAACACACCTGTCATTCGCATCTGACACACCAGGTGTACATATTCCTTCTTGTTCTCCTCAGTCACAAGGATGTTGGCTCCGTTGGGCTTAAGGTCACGTACTTCACACACACCAAACTCTTGAACCTGTTTGCGTAGGGGAGGAGGAAAGACAGAAGTGTACTAAATAAGTAGAAACTGGATTAACAAGAACATCTCTTGGGAAAAGAGAAGGCTTGCCTTGCTCTTCCTGACAAGGACCAGAAGTCAGAATGACTCAATACTGGCCTTGATTCAATCCTTTCTCAGTTTCACAAATTCCTCCTCAGCCTCAAATTACAACCCAATGGATGCTTCTCTTAACAAAACACCATAATGTAGTTGCAAGAATCAGATTTACCCCTTGTGCATAGTAAAATATAAACACACAACCAAAACAGAACAGCAGCAGCCATCATTCAGGGGCAACGAAAGACTCTGGCAGTTATCACCAGGTAATACATCCTTACTATTTTGGAACACTGTGTCCGAATGCCATTCTTGTTACAGTACTTGATAATCAATGCCAATGTCCACAGTCTCATTGTTTCTCACACTGTTTAGAGAGTTCTAATTTTTTAAGATCAAAAGAAATCTGAATTCAAAAGGAAAGAGCTGTATCCACTGCTAGAAAATCCCTGCAAATATATAGTCATCTTCATCTATTATTACACATGGAGGGATTTGTACAACTTCTGGGTGAGGAATTCTACCAATTTCTTGATTTTTATCCATCATCTTCAAAATTGTCCAAATTGAATGGTTGCCCATTCTATGCGATAGCCCTTTGTCTCTTTAGCTTCAATATCCTTCAGCTTCCAAAAGATTTGCCCCAAAATACTTCCATGAGAAGGGGACAGCTTACCTCTGTGCTGAAGGTGAGGTCATAGCCCAGTGTGGAGACATCGTTTTCCAGAAGATACACCAGTCCCTGGTAGAAGTGGTAATCCTCACTCTCCATATCTGTGTACCTGTATGGTTGAAGGAAGCTGGCTGGGTTAGGAACATGTTTTGGGAAAGACAGGAAAGCATTTTAGATAGACTAGTTCAACAAAAACCCTAAAAGCAAAGGCACTACTCACCTGACAGATTTGCCCAAGATATGCTTGTAGAAGGAGCGGGTGAAGTAGCACTCCAGCAACCGGTTATCATATACTGCTTTGGCCACAATGCGCCCTACAAACTTGAAGTAGCTCAGGTGGTTGGGGTTACAGTGAGAGGAAGGATTGATGGTGTAGGTGACTCGATCGCCAGGCGATGTGCGGAAGAGCGCATACATGGGGTTAAACATCTCCCGTGAGATGATCATGTACCACTCGCGCAGGAGACCTCCAGCATCCTGACCCTCTTCCCCTTCAAATACTATGTACCTGAAAAACAGAAGAGGATATAATAATAAGGAAATGTCAGAAGTGGAGGATGGGCTTAGAACAAAAAGGCTGGCAGGGACTGAATGTCTGGTTTATAGGTTCGATCTACAAAGTAAGGAAAAATCAACATTTAGACAAAACGTGGGCAAAGGTCCTCAGCAAGGGTAAGAAAGAAAACGGTGCACATAAGAAGACTCTGATTACAGCAGCACACTAAAAGTTCTAGTAGCTGAAGAAGTTGCTTACAATCTGTTTTTCATTTCCTCGGGCGACTTGCGATGCAACTCCCGGTATGAGTCTTCAAAGACATGATCTCGACGCACATGCACAGCCATGTCTTCTTTCCGCAGCCCCTCATCAAGTCTTTCCAACTCTTGCCGGAAGTACCTTGGAAAGAAGAGCAAGCATGTAGCCATTACCTCTCACATTGGGCAGCCCCCAGGGCTATTACTATGGAACTCCCTGAAGCCGATTCACAGTTACAGTTGCAAAGCACTAACAATGCAAGAGATGACATATTCTACAGATGTAGATGAAAAGTGGTTTGCCATCCCTCCAGCCCTTACAAAGTGGCTTCAGAATTGGGGCTGAGAGACACTTTTGACTATACTTCATTCTAGGGGAAGAAGCATATCAAACTGAATAAGACCACCCATCCAGTCACCACGACTTCTCCTGCCCCACACCGATCTTTTTGCCAATGGAGGAGCTGAACAATGCTAAGAAATGAGAAATGTCTGGGTAGCCAACCTAGAGGGCATCACAGCCAATAGAAAAGTCAGCACACAAGCCTAGAATATCACTCAAGCAATCTGCCCTAGAGATCAAAAGTGAGACATCATACTCATGCTTACAATCAATCTCTGGCGTCTCCTTGCTGTTTTTTAATTATTATTTAAAATGAATACGAAACAGAATACTAACACCCCACCCTAAAACCTACTTCCGTTTGACATCAAAATCCAGCACACGTATGTAATCCACGAGGACAGCAAAGGGGCCGTCAGCTAAATGGGTGGTGGACTGGCGCAGGATCTGGTTCAGCACAGTGCGGTGTGTTTCTGCAAGACGAGAACAAAAGTGAAGGTTCGGCTGCACGCTCCTTATTGTGTTTCTTCCAGGCATGCTGCAGAAACCCGTTAATGAAATTCCTCCACAAGTATATTCCCTAGTTAGCCACACCTTGATCCACACACTCCTCCCTCAGCAAACCAGCTGCCCTTCTGAGATAGAGACAGCCGAGAAACCCCCATTTGAAGCCCTCAAGAAAGAATTAGTCTTAATACCCTGGACACAGCCAGACATGCCACAGTTTGAACTAACCTGCAAAGCGGAGGAACTTCTGTGTGTCTGGGGGAAGGCTGGAGGAAATGTGCATGGAAGAAGGTTCACGGGAGAAAAAGGGGTCAAGGGAGGAGGGTGTTGCAGGGGTCAGTGGGGCAGGTGAAAGGGGTGGGGGCTCGTCCTTGATGTGAGCCAGCTGGCTCTCCCGGGTGTCACGCACTGGGGGCTTGCTTTCCCGCTCTGTAGCATGCACCAAAAAGAAGGCCTCCACTGCAGGCTGCAGCACTGTAGGGAAGAGAGCAGAAGGTGAAGCTCCAAGAGGCAGGGAGGCCTGAAGCAGACCAACCTTCCAGCAGCCCAGAACCTTACCAAGCACAGCATGTTGGTCATGCGATTCTTCCAGCTCCTTCAGGCACTCGCCCAGCATATCCCATAGTTCATCCAGACTGAGTTGCTCACTTAGCAGAGGCAGATCCGGAGGACGCTCCTCTTTCTCCTTCTCACCCTGCTGGGAACCTTCTGACACTGTAAGAACAAGAGATCAGTCCTTCACACTTTAGCCTTCCCAGTTCCAGGACAGGCAACTCCTTCAGACCTGTAGAAGGAGGGCCTACGGTAGGTAAAACAGCTTCTCTACTTCAGAGACAGCCACCCCTCAACTGCAAAAAGCAGATACTAACCAACTGATTGGGTGTCTTGTGTGGTGGGTGATGGCTGATCCACATCCATAGGTGATTCGTCTCTTCGTACAGAACCCTCTGCCTGGTTTGGCTCCGACTGAACAGAAGAGATGCACACATTAGTGAGGGCTGAAGCTTCCCAAGGGCACTTAGGAAATAGGTGCTGGGAGGTCAGCCCAGTAACTCCCAAAAGGCAGGGAAGAAAATGGACCATCAACAGAACTGTGCATGATGGCCCTACCACTTCCCCCATCCTTTACAAAGACCAAAAGAGGTTAAACATGCTGTTATACACAAGCTAAAATCTGCAGAGGGAATGAGCCGAATGACACAGCTACAGGAGAAATAGGGGAGCAGGAAAAAAAGCTAGCAGAAAGCATGACATGCGTGAATCTGAAGGTGGAGCACTTACAGCCAGGAGCAATGGTGAAGTGCATGCACCAGAGAGGGGAAAGTTCTTGGAATGCAAAGAACAGGCGTGGAGAGAAGAGGAAAGTTGTCATCAGGGACCTTCCTGCAGGGATAACCTCATATTCAACAAGGCCCACATGCCAGGGGCAAAGGCAGCCCACATCTCTCTACAGAAACTGGACAGGACTGGGGCCTCTAAGATGCAACAATCTGGAGAGAGGTAGGCTCAAGGATTGTACACACATTACTGTATTATCACATCCACACCACAATAGTTGTGATTGAAAAGTACACCAACGTGATTCAGTTGTGTCACTTGTGCTTGCAAACAAGCTTGGTTCTTGTTGACCTCTAATGCATTCTTTCTACCTACTGCAACCCAGAAATAAACGCAGGTTACTTTTTATTGCTTAGCTACTTCTCATAGGAAAGTAATGTGTGTACAAGCCCTAAGAATTTGGGCTTCAAGCCATGCTATGTGGTTGCTGTGCTGGTCCTGCCCCGGGGCCACACAGACAGTGGAAGTACCCTGAATACATGCTGGATCTTATAAGTGGAAGTGAGCTCTTAGAGCTACCACGGGTGTCAGCTCACTCACAGCCATGTCAAGTTGGCTTTCCAATTTGAGTGGCTTTGAGCCAGGAGAAGAGACTAAGGCTGAAGGGCAGAGGGAGACAGACCACAACTATGGATCACATGTTCAGTCCACAACTTGTACAGCTTTGGGTTAGCTCCCTTGTTGTTTGTGCTGTTTGAAACTTCCACAGAAATCCAAAAGATTTATTATTAATCACAGAACATCTGAAGTACTAAGCAAGTGTCAACGGCTGAGACCACAGCAGAGTGTCCCCTGACCACTTGTCTTTTTGTTCACTAATATTACTTGCCGCCGCCACAATGCCCACCTTTTAAAATGTCAAAATTCCAACAACTTAAGCAATCAGAATGCTAAACTTCACAAAACTGATTTGGTCTGTAGGCAATGGAAGGTTATTTCTTAAAGGCAGCGTTTTGCTTTTCAACTGAAGAATCCAGGGCGGATCACCAATGCTAAATATCTGCCACTGTAGAGATGGCTAGCTTGCTCTCAGCTTTTAACGCCCAGCTTTTCAACCAACAATCCTAGCCAAACAGTGTATGAAAAAGGCAGCTGAAACCAGAAAAAACAATCCCTACCCTGCTTACACAGCTGCAGAGCCTTCCATTTATTCCTTCTGTAACTGGTCAGGCCTTGGCTTTTCATTAGTAAGGAAGGGGAGATGCATAAAGGAACCCCCCCCCCCAAACTCAGTTCTCAATGCATAAGCAGCAGAGTTAGTGATGTATCCACCATGGAAGTGGACGGCCTTTCAAAATGGGGAAGGCATCTTGAAGCTGCAGAGGATTCTTCACCCAGCTCATTGTCTCCTACCACAAACCCCGTCCCCCATTCAACCTGCCTTCAGCAGATAACCCAAAATCATATGAAGAGGAAGCAAATAAGGTTAGAGCTATTTGGCATAGAGGTGTCCAAGACATACAGAAGCTAAACACATTTTTTAAGTGTTGGAAGAGTAACTAAAATAATAGAAAACAAAAGGGTGTACACAGGAGTGAAAAGTCCAAAGACCACAATTTGTTAAAAGGTATTATGCAAATATCCAACTCAGATTTTTCAAATCAATAAGCAAACTTCATAAAAGGTAAGCACCACCAGAGCCCATGGAGGTATATTGAGGTTGTTGGAAGAACAGCAAAGGAGTATGCATAAGCCAGGTACAAAGAAGGAAGACTTCTTTTGTCTTCAGTATTTCTTACACTTCAGCTGAAACCAGCTGTTTTCTCATCCCTCTACCCAATACATAGAACCAGTGCTTTTTTCTTGGGGTATGCAGGGGTACGCATACCATACCCCTAAACATTTTGTGAATCTTTGTACTTTTGTCCATTTACTGTATTTATTTTCCCCGATTTGAACTATAAAATGGTGGTTTTCTTGAGTCAAAATGAAAGTACCCTTAAACATCTTTTTAGGAAAAAAAACACTGCACAGAACCCAGAATCCAAATCACAAACTGCCCTCACAAGCTCTTCCTCAGCCTGCTCTGAAGAACAGCTTTTTAGGATCAAGAGCCAACAGCAGCAAGGAGCTGAAGCTTCTTCCTTCCCTGAACAAAGAGGCTCCTCTGATGACAAACCAGTTGGCATAAAAAGGGAGGAGAAAAGATGGAGAGAGGAATGTAAAATAATGAAAAAGGGCAGTTCAAATAAACAAAATGAGTGGCCTACAAGCGCCACAGGCACCATGCTAACCGTTGTTGCTTGCTGCTGCCTCCGGGCCCTCTGACCCTCACGTACCATTTGTATAATGGCGTCAGCCTCAGCCTCCAGCTGCCGAACAGCGGCCTGGATGCTGCTAACTGAGCCCAGACCGGAAGTACCTGCAAAAAGAGGGGGAGAGAAGAAGAATGAGGGTTGGTTCCTACAGCTGAGCCTGTAAGATTTAACCCCCTACTCAAGCTTTGAACCAACCCCCCAAAACTGCAGTGGCCTATGGGCCTCTCCGGTCTTCTATAGGTAAAGTATGACTGGTCTGAACCAATCAGGAGCTCTCCCACCCATGCTCTAGCATCTACAAACAGGCCTTGTGCAGACACAGCTTGCTCTCCTGCCTAACATACCTAGCCTGCCTGTCTGTTTTGCCTTTTTGTTGGCACGGCGTGTGTCATCCCGTAGCTGGATGATGACCTGCAACACCCTTAGGAAAAACTTCTGTGTGGAGGTCTTAGAAGTCAGCATGGACATTGAGGGTAGCTGGAGCTCGCGACCACCCAGAGGGCGCTTCTGTGATGCCACAATCACCACGTTCTCAGCAATGTCAAACCTAACAATTGAGGAAGAAGGTGGGGAAGAAAGTCAGAGAAGGCCACTCAAAAGACAAAGAGAAAGGCCAACTTGAAGGAGACTCACCTGCTCTGCATCTTGCCTTTCAATTTGGTGGTCTGAGGCTGTTCTTCAGGGAGCCCGTCTGGCGACAGGGACTCACACTGGACTCGACGTTGCTGCTCCAAGTTGTATTCTCGCAGCTCCGCCAAGAGAGTACCTGGAAAGGGAGAGTTGAGAATTAGTGAGTGCTATTTAAGAAAATCGATCCCACCTCTCCACTATAAAACTATACCCAACACGACAAACAATATCAAAACACATGATGGTAAGACCATTAAAATCCAGAAAACAAAGATCATGCGTTCACAATTTGAAACAGTCAGCATAAAGCCCGAGGCAATAAAAAATCCCTGCCTAAAAGGAATTGTGTTCACTAGGAAGTAGAAACTAAAAGGGCCAGTTGAATGTCCCAGTGAGAGAGCATTCCGCTACTGGGCTCTCACACATCCCAGCCAACCTAGAATAAGCCCACCCTGAGACACATAGGAAAGATTGTAGATGGTGTGAATGGTCCTGGATGTGAGCCATTTAGGGCCTGATGCCCAGTTGGTTGGCATTTTGAATTGCACCCACGAACTTACTGGTAACCAGTGCAATTGTTCTAAAATAGGTAACATGCTTACATAGTTGTGTTCATGTGAGCACCCTACAGCTGCTATATTCTGGATCAACATGGGTGGCCATGTAAGAGTACAATTTAGGACCCAGATTCAAGGGGGATTCCCCTGCCATGCTTGCTACCTTGTTCAGAACTGACTGAAATCCTGTATCTGGTTGAAACACCCTGCCCTACCACCAGAAGTAGTTCTGTTATGCTATGGTGTGACTCTTTCTAGCAGAGACAGTTCCAAAAGAGACTATAGTTCATTCAAACCTGACAGCAAGGAAAACAGTCTTATGAGTTACTATCCTCTGTGAGGAGGTTTGCCTTTAAATGTTACCCATGCTTGCACATGTAAATTCCCAGACTATCACACTGGTACATGGGAAGATCACTGAAGCCCATTGTTTCTACGAGCTACTGGCTGATATTCCTAGCTTCACATTTCTGACTGTTCACTGTGGTACTCAGTGATTGAGGCAGGGCAGGACCCTTAACCATGCCAGCTCTTCACACAGGCACTTCTCCAGTCTCATCTCTCCTTACCTATCTGCTTGCAAAGAGTGTAGCCTAGTTGCCGGGCCCCATTAAGCAGAAGCTTGAGCACAGTGTCACGTGTGGCTGAGTCACCCCGTGACAGTTGCAAAAGAACGTTGGCAGCATCTTCCAAGCCTTCTTCAGAGCAGGAGTGAGATGTCAGCACCTGGAATGGAAGATGAGAAAGTCACTGTGCAGCTGACAGCTCAAAATGTTAATACCTTCCTCTCCCCTCCCCATATTGTGTGTTGGCCACACCCACCACACTCACCTCCACAGACAGCTGTAGCTGGTTCTCCGTTAGGCCTGAGGCAGCCATTTTGCTGTCAGTTCCACCTCCACCTCCTGCTTCGCCTACCTTGGCTGGTGATTTGCTGGTTTTTGTGATAGCTGCAGAGAACGACAAGATACAAGCTAGAATCAACTTGGGATTTGACAATTAACCAGTGAGAGAATGACCAAACAAACCACCAGCTATTTTTTGAAGTCTGGGTCTCCTTTGAGCACTTGCCTACCATCTACCTCCATCCCTACACAGAAGTCACAGAGACACACTCTATCAGGCTTCTATAAGTAGGCAATATCCTCCTTGATCAGGGCTGTGTTCATATATGTGATAAGTTTGCAAATACCAAGGTGGCAGTGGAAGCCACAGTGTACAGAACCATTCCTGCCTGTCCCCAGAGAAGGAAGAGACATGTAGTGGTGGCAGGTGACGCCCTATAAATGGGGACAGAGGCAGCAGTGTGCAGAAGAATGACTCATGCTTTCAGTTGTCTCTACACAAATGCACAGAATATGGGAAACAAGCAAGAAGAACTTGAGCTCTTAATACAGAATGGCAACTATAATCTAATAGACATTACTGAAACCTGGTGGGATGAGGCTCGTAATTGGAATGTAGAAATTGAGGGGTACAACCTGCTCAAAAGGAACAGATCAGTCAGGAAGGGAGGAGCAGCAGCACTGTATGTAAGGGATGTGCACACTTGTAAATGGAAACTGGAGCAAGCTCGTTTTCTCCTACTCTGGAGGGTAGGACCAAAACCACAGGAGTCAAGTTACAAGAAAGGAGATTCTGACTAAACATCAGGAAGAACATCCTGACAGTAAAAGCTGTTTGGCACAGAGTGGAACAGACTCCCATAGGAGGTGGTGGACTCTTTCCTTGGAGGTTTTTAAGCAGAGACTGGATAGTCACCTGTCATATATGATCTAATTAATATTCCTAAACTGCAGGGGCTTGGAGTAGATCAGTGTTTCCCAACCTTTTTTGGGCAAAGGCACACTTGTTTGATGAAAAAAATATCGAGGCACACCACCATTACAGCCCTGTGACGTCAGCGCGCAGCGTCACGCCGGGAGGGACGCACGAAAGTGTAACTTTCAATTTTTTCCCCTCCCCCTTGCCGGGGAACCTCCAAGCTTTGGGGGGTGGGGGGGGAGGAGGCAGCAAAGCGAGGGACTGAGGGACCCTAACCCTAACCCTCACCGATCACCCGGGAAAGCATGCGAACGAGGAGCCCCCGTGTCCTGCTCCCGGCAGCGGACAGCACAAAGCGAGGAGGCCTGGACAAGGCAGCACGCTCCCCGCTCTCGCTGCATCGGGGCTTTTCTCCTCCAGGCCGCTTTCGAAGTCCCCTTCTCCGCTCCCAAGAGCCGGAGCCGCTGCTTCCAGGCCCTGTCCGAGCCCCGACTTGTGGCCTCACTTCGAGGAGCGCCTGTTGCTGGGGACGGGGCTGCATCCCCCTCAGCCGCCGCCTCGCTTCCTTCCAGGAGACCCGACGGCTCCCCCTCTCCCGCTCGCCCTCCTGCGCCCGCAGCAGACCGAGACCTCCCAGCCCCCGCCCGGCTCGGCCCTACCTGGGCGCCTCCAAGCCCGGCCGGCTCCGCGTCGCGCTCCACGCCGGGCAGCTGCAGCAGGGGCTGCGCGGGGGCGCGTGGCGGCCCGGCTGAGCGTGCCCCGGAGAAGCCGCGCCGTCGCTCGCGAGTCCCTCCGAGAGCCCGCGGGACTGACTCCGGAGTCGCGAGGCGGCGCGTCGCCCAGGGAAGGGGCGGCTTCCCACAAGCACAACGACCGAAAAGAGCCCAGCAGAGCGCGCGCCCCAGAGGACTGGGGGGTCTGTAGGGCATCAGTGGCCCCCAGAATTCTGCCCGCCCCTCGCCCCATTTGATCCAGATTTACCCTCTGGGGAGAGCGAGCCCCGGCCCAGCAGGGGGCGCCCTCGCTCCGTCCTCCGGGAAGCAAACGCCCTCGCCCGCCTCCCTCCAGGCAACATCTCGCGGCACACCAGGCAACATCTCGCGGCACACTAGTGTGCCGCGGAACACCGGTTGGGAAACACTGGAGTAGATGACCCTTGGGATCCCTTCCAACTCTATAATTCTATGAATTCAGCGACAGCACAGATTCAACAGTGTGTGATATTAAGAGCTTGCCTTGTTGAGAATCCCAGCTCTCTATTTTGTTTCAAAAATCTTTTCCTCAGGGCTGCAATGATGGCTTGAAAGTGTGTGCAGCAATACCTACTGAAGTCTTAAAAGGTGGCTAAATAAGAGTTCTAGCAACTGAGACAAATATTTGGGGTCCTTCATATCTCCCTTCTCGTCTCCATGGTCACCAAAACACAGAATTATGAAAAATAAATTAAATTAATGCAAATACACACACAGTCGTACCTTGGAAGTCGAACAGAATCCATTCCAGAAGTCCATTCAACTTCCAAAACTTTCGGAAACCAAAGAGTAGCTTCTGATTGGCTGCAGGAAGCTCCTGAAGCCAATTGGAAGCCCCGTTGGACATTCAGCTTCCAAAAATAGTTCGAAAACCAGAAAAATCACTTCCAGGTTTGCAGCGTCTGGGAGCCAAAATGTCTGAGAACTAAGCTGTTTGAAAACCAAGGTACGACTGTACAGGTCACAGAGTCTGGATTGCCTGGATGTAGAAATTTACATATATTTTTCTCTTTAGACATGTCCTGCTCCACAACTCAAATGAAGAAAGAAAATGGAATGTGGGACAAGGAGAAGAAAAGTATCCTTTCCTCTTCTCGTCTCCGAGCACCCCTCCCCACAAAAAAAACCAATCAATAGAATACTTACTGGACACAGTGGTGGGGAGAGTAGATGACACAGTTACCAGGGCAGCACCAGAGGTGGCGATAGAAGCAGCAGTTGCGGCGGCAGCTGCAGCAGCTACAGCGGCGGCAGCAGCCAGGGCAGGGGCGGGAGCAGGTGCTGGGGTGGTAGTTGCAGTAGTAGCAGCAGCATGGTTGGCTACCCCCTCAGCCGTGGTCTTGTTCTCAGGCAGAGCAATGGAGATGAGTGACAGCAGGCGCAGCAGCTTCTCTGTCAGCAGGGAGCTCCGTCTGATCACTGGATGGGACAGCATGTTCATGAGCTGACCCAGAGGAGAGGCTTCTAGACTGTAGGGAGAGCTCTCTCCCTCAGAGCCAGCACTCACAGGCACAGATTTGATGGAGTTCTTGCCCTTGCGGCTTACGTTCATATTATCCAGTTTGACCAACAAGTCCCAGAAGTCAGTGGAGATGCCACTGGTGCCCATTTGACCTGGGCATGGGCTGCCCGATTGCTTGGTGCCCCTCTCCCGTTCACTTTCACAGGTGGTCTCTTTGGTCCGCTGCTGTGTGAAGTGGCTGGGGAACACCTGGAAGGGGGCACGGAGGAGAGAAGCAAGTCAAATCATGTTCTGGAATCCCTCATTGAAAAATGTGGCTTCCAGTTCTATAGGATTATTTATTACTCTGCCCACCGAATCAAGGTTCAACAACAGCACCCTCTCCAACCAGCATCCTTAAAAAACCCCAACCACACACCCCTCACCTTCCAAGTCTACTGGCACACCTGGCTCTAGATAAACCTGAACAGTTCCAAGTAGATGCTCTCTAGAAAATGCCTAGAGTACATAGATATATACCACACTGCCAGTCACAGCAAAGAACAAATTGTTCAGGAGCAGTTATGTCCTGGGAGAATAAGCTTAAATCACAGAGCAATGACCCCTAGAGCCTTGCTCAAGGAAGACAGTCTCCACTCTGTAATTGGAAGGTGTCCCACATGGAATATCTACCTTGCGGTCCATAAATAGTACAACTATGCCTTTGAGACAGCATTAACACAAGCCTCCAACAACAGTTTTTTGCCAAAGCCAGCACCTGGAATCTCTATAGCTTCCTTCAAATTAGCAGACAGTGAGAAAGGGGACCATGCAGAGCAGCACGGATGTGCCAGGCTCCTCAGGTTCCCAGTCAGCTTTTGGCTGACTGGCAACTATCTACAGAGCACCAAGTTTACTTCTCTCCCCATGTATGTTTGCCCTTACTCCAGGTACACTGGATGGTTTGGGGCAACTCATGCACATAACCTCAGGACCCAAGTAATTACTTATTCCCCATATTCAGAGCTAATAAGATAGTAACAAGGTATTAGTCTTCATACAGGAGGAGTTGGCCCCTCTGCCCACCAAAGGAGGATGAACCTTGCCTGAGAAACAAGCTGCCCCCCTTTGCCAGAAAGAAGTTGAGAGCTAAGCTCCTCTTTGTCGCCAGTTCTGGTCCGTTGCTTCATGGGACATACAGCAGATAATCAGAAGCATCTTCCCTGTTCCATGGGTCAGAAAAACTTCCCAGATTTACAAATGCTGATCCCACCATATCATCACAATGGGAAAAAAATAAGAGGTGGAGCTTTGACCAAGTTCTGCTACCCTGAAACTGGCAGGACTAGAAGTGGGGAGGGACCAAGCACAAAATTTAGTTACATTAGCACTGCCCCTGAGGCAGGTGTAAGGAGAAACCCACTCCTGAATAACCATCAACACAGAAGAATTGGAAAGGTTATTAAAAACTGCTCTGGAATCATTTTTTGACAAGATACTAAATTGTTTTAAATAAAAAAAATGTAATTATTATTATTTATTTTTTAAAGAAAACTTGCACTTTTAAATTCACAGGTTTTCAGGATGCTTCATGCTAACAAAAGTAGGGCCCATGCTGTGTTCACATGATTTAGCAAGTCACACATGAGCAGGGAGGTGCTGCAAGCCGTGGGCTCACGTGCTTCCCTGTCTTCCTTTCCTCCACTATCCAGAGGACCAACAGTTCTTACCCTCACACCAGTTTCCCTAAATCTTGGCTTGTCAGGGCATCCAGACCAGGGACTACTGTTTGTCCCAAATGCTGGTTAGTTCAAGCAAAACAGCTTGTTTTGAAACCAACCAGAGGTTGTGATAAACAATCCCTGGTGTGGATGACACAACAAGAAGAGAGAGAGAGAGGGAGAGACTAGGAGGAAAAGGCTGTTCTTCTTGACTGTGCAGGAAGATGGGGAAATACATAAGCAAGAGGCTAACAGCAGCTCCTTTCTCACTGATACTGCAAGTCTCACTGATAATGGTTTAGCATGATGTGCAAACTAGCCCACGGAGAAGAAGTTTCCATGGCTATTATTTACTAATCTCATTTATTCTGAACAGCAAAGGAACCAAGAAGTTAACTTGTCTAGCTCCTTTCTAGCACAACTGGATGTTTCCTGGTACAGAATATGCTACCAATGCCTGTCCATTATTTTCCTTAATCCCTGCACAGCAAGAGACCAGCTGATTAGCTGGCAGCAACTGCAGTGGAGAGAGGAACCAATTTCAAAACTTTTTAAAAACTTTTGTTAGCTGTTCTGAAGGTCTGTGGGTAGAAATGCAGCCCAGAAATACTAAAATAACTGCTCTCCCATTTTTTAAATGATGACCCCTACACCTTTTGCAGCAAATTTGCACTTATTTGTTTTAGGCATTTTTATACAATGGTGATTTTGTTAGCCACCTTGAACATGCTGATGGACAAACAGGATCTAAATCTACTAAATAACAACAACAATTACAGGGACCTTAACTGCCAGCTTGATCTCAGTTTGGAACTCACCCTAATATTTAGTCTAGAGAGCTACCTCCTTGTAATCTAAATCCTTAACTTTTTATCCTAAGCTACGCAGACCAAGAAGTTTCAGACTTTCATCAGAATGACAGAACGCCCATCGCATAAAAAAGAGCACCACTCTAGACAGCCCTTGTCTTCACCTTGGCAAGTTGGATGAGCGTGTCAAGTACATGGCGGCAGACCACAGGAGCAGCCTGGGGGTGAATATGAACAGTGGAACCGGCAGCAGCATGCTTCTCCGTGTGCTTACGCCCTCCTGCCCGCTGGATCTGGAATATGTTGGTTCGGCAACCCAAAGCAGCATCCATAGAGACGGAGAGCCAAGAAAGCTGCCCTGAGCTTTTGGATTCCATCTTGTGCAGAAGGTCGAGTGGCCGGCTGTCAGGGGCACAGGCCTTGGCTGCTCTTTTGCCTTTGTCGTCTGGTGCAGCAGTCCCCTTAGGTGTCTCTACACACAGTTCACTCTCACTGCTGCGCTGCAGGATAGAGAGCAGGCTCCGAATCACCCAGCTGCGTGTCTGTGCATGGTAGCAAAGGTTCCGCAGCACCCGATGTAGCCTGCTAGTGTTCAGCTTTGGCTCATCCACAAAAAGCAGTACCAGCAGGCAGGACAAGGCCTCATGGTCCAACAGAAGGCGTCCACGCAGGCGGAGCAGGCTGTCCACATTGCTGCCTGATGGCCTAGGAAACAAGAAGACAAATATCAGCACAGAGTCTACAATGGACTCTGAAAGCATCCAAGGTGAACAGCTCTCCCCTAGCAGTGTCTCATCTAAGTGAGGCTAGACAGTTTTTACCATGACATGCCTTGCAGCTGGTTCCTGTAAACCAGCACATCCTGCTGGCCTGGCAACTCTGCCCACTTGCTTTCAAGTTGATCCCTGATCAACTTTCAAGTTGATCCAGTGATCACAGAGCTCATCTTTCAGCTTACACAATGGAGCAGGGAGTGGTTTTTTCAATCTGAGAATTATTTATTAAACATTTTTCTACCCTTCCTCCCAAAGGAATCCATGGCAGCCCTGCAAGAACTAGGGGTTATTGGGAAGGATTGATAATTGGAAGAAGCAAGATAATACCCCTGGTTTCCAGACTTTAAGGTTAACCTTAGGCACTATACAATTTGGGAAAGTTTTTATATTTCTAGTTTCCTCAAGCATACCCAACTTAACTAATAAGTTACATTGGTTTTTCCCTAGGGATCCTAACCCTCATCTTATTCCCTCCAAAGAAACTGTGCTACCTTCCCCTATACGTCTAGTACAGTGTTAGAAACTGAGATATGAAAGCTAGGAGCTAAATGGCACCTTAAACTTAGCTTATGGGTGCAACAACAGAATGTCTAGGCACACTTTTTTAAATAACAAGAATACAAGGCTGAAAATGAATGAACTGCAGCTAAAATATTGTGTTCATTTTTCACATGGTCTAGTCCTTACCCTGCCCCCCCCCCCATATATTCTTAAGAGGGTCTCTTCTCCTGTCTTCAGAGAGTAGTTGGAAGTGAGGAGGCAGAAAAAGGTCCTCCTTTCCTTCCACTCTGCAGTTTTAATCTGAAATCTTAGGTGCAGTACTGCGCCCAGAGCTCAGAAACTGCTCACGCTAATGAAATTCCCTGTGCAAAATGTGCCTAGAACTATGGGAGTTTTGAACACTGATCTTGTACCTGCTGTGGCTGCTGCTACCACCCATCTGGAAGGTTCCTCCTCTTTGCACAGCCAAACGTGTATACTGGACACCTCTGTTTCCACTGAGTCGGCTTGTGAAGGCTGAGTTAGGGGAAAGAAAATAAGCAAAGCAATCAGATCAGGAGTCGAGACATACAGAACTAAAAACAGTAGTATGTCAGAAACAGATGTGCTTTACCTGGGCTACGCAAAATGGCAGACAAGGCAGAGGTGCTGGAGTGGCCAAAGAGACGCTCGTGCATGAGCTGGCGCTGGCGCGCTTCTTGTTCACGTCGCAGAGCCTGTGCTTCAGCAGCAATGTCAGGAGGCATGACTGCCAAAACACTGTCCTCCATATCCTCCAGCACACTGCGCCGCAGGTCTGATGGCAACGTCTGAATGAAAGTCACAGGGTCCATGGGAGTGTCTGAGCTTGTGCTCTGGGCCAGCTCCCGACGCTGCTGCTCTGCCCGTTGTTGTGCCAGCACCTGAGATGGGAGGGGGAAAGATAAAAACAACTTTTTGTTAAGCAAGAACAGAGCAAAAATAAAAGACCCAACCAATCTCTCTAAAATGACTCTCCTCCTTCAACCACAAATTGTTATCTCTCTTTCCTAGATGACGGGGATGTGGGACAGAAATTGGGTTCTGCGACCACATGATGGGTGGAACTCCACAGCTGGAAGCCCCTTTTAGGGTGTGAAGTCTTGGTCATTATTAATTTAGTTCTGGAAATTTCACTATATTTCAAAGAAATACATATTTCACTGAATTACATCCCCCTTATGTGGAATTTACCACAAGGCAATGAACTATGAATCATGCATGCAATAAGGTAAGCCAAACACATCCACACAAATAACTTGCATATCTTGTCCTTATGTGGCCTGCAATTTATAACTTAAGCGCAAAGAGGAGAAATGCAACTGCCCAGATTTTCCTGTAACTTGTAGTTGGCAGTCCAGTAGATTTGTATTTACACCTACTTTCCTATTTTGACTTCCTTTTTTATGTTTTGTTTGTATGTTACATGTTTTAAACAATACAATTCAAGAAATGGAAATTATTCTTTTTCAAAAAGAGGTCAGGAATCCTAAATTCAGAAAGTTTTGTTTTGTACAGTGCAGGGTCATAGGCTACATGAGTTTCCTTCAGATTTCATAGTTCTATTATACTTGTTCCTAAACTGTGTATTATCTTTAAAAGTGCCACCTTACCTCCTCTTGGATTGCTGGAGGCAGTGCAGCCAGGAACTCTGGACTGACTTCTGTCACACTAGGGTTTCCCACCACGGGCGGTGCTGGGGTAGCAGCAGTTGTGGTAGTCGGGGCCGTACGGGCAGGAGGCCGGATACCCAACTGGTTCTGTAGCACTTCACGCCGGATGTCATCAGGCAGAGCAGCCAGAAAAGATGGGTCTACACCTTCCGGAAGATTTATCCCTATGAAAAAGCATGTTAGAGGTAGCTGCTATCCCTACTAAGAAAAAAGGCATTGTCGTAGTATAGCTCCCTCTTTTTATCTCCTCTTCTAGTATTTACCTGCCAAGGGGTCTTCCTCCTCACTGCTGGTAGAAGGAAGGGGTTCTTCCAAGATGCCCCGAGAATCAGCACCGGAAATGGCCACCGCTGAATCTCTGGTGGAGGAGCTCTCAGAGGATGAGGCAGGTGGGGAGCTGAAGAGCAAGAAGTGACAGTATTAGCAAGTGCAGTGCTAATGCTAAAATTGGCATATCACCCCCTTGCACCTCATCGCTGCTCCTTACCCATCATCCACCTGCTGGCTGGGATCTGGCTGGCCCTCCCTGAGGGCCTGTGCATTGGAGCCCTGCTGGGCGGTGTCTGCCGTTGCTACAACAGTGGCTCCCCCTGCCTGGTCCACATTGCTAGGGCCACCAGCCTCTCCAACTCCTTCTTCGAGGTTGCAAGAGGCCAGGCTACTGGTATCCATGGGTGAGCCCTCCAGCTGGCTGCTGACTGCTGTCAAGGCATCAGAGTCTTCAGCCCTCTCTGGAGAAAGGGAAGCTGGTGGAAAAGGAAAGAAAGGACTGAGAGATAAGTCTGACAAATGTCTGTCAAACCTGAATTCTTTTCATCAGATTCAGCCCAGAACATGGAAAGGACAGAAACCTACCCATTGACCTCCTTCTGGCTTTTAGACACCCCTCCTAAGAAGTACTGATAGAAGCACTTCCTGAAAACCTGATACACTGGATTCAAATTCTGCTGCCTATTATGACAGGGCTCTGGTTCCAATTCAGCAAGGAAACTTCTTGTTTTGGCTGTGATATACCCTTCACCACCACCTACTATACAGTAACAGGCTTCAGAAATTGCCTGTGAAGACTGTCAAGGCAGAATACTGAGCTGAATTGATAGGTCTGATCCAGCACAGCATTTTTATTTTTAAAAATGAGAGATTCAAAATGTGAGTTTAAACCTCAATAAAAAGCTACTTAAAAACAAACAAACAAGCAAACATCCAGCCAAATTTTGAAAGCTAGGATCAAATCATCAGGTGGGTGAGCAGGCTTTTAGTTTCACTTTGCAAATTTTAGTTAATATGCAAATATATGCACTTTTTAAAAATTGTTTTTATTAAAAGATTTTCTTGGGTTACAAAAGTACACACAGCATTTCTGCTTTCCGTTCAGAGGACCCTTTCTACAGATCAGTTATACTTGATGTGAGACACTTATGTTATAGACAGTATATGGCATGGGGAGAAGAGAAGTGGGGAGAGTGTATGCGTAAGGTTTTCGTGTCAGCGTCACGTGGCCAGGTTCTCTCTCTAATCATTTATTAGTTTTCATTGGTGGCAAGAGAGGTTGGGGGCAGGGCATGGTTGGTTGCAGTGAGTTTTGTTTGTGTGTATGAGGTGGAGTTGTTGTTAGGGTCAAGTTAGCCATATTGATTTGTATGCTGCTGGTGGGTTCTTGTCTTGTTGGGCTGTGTATGTAATAAAGGGGAGCCACACTGGGGTGAAGGTGTCCTCTTTTATTTGCCCCTCTGTCAGTTTCAGTCTGTTGGCTAGCTGCTCTAGTAGGGCTGTTTCCCATATGGTTTGGTACCACTGGTTCATGTTCTCTCCAGTGCCTAGTTATGATGCTCCTGGCCGCTGAGTAGGTAGGTGGCTGATGAAAATATATGCACTTTAAAACTATTGCTGCCTTCTCCTGAACATGTGGAAGATGGTAGGAATCAGAGTATGTTTATGCACGTACAAGTGACACACAGCCAGAAAGGGGGTAACACCTGCAGCAGGGTGAAGCCTGGGGCCACTTACTGATGGTGGGAGCCGGTGAAAGCTCCATCTGTGTGGCCTCAGCATCAGTGCTTGGCCTCCCAGGGCCTGAGTCCTCCTGTTCCACCGGCATCAGCAACTGCCCAGAGCCCTGGGCATTGGACTGCCCCGCCAGCTCTGAAGGAAGCTCGCCTGCCCCTGTCACCTGCTGCTGTTGCTGTTGGGGGCTCTCCAGCGTGACCAGAGTCTGCTTGGGGCCAGCAGAGGCATCTTCAGCTGCAGCTGGGACTGCGGGATAGCCATCAGGATGGGCAGCACCATCTGGGAGCCAAGAGAGGGAGGGAGGCTGTCTTAAAACCCAGACCACTGAGCAGCAGCAGGATTTCAAGCAGGGAATTGGCTTCACCCTGCACCCTCAAGGTTAGTTCAAAAGCTGGGCACATCAAACACCCACCCCAGTCCTGGGTACTTCACTCCTCCCAGGGAAAGTAGTAAGTTGTATAGTTATCTCTGATTTGGGGCACAAATCCCTACCCCACAACAATACAACTTACTACCTCACCCCAGCAAGAGCAACGTCACAAAGCCTCAGCGTCAGGCAACTGGTTCTTCCCCTATCTGAACAGCCAGTTTTTAAAAAATCCTGCAAAATCTTTTCACATAGATCTGAGGAGAACACTCATGCAGATGATCCTCTCCCCAAGCCACAGCAAGATCCAGGGAATCCTGCCTACAAGATCTAATGACACACTATCCCACTATAACCCCCATCCCCAAATTTCTGTCCACATCTAGGGATGGAACCAAGGAACTCAGGGGCTTTGGTTCCACATTTCATTCCTGAGCCCATGTTCTTTCCTCCTGAGCTAGGCGTGGTTTCTCAGTGGCTTCTCTCTTCTTCAGTGCTGGCACGGCGAGTTGCGAGTCCTCATAGGAAAGACAGTAGATTGTATAGTTATCTCCAAGACCGGGTGTGACCCTAAAACTATACAATCTACTACCTCATCCCAGGGGGCCCAGGAACAGCATCTGCTTCAGCTGAGCTGAGGGAAGAAGACACAATACAGACATAGAGTAAGGGAACAAATTACCTGGAAGGTTCTGCTCAGCAGAGCTGTTTGACTGGGGTAAGGCTCCCTGCAGAGGGGGGAAAAAAAGTAGGTGAAGATTCATCTGATTAAAATTCATCGGGACAGGAAACTGCCTATGTAGCTTCTGACACCCAGGACAAGGAAAGGAGGCAGAAGTTTCAGGTCACAGCTGTACCTTTCTTCTACAGTGGTACCTCTGGTTACAAACTTAATTCGTTCTGGAGGTCCGTTCTTAACCCGAAACCATTCTTAACCTGAGGCGCGCTTTTGCTAATAGGGCCTCCCGCTGCCGCCGCGCCACCAGTGTGTGACTTCTGCTCACATCCCGGGGCAAAGTTTGCTACCAGGAGCACCTACTTCCGGGTTAGCAGAGCTCGTTACATGAAGCGTTCGTAAGGAGGATGGTACGTAACCTGAATGCCTTTTGCTACAACAGCTCTGCCCGATTTTCATCTAGTCCAGTGAGGCAAATCTATCAAAATGTTCTCTTCTACATAGAAGCAAGCATTCTAAATACTGCTGGAAAATGTGTTGATAAGTTTTCCTTTCTGTAATTGGTTGACAAAGATATCCGGCTTTTATAGACTATATACAGAAAAATGTCAAGATATTCTATTCCCTCAGATCCAAAAACAATCTTGCTAAACTGTCTTAGATTTCCTTCTCCTTAGTTTAGATTTAACAGCTAAATTCTTTATTGAAAGAGTAAGAGAATGACCACTTTCTCTTCTGCAAATGTTTGGAACAATGGCTAAAGATACCAATCCAATAGAATTATATCAATGAGCAAACTTCATGACAATATCCTCATAGCATTGACAGGCAGAGATATGAAGAAACACATTAAAGTGTGTCCATCCCTGTCTCTGCTAACTATTATAGGTATGACTGTTACCATATTCCACTTACTGCTGGTGTCTCTATTCTTGATAACAGAGTTTCTTTTGTTCCTGTAACAGTGTGGGGGTGGGGTGTTTTTAAAAAGAACAGGTGTAAGACCTGGCTCTAGGAAAGGAATGTGATGACTTTCCTTCTTACAAAGAGCTACAGTGGACGCTCATGTTGTGAATGTGATCCATGTGGGAGGGACGTTCACAACCTGCAGCATTCGCAACATGCAGCGCCGCGTCTGTGCGGGTCGCGATTTGGTGCTTCTGTGCATGCATGAGCGACGAAACCCGGAAGTAACCTGTTCTGGTCCTTTTGGGTTTGGCGCAGTGCGCGACCCGAAAATGCGCAACCTGAAGCGTCTGTAACCCAAGGTATGACTGTACTAAGAAAGATCAGCTCTCAGTTTAGTGTCTGAGTTTCTGCTTGCCTTCCTGATGGGAAAGAAAGGAACAGAGGTTTATTCTCTGATTTCATCTCTGTCTGCCATGTGCAAAAGAGCACACAGACATGTGGAATTATATACTGAAATGACAGCAGGGGTTTCTATTTTGTGTTTTCCCTTATATACCTAAGTGAATGAAGATCCCCAACTTTATTTTAAGGTGGCCCACTTGCCACAATTTAAAGTTTACCAAAAAACAGTTCACATCTTTGCTCTGGAGCAGAACAGATTTGCTGTCTTATCAAGCTACCAAGACCTAAACACGTCTGCTGGCATTTTCATTCCAAATTCTAGGTACTCTGCTTCTCATTTACAACCCAGTTGCATATATTCAAGGTGATATTCAACTGATTCGCCCTACTGATGCAAGCATTACCACGTTCCCTGCTTGCAGCCCATGCCCTCCCTGAAACTTCTCCGGAGGATTTGGGGAAACACCCCTAGAACAGATTTAGGGATGCACAGGAGGAGAGTGTTCCATTGTGCAAGCAGAAAGCCTTGCGCTAATTTAACAATTGCCTTAGTTCTACAATGAATACAACTCTTAGTCCTGTCCCCACACCTGTCACAATGCAGCTTCCTTAATGAAAACCATACCAGATGAAATCAGTCCTGCTGAAAGTTTGCCATTTAACAAGCTTTTTAAAAAGGTCACAGATGTTCAAGTTGGGCTTCTAACCTGGGCATTTTGCTCTTTGTCTTCTGCCTCCTTGGCCTTGTCTGCAACTTTGGCCTCCTCCTCAGCCAGCTGTTTGCGCCTCTTCTCTCTACGCTCCTCTAGCTCCTCATCTCTCAATGCCTCCAGGTGGTTGATAATGGGAACTTTGACCACTGGATGGAGAAAAAGCACCAGATTAAATAGAGCCAAACAGAGAAGGGCCTGCATTGGCTGAAGCAAGGAAAGTTACTTGTTAGCTCACCTGACACACAGTCATGCATGCTTTCTGCATCTAGTACTTTGCATTCTTCTGTCCAGCGTGTCAGGGCAGTAGGGATGCTTGACAAGGTTCCTATAGAAGGAAAAGTGGAGGACATATTACTGATAAGCCAATCCATACAACAGCTCACCAACACCCTCAAGACCCACAGCTGTGCCGTTGGCCAGCCATTCTCCACATCTGCCTAACAGCTGAAAACGTGAACTGACTCCATTGATAAAGATGTTTGAATTGATGCACAATGGTATAAAAATGTTGTAGGCACCTGACTGCTAATTCACAAAAGGTTCTTTTGCAGTCTCCTAAGCATCCCTCAAATTTTTCCATTTGATTTTTTTAAAAAAGAAAAAATGAAATTTCAAAAAAGTGTTACTGACCAACCACTCCCAAAAAGTCCTGCTTTGGAAGGTAGCCTTGAGAACTTTAGTTCTCATTGCACCCATATTTACACTTTGGCTCCCTGAGGGCTGACCATAGGGTTGATGTGGCCCCCAAAGGTTCAGCCATTCCCACTGTAGAGTTTCAATCTATTGGTCCTTTTGATTTTACCTACAAATCTAGTAAACAGTCTTAAGGACTTGCCTGCCTGGCTGGTGGCTGTGCTCTGGTCATGGAAGAAGTCATCCAGCAACTCATCATCTGAGCGAGCGATTATGTGCACGTCGTCATTGCCTACTAGAAGGCGAGCTCGACCTCTGCTTTGTAGTGGGAGGCTACTGCTTAGTTGAAGAATATCTGCAGCTGCTGAAGGGCCCAACAACCTAAAGAAGACATTAAGGGAACACTTGTTTTCCTACACAGAGATACAGTGACTTCTAAAAGAGTCCCCCAGTTCTCAGAACAAGATTATGGGAACACTGGGGCAAACCAAACTGCGTTGGGATGTTGCCAGAACAATTCACTGTTCTGTATTCTACAGCTTTTGACAAAATGTGATACTCCTCCACTCCCTCAAGTCTCACCTCTGCAGGATCAGAGGTGGGTTGGGCTGGCGGGTGCCAGGGTAATGAACATGGATGGTATGGCCAGTGTTTGCTGTCAGCTGCCGAAGGGTCCTCTGGCTGCGGCCAATGCCTTGCGCCAATCGCGTCGTGGAGGAGCCACTACCCAAAGTCAAGGAGCTATGGTCTGCATGCCGTACCATGAGTGGATGAGTGGCAGGAATATTGCCAGGTGATGGAGGAATATCCGCTGGGAATAGAAATAGGCAAAGTTAGCAAGCCAAGATGGGGCTTTGAAGACATACAAATATAATTTCCCTGGAGACAAGAACTAGCCTGAAATAGGGTCAACAAAGCCATAATTACAAAGCCTCCCAAATTTCAGAGCAACATTTTGGAGCTAGAAAACAGATCATGTGCTAGAACACAGCACTGATCATGGATAAGGCAGGAAACGGAACTGAGATGAAGCTGAATGTGGCCAAAGCCTGGTTGCCTGCTCCTGCCTGTTCTGGGCAGTGGGAGGAGACAACCCATTATGTGGATGCTTCCGTCCCACTGGACAGAGAATGCTATTCCATTTCAAATAAAATCCCAGCTCCCTAGTCCATAGGATGTGGGGGAAAGCTTAGCATCCTGGCTCCCAGCCCCCCCAGAATCAGCCATGTCCTGTGGCTTTCCAGTTTTTAGAGTTCTTACTGGCGCTGGAGAACATGTTGTCAAACTCAATGATGAGGTCATCTTCACGGTCAAAGCGCTCAAAACGCACCAGTGGGGAGGCATTCATATCAGGGTAGTCTTCATCTAACTCCATCTCGGAGCCATCATCGTCATCTTCCTCCTCTTCGCCTTCCTCACCTTCTTCATCATCCTGGAGGGAAAGTTATCACCAAACACAAGGCTAAGCAAATGCCGGCTAGAATATGGCACCCTGAATACCAGTCTTCATACCTCCTCACTCCAACTTTAATCACTCTTCCTTTACCTGGAACCACAGACTGAATCAATGAAATTTTTGGCTCTCACTATAAAATATTCTAGATCTAAAACCTAGCTCCCATTAGCTCCCCAATAAAAACCTATTACATGCTGTCCTCAATTGTGACCACCCTTTCCCTGTTATTTTTGACATCTGCCCCACAGCCTCCTATGTTAAGATCATAAAGCATCCACTGGAAAGACTTCTGCACTGCCTTTCCTTCAATGCCCTTACCTGGTCATCTTCATCCTCCTCCTCCTCTTCTTCCTCTTCATCCTGACTATCATCTTCATCCTCATTGCTGCCACTGCTGTCTTCCTCCTGTGTGTGCTCCTCTTCATCTTCAGGATCCAGAATATTCATAGAATCTAGAGAAGATTAGAGAGTGTAGCTATGGTGAATTGGCCCCTGCAGGTTAAGCAAAGATTCTTCCAGTTACCTTTCTGGCAAGTTCTATCTTCAAACTCCTTTTGCCAGACAAGCAAAACCTCACAAAGCCAGATCTCAGGAACCTCCCCCTCCTCCTGCTTCTCTTACGAGAGCGCAAGCCTATAACAACCCTTCTGCATCATGCTAGTTCACCCTTCTCTTGCACTTACCCCCCTCCCCCTCCAGGGACTATAGGCACTTCTACTGATTCCATGTAACATCGTAGGCAATGCCTCACCTTCCCTGTTGGCCTGTAATGTGGAAGCCTGGCTGAGATTGGACGGTGCCTCATCCATCAACACATCCTCCTGAGACTCATCCTCTCCACTTCGGCCCACTGAAGGACATAAAGGAAGTGTATAGGGCTTAGCAAAGTTATGAGCAGACAACCCTCTCCCTTTAGAGGACCTTCTGGGCAGTCCCTAAACTTGATGGCCATTTATCTTTGAGTGCCCGTTATGGTCCTGATGTGATGCTGCTTTCCATATACAGATGGCGATTTTCTTGGCAGATATAAAGCTACCATGTCAAGCCTCTTGCCTCTCAGAAGTCACCCCACCCACCAAGAATTGTATAGGAATAGATTATCTCTATAATGGGCGAAAAAGCAACACAGACATATGTCTGATACAGCACCCATGCTGTGTGATAAAGAAGAGCTGCAGGGAGGAGGAAGAGAGAAGAACAGTAGATGATCTCTACCTGGAGTGGTCTTATGAGGTAGGATTCTCTACAGCAAAGCAAAAAATGCATTTGGTTCCCTCAGAGGCCACACAGAGGGGGAAAGGCAGAGAGTCCAGAGATCCTGAAGGAAAGTTATGAGGCAAAGTGTTGGGGCTTTGTACTCACCTATTATTGTACTATTCCCTGAGCCACCATCCTGCTCTAAAAGCTCATCGATCAGGTCCTCTAGCTCATTTTCCACCTAGAAGATGGTAAAGACAAACACACTGGTGATCTCCAGTTCTTTACAATCAAGTCTCAAAACCGTAAAACAAACTGCATCACCCTGACTTCTGAAACAGGTCTGATTTGTGCTCTACCCAAGTCAAATGCTATATACGACAGGTAGCCCAGCCTTAGGTATCACAATCTAAATTAAGCAAGCAAAGGGTCATTTCAGTTTGTGCAGCTATCCAGATTGTACTCATTAATCTCAGAGCAAAGATGTGGTCAACAAAAGTCTTCATTTACACACTCCTCTGCATATAGCCCTAAATAAAATGCAACTTTAAGCAACACAAGCAGGAATGGAAGCGATCCCAGCTATATGTCACCAACATCCCATGCCTTAAAACCTGTGGCCACCTCCTGCATGCAATACAGGCAGGGTCCCTACAAGCCACCATCAATACCTGCATCTCCTGCGTGCTCAGCACCTCAGGCTGTCCAGCAATCACCACGGCATCACTCTCCGTTTCACCATCCATGATGTCACCATCTGTCACTTCTGCTTGGGCAACATCATGGTCCTCCTCCGGGGCCTCTGCTTCCCCGCTCTCCCCTGTAAGTCAAGGTCTCAATATTACCCTCTCAAGTCATCCTTGAATTAGCTTAAGTGGCAGACAGACTAATGGAGGCTCATAATGGAAGTCAGAAAAATTCCAGGCCAAGGAAAGGAGGGGATGGCAGGTGTGGATCTTATTGTGGAAGAGGTTGATGAAAAATCACAGAGAAGAGGTACATGACCCATAAACAATGGATGCTGAGGATGGCATACCTGC
Source organism: Podarcis melisellensis (assembly GCF_964234715.1). Taxonomy (NCBI): domain Eukaryota; kingdom Metazoa; phylum Chordata; class Lepidosauria; order Squamata; family Lacertidae; genus Podarcis; species Podarcis melisellensis. Next base: position 4,539,321 of record NC_138534.1, read on the forward strand.
ATCTTGTTGGCCACTGTTGGCATCTTGTGCTGCTCCCTGAGCATCCTGCTCCGCCTTGCTCTTGCTCGAGGCACTTTTGCTACCGAAGAGACTACTGGGCTGATTGACAATTCGTGATAACGTTTCCAAGGGTTTCAGGGCTGCATTTACTGTGTTGGCCATGTTGGGACTTGGAGGAAAAACACATGCCAATATGAGTTTCCAGACTGTGAACAAAGGTCTTAATAGCAAAGCTAACCTTAGCTGGGGTAGAACGAAGAGAAATCTCTAGTGGGAAGATGTCATGATTCTGCCTGCTCTCTCAATATGCCAATTCAATTATGTTCTAGAGATAGGAAAAAAAACTTTCTAAGGCCAAATCTTAATGGAAGGGATTGTATCTGTCTTCTACATTTAGTCTTGTACTTGTCCCCTACACCAACTGTTCAACATCATCCCTGATCATGAAGGAGGCTCCGCTCCATCTCCTTGCGGTTAAATAAGTCACATACCTGGACAGATCAAGGCTGTGAGGCACCCTGGCCAGGTCATTGACCAACCCCTTCTTGAGGAAGAGGCGGATGATGTTGTTCATGCCATTATGCTGGGTCTTTGCTGTGGCATTGCTGTAGAAGCTAGAGGTGGATGGGCATGATTCCATAATGGTGCTGATGATGCACATGACAGCTTGCAGCCTAGAGAGTGTCAAAGCGGAAAGTGACATTTCTTTGCTTCCAGAACAGTGTCATGCTTAGCAAATCCTGCAATACCCTGCCCCAATCCCTGTAACAGGAAGGATCTATTTTCCTGCAGCAAGTATTCTACTTTAGTAAAGTGACAGAGAACCTCCAGATATTCTATAGCTCCCATCCCCCCTGCCATTAGCCATGCTGGCTGGGACCGATGGAAGCTTGTGTTCAACAACTTTTGGCAGGCCGGAAGTTCCCCATTCCTGATTTACGAAATACTGTACCTGAAAATTTTATACAGTCGTACCTTGGCTCCTGAATGCCTTGGTAATTGGACATTTTGGCTCCCGAACGCCACAAACCCGGAAGTGAGTGTTCTGGTTTGCTAACATTATTTGGAACCCGAACGTCCAACGTGGCTTCCGATTGGCCGCAGGAGCTTCCTACAGCCAATCAGAAGCCATGCAATGGTTTCTGAACGTTTTGGAAGTTGAATGGACTTCCAGAACGGTTTCCGTTCAACTTCCAAGATACGACGGTACTACTAAAAAGAAACATGATTTAGTCAAGACCTTTGCTGGGGTGCAAAGCTACAGGAACCTATTACAGGAGAGTTGTAATACAACATCCTCTTCTCAAGTGCTAATCAATCCTCAACATCTTCCAGCTCACCTGGCATGCTTTTCAGTACTCTCTGTCATGGCCAGTGCCCGACCCAGGGCTGCCTTCACCTCATTCACCAGGGCCACCTGGGCATCTGTGCCACTACCTGCTGCAGCCAAGCTGGCTAGGAAGAGGCGCGCCAAGGCTGGTGTATCTTTGTCTTCTGCATTCTGGGTGTGAGGGAGCAAATGGTCCAGCACAAAGGCCAACACACTACAGTCCTGAAAAGACAAAATGAAAGATAGTAGCGAGAGCAGGCCAGGGTGGCCTAGTCATCTTCTTTCATCAGCAACTCCTCCTCCCAAGCAGTCTACCCAAACTCACTCCTCTTCTCTGGAACCTAGCAGTGCTGGCCCCAAGTCTTATTTTGCATTTACCCCACTCCTAATCCACAGTTCCTTAGGTCTGTTTTGTTCTTCCAGGGCTTCTCACCTCCTTTATCAGCTCAGACTGGCCCACAGTATAGTTGTAGTTGGCAATTAAGGTGGCAATGCCAACATATGAGCGCACAAGCTCTGCCAGCAGCCTCAAGATGGTGGATGTAGGCATAAGTGGCTTGCTTCCCTTAGCCTTCTGCTTGTTCTCCTCTGCTGCTTTATCACCCTCCTTATCCTTCTTGTTTTCTCTTGATTCTTCAGGAGTGGAGGCTGTAGGACACAAGGGAAAAGGAAAACCAGTGAAAGAACTGCTCCCTGCCTCCCCACACCCCACCCCACCAAGTTTCAGGAGAGACATGGTTCCAGTATGGCAGATGGGGTTTGATCTCACTTTCAGGAAAAAGACTGAGCAGGCCCCATCTTTACAACTAAGTGAAATGAGACTGGCGTCCCAACACTTGAAGTGATTGAGCAGGGGGATGTCATTCTGGGTCTGTTTTAATCAGGGACTAGTATTTCCAATTGCAGGATAGCTTCAAGGGAGATCCCCGGAGAGGCATTAAGACAACAAAGGTAAGACTTACCATCTCCTTGGGGAGTTCCAGACTGGGGAGTCTCAGCAGCTGCACTATCAGCAGCAAAAACCTGAGCCTAGAGAAGAAGAACAAAGGCAATGAACAAAATGGTGCTGAATGGCCTAAAGTCCACCAACAGAGTTCCACACATGCCAAGGCACTACAGTTTTCACTGCCACCTGCTACTTTGGAGCAACAGAGAGGTGGAATACACAGAGGTCTCAAACTGTAAGAAACCAGAGGAGCAGTCAACATCTAAACAATGCTTCAGATACAGTCCACAACCCCCAACGACTGAAAACCTCAAAAAGCAAAAGGAAATAAAAGAGCCAAAAATTAGATGATATGGGATTTATGATACTGCTGCAGAAAAAATGGCTTAATGATTTTGACAGCTGATAGATGTTACTGTGGAGTTTGGGTTTTTGCTTCTGGCAGACTCACATTGATGCCAAAGCCGGTCTGAGAGTCAAAGTCACTGCCCTGGCGGGTTAGAGAGCGATACTGCTGGTACATATCGTCTCCAATTTCTTGCAGGATCTGGCTCATCTCCTGGTTAGTACTGCTTGCCTTGGGTTCAGACTTGTCTGCTGGAGAGGGGAAATGAAACCATGACCACCATTGACAATGTCTCTTCAGAGAGCCGTTATACATATATACATGGCAAATTCAAAGTGTTTATTTCAAGAAGCTGGTGTGGTGTGTATCTTACACCCAATTCCATGATCTGAAGACTTGCTGAAAGAAAAGCACTTTGTTATTACTAGTCTTTTGGGGATGGGAAGTGAAATGGATAATACTGGGTTCCAGCTTTAATAAAAAGGACTGATCAGAAGGGAGCTTCTGTTCAGGCAACATGAAGTCCTCCTCAACAGAACGAGGCCCTTGGTTCCCCCATGCATAGAAATTCCCACCCACCCTGTCCCAGGCAGTCATGTACCTTCATCAGGGGCATGGTAGGCAGCCAGAGCATTCAGCATGTCATAGATCACCTCCTTGATAGTGTCAGGTATGACAGGCAGCGGTGAGGGCTTTACTGGAGTGGTTTTTACCAGCTGCACAGCGTTGGGGCCCTTGATCCGCAGGTTCTCGAATTCGTCATCAGAGGCTTGGGGAGCAAAAGGAGAAATAATAAAAAAAACTAGAGCAGCCAACACTGGTAAAGGAACCTGGGACTTAAGGAGGGAAGGGGCTTAGTTCTTTGCGATTTTTCCAGCTGCTTTTTATTTTGGCACCAAGATTACTATAGGATTCATACTTCTCTTCTATCCCTGACCCAGATCTCCTTCTACCTCAAATTATGAAGAAGTTCCATGTGCAAATGGGCACACAGCATTAGCGCAGACACTGTAGGAAAACCAGCAGGGTTTTGAATTACTTACCAGTTCCAGAGCCACGGGGAGCAGGCAGGGCAATGCGAATGCAGCCATTGGCCACCTCAGTGAAGATCTCTGGGTTGCGGCAAGCAGCTGGGCCCAGCACTCGCAAAATGTAGTTGATCTCCCGAGAGCCCAAACTGCCTGACACAACACCTGAAGTTGTGCTGCCTGCTCCACTGGTGGCTGCTGAGCGCACAACCTGAAACAGACAAAAAGAGAAATGTGTGTTCATACTGGCAATTGAAAAAGCCAGTTCTACTGGACAAGTCAATGGGTATTTCAGGAAGCCTGAGTAATTACTGAAGCAGCAAAACTTTCCATATGCTGTCTGAGCTGAGTCAAGTCTCCTCTTTAGTGTGCAAGACCTATACAGAAGAAAGCTTCTACCTTCTCTATGGTGAAGTCAGCAGAAGCAAGCCATACCTTCTCCATGGTGTGATGGAGTGTGCAGGGATCCTCAATTATGTGTCGGAAAAGAAGGGTGACAAGAGGCGTGAAGCCGTTGAAGCCAGAGCTCTGCGTGAGACCCAGGATCATGCGTGTGCTCTTGAGCTCTGCAAACATCATGGCGTATTTGTGGTGGCGGGTGAGGCGCAGACAGAGGCGCAACGTGGCGTGTAGTGTGTCCGGTTCCACAGGAACACCCAACATGCTGACACAGGCACGGATCAACACGGTAACCATTTCCTCTGTCAGGCCCTGGATGAGGATCTCTGATGGTTTGGCCTCTTCTGAAGGTGCTTCCTTCTCCAGGGTGAGGCTCTCAGTAGAAGCAGGGCTATCTGATGAGGGAAGATAAAATAGGTCTGAGGTTACAAGTTCCAGTCTCCTACTCTATAGGAAACCCAGTGATGAGACTACATATTCAGTACCATTTGCTTTCTCCTCCTTTGGCTTGCTTTCAACCTCCTTGCCTTCCTCCAAGGTTCTCTCCAGCTCTTGTCCATTGCCCTCTTTCATACTCTTACTGAGCCGGGGCACCCTGAGCAAGGTCAACATTACTGGACGCCTGTTCCCAGTTTCTTCATTCACCTGATTAAGGAAACAAGAGGGAGGTTAAGACTACCATACTCCATGTGCCCAACGACCTCAGAGAACACCCATGACAACATTCCCAATGCCTATACCTGCACCATTGTAGTGAATTGCACAGTATAGCGCCGGCGGCCAGCAGTGAAACGAACACTGGTCTCTCCTGCTTTCCACGCTGTGTCGATGGTGCTGTTGTTGCTTGCACTATAGCTACACCAACGGCCTGAGCGATCGTCAAACCAGCGCCAGTTGTTGCCATTGGCTTGGAGGTACTGGAGAGAAAGAAGACAGATTCTTAGCATTTGCAGACCTACACTGCAGTTCTCTCCATGTCTACTCAGAATTGAGATCCATAAAGTTCAATGGAACTTGCTCCCAGTTCTAATAAAAGATTGCAGCCTGGTTGTATCAGGGCGTATTGCAAATGCCACAGCTTATTTGCCGTGCACACTCACAATTCCACAGTGGCCAGGATCCTTTCTCCCAGTCCCCTTCGTAATAGCTTGCATTTCCCACACCACCACCCTGAGCTCATACCTTGTTCATCTGGGCCCTCCTCTTGGAGGAGATAGCTGTCTTCTCATAGAAGTCAATCAGCAACAGCACTGGGGTGATCCACCTGTGGGAGGCAAGTTAATTACATCAGCTAAGGCATCCAACAAAATATATTGCATGGGTTCCTAAGCCAAGATACTGCAGCCATTTTTGGGACTAAAACCCTGCCAAGAAAACAGTAGCAAGACCTTCTGGACTCAAGGAGGGAGGTAAACCCAATTTCATTCCAGGTTAGTAACTGCATCCAGCATTATTAAACCATTATGTATTTCATTAGGTACAAATACAAAACTGGTAGCTTCTCCAGAAAGACCAGAAGCAAAACCCCGGTAATGTATATCAAAGTGTGGGTAAGCCTGGCTTGGGGCTTTCCAGCTCCACGCTATATCCTGTTTTGTTGCTTACTTTGGTGTCTGCACTTCCTTTTGCTCCTTGGCAGCTTGCAGGCAGGGCTGCACCACTTCTAGCAGTTTGATCAGAACGTTGAGGATGCCGCTAGATTCTACAACACGAGCACATGGCAACTTAAGCTCCTGCAGGGAAACAAAGGTAAAGAGGTTGGCAACCATGCAGCAGACAGGACTAATTGGAGCACAAACTGACCATTACGTTCAAAGTTCTAAGTGTTATCATCACTTCAGAGCCAAGTGAAGGGGAGTGTGAGGCATTTTCTTTTCAAGTGCATGCTCTATTGTACAGGTCCTCAGCGTAGTTCACATCAACCTCTTTATCAACCTCTTTATCCAAAGTTTATTGACGTGTTTTTTGATATACTGTAAGCTGCCCACACTGGCTGGGGAACCCCAGCCAGATGGGTAGGGTGGTAATAAGAATAATAAGAATAGTTGATGATGATGATTGAATGAAAAGCACAACTGTCCTGTAAAAAATTACCCCATCCCACACAACTGTATGCTGTAATACAGCATTCCTCAACCAGGTGCCCTCCAGATGTTAGCAACAGCTCCCATCAGTGCCAGCAAGAATTTGGAAGGCATCAGGTTGGGGAAGGCTGGCCTAGTAGAATGCAATCTGTAGCTGTGTTCACCAAAGTTATTTGAATTTGAGTATTCTGTGGTTGTGTGTGTGTGTGTGTGTGTGTGTGTGTGTGTGTGTGTAGTATCCTTGAAAAAAGGAATATTTCAGTGTCAAATATGAAATACGAATATGTTAATGTTATATAACACATACAGACACTGCTTAACATATAGATGCAGTTACAATGGAAAACCCTAAATGACAAAGTATCATGAACTAGAGTGATCACATCCACTCTCTCTATCAAATAATTACATTCCGTATGCTCTATATCCTGGACTTTGTGAGAAGTGAGAAACATCTAGTGATTAAAGCAATGAAACAGCAAGAGAGGGCTATGAGATAAACACTATATGTAAAGAGCAATCCAAATTCTATAGGAAAACATGATAACCATCACCTCAAAGGCTTGAAAGTCCAGTCCTGACCCTCCAACCCCACCCCAGGTAAAAGTTGAACAAAGACATGGGTAACTGGTGGGGGTGGGTACGTCTCCTTTCCCTTTCCTTGGACTCACCTCAAAGAGTAAAGTTAACAGCAGGATGCGTGTGGCCAGGTTGGAGGCCTGTGGCAGGGTAGCCATCTGGCTGATCCACTCTGAGACAGTCTTGGTGTCGCTAGTGGTGAGGGGCAGAGCTGCTTTTATGAGGACATCAGCAGCTTCCCACACCTGCCAAAGAAAGGGCATGTTATGAATAGAGTGGATTATCAGCAAGATAGCCTTTCTTGGACACTAGTCTTAATCCATTACAGAACATCCAGAACACAATGGCACTAAGGTATTTGCTCAGAAGGCTATGCTGCTAGGCCCTACAGGCATCTGGTGGCAACAGGAAGTTAACTGTTCTAAAATTTAGACCTAAGCATATCAAACACTGACCTCTATGAATTCTACCTGGAGACATGAACTTGTTAATTTGTTATATCTTGGGTTCCACATTATCTCCCCGCTGCCCCCCAGCTACTTAAACAGAGTTTTCCCCACTGAGATAAATGCTTATGTTTCAAGAGAGACATATAGCATATATATTCAGGTATCCCCCCACTTATGTGTGTTCAATTCATGTGTGACCGCGCATATGCATGGCTCCAGAAACCTGGAAGTGGGGGGAGATACCTGATGACCCTCAGCAAAGCCCTGCTGCGCCTCTATCTCGTGAGGAGACCCGCACTGAAGGGGACATCTTTCAAACTCAGGGGATGGTCTCTTCGTGAGCCAGAGGCGTAACAGGGCTTTGCTGAGACTCCCAGCTAACAGCTGATGTGTGTCAAAGCGGTTGCTGCTGCGCCTTCCTGAGCATCGGACAGAAAGCCCTGCTTTGCCTCCGGCTCACGTGAACAAGTGGCAGCGGGTCTTCGTGACCAGCTCAGCTGATGCATAGGGAAGAAACTTCTTCCACACACATCAGCGGGGCTTTGTTGAGCTGACAGGCAACTCCCCATTTTATGCAATTTCAGTGATACGTGCAGAAATTCGGAATGTAACCGGTACGTAAATGAGGAGTCGCCTGTATCATTACACCTGAGTTACCCATGTGTGTACACATCTACCTCAAAGCCTCTGTGGCCAACTGAGCTTTCTGTTTTATACACAAAGAGGAAAACATCCAGTTTTCAATTGGGTTCTTGATTTTTCCTAATGTATTGTACATTAAGCAGTCCTTGGGAGTACTTTCATCCAGCACACATCGTGCAGCCCAATTCAGGTATTATCTTCCAGGATCTCAAATCCAAGCTCTAACTGAACCCAATGCTTGCAGCCTGTTTTCTAGATTGTCCCTGGAAACCTCGTGAACTTAAGTACCTAAAGAAGCCTTTTCCTGTTCTAGAGCATCTTGGATAATCACCTAGGCTAACAGAGAACTGGGATAATGCAGTCTTGTTCAGAGCAAGAATAGCATAAAATGGACTGGGTATTGTTCAGGACACCTCCCACTGTAAAGAGATTGTGTGGTCTTGGTAGATACGCTCACCTGATTCACCACTTGCTTGAGGATCATGTCTCTGTAGTCAGCACCATTGCGCTTGATGGCAGTCATGATGAGGTCGCAGACACGGTACACCGTGTCTGGCAGCTCATCCAACAGGTGGAAGCAGCCAGGAAGCATGGTGTCTGTAAAGCTGTGCAGCTCTTCTTGCTCCAGAGGTTCAGCATCCTGGAACTTCTCTAGACACTTTGCCTCCTCCTCCTCTTGCTTCTCCCTGGCCTTACGTTCTTCCTCCTCTTTTCGGCAGGCAGCTTCCTAGAGAGCAGAAATGGCTGGTTATAAATATTGCTTTCACAGCACCACTGACTCACCTGCCTACATCCCTCAAGGATAAGGCACGGTTCCTCTGCCATTTGCAGCTGTCCTATTATTACCAAAGAAAATTGAGTCTGTGATATTTACATTGTCACGACCACAGGTTCTCACCACATTTCTACAACCTTTGAATTCCAGGATGCATATGCCAGCCTACTCCCGACTTCTTTCCAAAAACCTCACAAGTATTCCTTCAACCCAGAACTTTATGGAATCCCCTTATGATGCCTTTACCTCTGGTGATTCAGCTCTTTGGTCCATGGGGATGTCTTGTCCCAGTGACATAGCAATGGCCCTCATCATTTGATCTTCTTCAGACATACTCAGATCCTGTCATACAACACAGAAATAACCCTGTGAGGTTACAGAACTCAATGCAAGGGAAACTAAAGACTTCTCCAAACAGTCTACAGGGCCTAAATTGCAGAATTCAAGTAGGAAGAGACCTACCCTTTGGGTACACTGCTTACACAATCCTCCTGGCTAAGGCCACCACAACTACATTAAATTAGCTAGCAATACACATTTTCCTTCAGAAGTATCAAGCTGGAGAGAGTGGCAGCCCAGGAATATGCCCTTCCCCTTCTACTTAGTCTTAGCTGCTAAGTGGCCTTACCCTAACAACACCACCCATAAGTGGAGGAGGATGGGTCAGCAGATACTCTGTAGCTTGTTCCATGGTGCTGGTATTCAGCAGAGCTTCCATGGCATGCTCCCGTGTAAAGCCCATATCCATCAACTGAAGAGAGAGAGACAGGTTTTTAAAAGATCAGAAATGCAGACTGAAGAGACTGTTGTGGAAGACACAGTTTGGATGGAGTATCTCTGGATGGGAGGGTGCTCTTTTGTGGAATGGTGGAATAAAGTTGATTTCTACCTGCTGCAGCTGCTGTTGGTTGACCTGGGGCTCCCTTCGGGCACCACCTTCCTCTTGCCCTGCCTCCTCCTCACTGCGTGCTCCTTCTTTCTCCTTCCCAAGGCGCTCACGGATGACAGGCTCTCCACGCAGGATGTGGCACAGAATGGCCAACATGGACTCTGCCATGCGTCCTCCATATACCTTCAGTGGCTTGCGGTTCCATAAGTTCTTGATGCAAGTGAAGGCTGCCTGCACCACGGAGAAAGAATTAGCAAACTTAGTCCTACTTGGATTACATTCCTTGGAGCAGAAGGTGGCAAAATATGTGTCCGTGTGGAGGGGAGGGGAATCATTCAAAAAGAAAAGAGCAAGAGATTTCTCAGTATGGTGTATTCCACATTAAGTAGCAAATTCTGTGCTTGCAGGGAATTGTGCAACACAAAACCCTGGGCTAGGGGTATTAACAGAATTAAATGTTTATAATTTAGCATTTATATAGCATTTTGAACTCTCTATAAAGCGTTTGATGAACAGGTTTGTTGTAAGGACTACCGAGAGCACCACATAGGTCAGCTTTATTAGACTATAACATTAGAATAAAATAAATGATTTGAGAGTCCTTGCCACAATCAAGTCACATTGCACCAGATTCTGGTATAATGGTGCCTATAGACCTATAGTATAAGCTAGATAGGAGAGGCTGCTCACCTTCTGTGTTACCACGAGGAAGCGCAGGGCACTGAACTGCAGGTAGTTCTGCCCACCTGGCAGCTTGGCAGGCAATGAATGGGGAGATTCCAGCACTGTGGTGGGATTCACCATTTTCTCCACCAGCATAAGCCAGGCATCCAGAAACTCTCCTGTGCCATCAGGTAGGTCTGGGTGTTCCAGGCCCTCAGCGACAGGAACCTTGCCACCCATGGATAGGGCCCAGTTGAATGTTCTAAAGGAAAAAAGGAATGAACACAAATAGTGTCACAACCTCTAAGCATTTGGACTTGAATGTTTTTCCTACAGGATCCCACCATGTTATGCACCCACATTTGGGCCCCATTTATTGATCTTCCCACTGACTTGAAAGTTACTTTTCACATACTCCTTGTGCCACCTCCATCAGCCACACAATTAGTGTCATTAACAACGTATGTTATATTAAGTAATTGAGCAAACAATGGATGACAGAGGTCTTAGTTTTCAATCTCATTTTTTGACTACAGCACATAAAACTACAGAACCTTCAAACCCAATTTTCAGTCTCCTACACTAGAAAAAGTGGCGTGCAGTAGATAAATGCTTACTCAAAGAGTGCGTTGTGGCCCCCTGAGCACAAAAATTTCTGCAGCATTAGGTGGTAGGGATACTTCCGCTCATCAAACAACATTGGCGAGGTGAAACCCACAGAACAGATGAAAAAAGTCAACCTAGAAGAAAAATAGATTTCGATAGTTAGGCTGATGATTCTGCAAGATTTAACACTCAAACATTCTTTGAGTCCCAGCACCTCAGGAAGAGTATTTACAAGCACCCAAGTCTAAAATTTCCTTTCTTCCTGCAAACACTGTGGAACTTGAGATCAATTTATAGTAGACAGGACTCACCGGAAGCGGGGGGTGGGCGTGTATGGTGGGGGCTGCCAGGAAAGCCCCTTTGTGAGTAGTTTGGTCAGTGCTGATGCTGTCGAGCGAGCAGCCGGTGTGGGAGCAGTAGTGGTGCTAGCAGCATGGTGGCTCCGGCGTTGTCTTACTGGAGAACCCACACACAGCTTGACCAGCAACCCAAACAGTTCAGCCAAGGCACGGCCTAACCTAGACGAAGCTGAGATACAGAGAGAGAATGAAGAACTAATTTTCTTTACTTGCAGGAACTCTTGGTACGAGTAAACTGTGCCAAAATAAAGAAGCTTACGAGGACTTTCCACCTGGTGTTGGCATAATCTCCAATTTCCTGCTTTACTGAGAACCATAAACTTATAAAATCATAGAACTGGAGAGGTTCAACTAGCCCAACCCCCTACAATGCAGGCATCTCAGCTAGATCATAAATGAGATGATTATCCAACCTTTGCTTAAAAACTTCAAAGGAAGAACAGTCCACCACCTCTGATAGGAGTCTGTTCTACTGTTAAACAGTTCTTACTGTCAGAAAGTTCTTCCTGATGTTTAGTAGGAATCTCATTTATTGTAACTTGGAGCCTTTGGTTTAGGTCACACCCTCCAGAGCAGGAGAAAACAAGCTTGCTCCATCTTTCATGTGACAGCCCTTTAGATACTTGAAGATGGCTATCATATCTTCTCTCTCCTCTTTTCCAAGCTAAACATACATAACTTCCTCAACCGTTCCTCATAAGGCTTGGTTTCCAGGCCCTTGACCATCTCTTGGTTTCCTCCTCTGCACGTTTCAACTTGTCAATATCCTTACTAAATTTTGATGCCCAGAACTGGACACATCATTCCAGGTGTGGTCTGACCAAGCCAGAATTGAGCAGGACTATTACTTCCCTTAATCATCTTGAATCCTGATTCTATCTTCTGAGGCATTAGCTACCCTTCCCAGTTTGGTGTCATCTGCAAATTGGATGAGCAGCCCCCCAATTCCTTCATCCAACTTGTTTATAAAGATGTTGAACAACAGGCCCAAGGACCCTGTGGCACGCCACTGTTTTCCAGGATGGTGAGGAGCTGTTACCAGCTACAAACCCACCTAAGAGTTACCTCATCCAGCCCCCATTTCACCAGCTTTTCTGCAAGAACAGCATGGGGGACATCAAAAGCCTCACTGAAATCAAGATACACTATGTCCAGCGCATTCCCCTGATCCACCAACCTTATAACATTCTCTCTCTCTCTCTCTCTCTCTCTCTCTCTCAAAATGAGATTCATCTGGCAGGACTTGTTTTTGAGAAACCCATGCTGGGTCTTAGTAACCACAGCATCCTTTTCTAAGTGCTCACAGACCAACTATTTAATTATATGTTCTAGCACTTCTCCTGCTACTAATGTCAAGCTCACTTGTCGGTAGTTACTTGGGTATTCTTTTTTCTGCTTTTAGAAGATGGGAACATTTGCCCGCCTCCAGTCCGCAGGGACCTCACCTGTTGTCCAAGAATTCTCAAAGATTATAGACAAAAGCTCTGAGAGTACACCTCCAAGCTCATTTGCATGGTCAATAGTCAGGGGTGATGGCAGCTGGAGTCCAGCAACAGCTGGAGGACAACAAGATGGGCGTAGCTTATCAGGCCCTGGAGAACTGAATTCATTTAAGGTAGCAAGGTGTTCCCTTACTACCTCTTTTCTTATCTTGCGCTTCAGCTCCCTCCTTGCATCGTTTCTTCTGTTATCACCTGGTTGGGCACTACTTTCATTTTGGGTACAGAGGCAAAGTAGGTGTTGAACAGTTCCACCTTAACTCTGTCATCCAATAACATTTCTCCATCTTCTCCACGCAAGAGACATACTACTTGCTTGTTCTTCCTCTTGCTTCAAACATAGCCAATGAAACCTTTTATTATTATTTTTAACCTCTCTTCCAAGCAACTCGTGTATACTCCTCCTTTGTGATTTCTCCTTTCTTCCATTACTTTTACATTTCCTTCTTAAATTTCAGCTCATCTGTAAACTCCTTATGCAGCCACACTGGTTTCTTCAAGTGCCTCCCACTTTTCTTTCTTGCCAGAATTGTATGCTTTTGTGCCTTCAATATTTCACCTTTAAAAAACTCCCATCCAACCTGGACTCCCTTTCTTTGAGTATTTCTGACCATGGGATTACACCCAGTAGTTCCTTAAGCTTTTTGAAATCAGCCTTCTTAAAGTCCAGAGTGCATGTCTGACTACACTCAGCATTCCCTTGCCTGTGTGTAATAAAAGCCAAGAAGACACGATCACTTCCTTCCAAAGTTCCCTGTACCTCTCCTTTTTGAATGTTTGGTAACCTGCTCGAGGAATGCATTATCCAAGTCCTCAGTCCGGCTTAGAGGTCTATAGAAGACACACATAGTAAGGTCACTGTTGTTTTCCTCCCCTACAATTTTTACCCATGTACTCTCAACCTGCCTTTCATGCTCCAAGTCATGAATCTCTTCACAAGTGTACACATCCCTTACATATAATGCTGCCTCTCCCCACGTCCGGTTTGATCTATTGCTTTTGAGCAGGTTGTACCCCTCAATTTCTACATTTCAGTCATGAGACTCATCTTGCCAGGTTTCAGTAATGGCTGTCAGGTCATGTTTGCCATCCTGCATTAAGAGCTCAAGTTCTTATTTCTCGTCTCCCATAGAGACAACTGCACTCATGTTTAGACAACTGAAGCCATGAGTCATTCTTCTGCACACTGCTGCCTCTGTCCCCCGTCACTGCCACCCCTCTCTTCCTTCTCTGAGGAGCAGCAGGAATCGTTTTGTACATTGTAGCTTCCACCGCCACCTAAGTATGTTCTGAGGTCTGCAACAGTTGTTCTTGCTCCTCTGGCCAAGATGCAGTGTCCACAGAGCATGAAATCAATTCTGTAGCTCCAGAGACATACTTTATTCTTTCTTTCTTAAAAAGGGTACCCAAAACCTAACACGTCTTATAGCTTCAGTAAAGGAAGGGACATGTCATATTCCAGTGCCTTCTCTTTGTACTTCAGCATAAAAAGGAAAACAAGGAGCAAAATAGCATACAAATAATTTTTGACCCCCAGCTGCATATTCTGCTTAAGCTCTTGTCTCTTTTCTTAACCACCCCCAATATTCTCCTGCTCTCACCTGACAAGAGGGGCTTGATCTGTTTGATCCTGGCTGCCATGGCTGGAGTGATCTTTGACTTCCCCTTGGGATCAGAGGAACTGGGCTCATCTGTTTCCATTGGTGCCAGTGTGTCACCATCCAGGCCAATTCCTTCTAGCAGGCCTTGAGCAGAGGCTTCCATGCTCCCAGCTGCCACTGCTTCCGATTCACCATCTGCAAGAAGAATATGTTAAATTAAAGGAGCGTCTCCATCCCCATCATTCTGCCCGGACGCTGAGGTCCAGCGCCGAGGGCCTTCTGGCGGTTCCCTCATTGCAAGAAGCAAAGCTACAGGGAACCAGGCAGAGGGCCTTCTCAGTAGTGGCGCCCGCCCTGTGGAACGCCCTTCCAGCAAACGTCAAAGCGATAAATAACTACCTGACATTCAGAAGACATCTTAAGGCAGCCCTGTTCAGGGAAGTTTTTAACGTGTGATATTTTACTGTATTTTTTGTTTCTATGGAAGCCGCCCAGAGTGGCTGGGGAGGCCCAGCCAGATGGGCGGGGTATAAATAATAAATTATTATTATTATTATTATTATTATTATTTAAATTACTAGTCTTGTATTCTTCCAGTTCTAAGTCAAGATCACTTGGAAACCTGGTTCTGCCAGCCTATTTTCCAAAATTCTACTTAGGAGGTACCTAGAGTCCATAAATTCAAATGTGCAGACAAAAGGTCCTGGGTAAAGCAATCGCTGAAGAATGTAGCTCTATCAGTTGAATTTAGGAGTTTAGAAAGGGATTAATTTTTTTACATTGGGGCCTCCAACATGGTGCCAGCAGATGCCAGTGTGTTCACTGGTACCTCCTATGGCACCACAAAAGGTCTCAGTAAATAATCCTTAAATATTCATGATGCACGAGACATGTCTTGCTCTTCCTTATGAGCGCCTGTTTGCCCTGACTGGTTCAGCCTCTTCAACACTGAACATGCCCCCTTAATCATGTACATGTCACTGGATACCAGAGGAAAGATGCAAAGAGCTTCTGTGACCGAGCACATCAATGATGGATCTAGATGCCTTCCCTCCCAAACTGACTGGGGAGGGGCATGCTCATGTCATTCTGTGGTCCTGTCTTTTTTATCTATATATTTCCCTCCTACTCCTTCAGATGTGGCAAACATTTTGTGTTAAACATTACACCCACAGCAACTATCTTGTGACTGGCATCCACAACATCCTTAAAATTCCAAATGTGCCCACTGGTTCAAAAAGGTCTGCATCTTACAACATTGTCATTTCAAGTGAAGTACTTTAAGAGCCAAGAGAATCAGGAACTGGACTGGACAACAAAGGGCACATGGAAGGGCAGGGGTCTCAAACTTAAATGGGTTGTTGGGATCATACTCCCCCAGGGGCCACACTAGTTTTATTATTTATTTTTACACACACACACACACACACACACACACACACACACCTATACACAATTTACTAACCAGGTGGCACCAGGGGGCTTTTAATAATAATAATAATAAATTATTATTTGTACCCCACCCATCTGGCTGGGTTTCCCCAGCCACTCTGGGCGGCTTCCAACAAAGATTAAAAATACATTAAAATATCACACATTAAAACTTTTAGTTTCCCACCAAAAACCTTCAGGGCAATCTGAATTGATACACCAAAGTTTTGACTGCAGCTCAGACAGTGAAGTTTGAAATCACAGAAATATTAGTAGTGTGCTGATGCTACAGCATGCAATACCCTTCGTTAGGTCAATTTTGCTCACCCTGCTAAAGACATCTGTTTTGTAGCCCTGAATAATGTGTAAAATGTAATCAGCGTTTTATGACCACACAGAGTATGCCTTAGAGGGTGTTTATATTTTGACATGTAGTATATATATAGCAACTGAACTACAAAACGTATCTTCTACAACCATGCTCATGTTGCACAGCATAGGTACCACGAAATCAAAGTTCCTCTAGCGATGCCACAATATTCAATATGTCCAGGATAAGGATCCTGCTTCCCATCCATACCTGCTTTTTTGGCTCCCTGGGTGGAATTGGGGGCGGCTTTCTCTTCCTTCGGCACCAGCTTCTGCATATCAGCTTGGCCAAATTCGCAACCTGAAGGCAAACTGCAAGCATGGAAAGGTAAGTCACAGCTACAGGTGGCACTCATCTGGCAGGGCACGTTAGCCTACAGCACCGTAGAAAAACATTTAGCAATATGGAGCAAGGGTATGCACTACCCTTCAAGCATGGGGCACAGAAATGAAGGATCACAGACATCTCCCTAGTCAGTGCTGAGCTGTTTATGCTCTTTGGGCTAGATGAAGCCCTCTACACATTTCCATATGGACTCTTGCTTTTTCCTCCCATGCTTTTGATCATTTTAGCCACATCAGCTTTTAGAATGATTGAACAAGTCTGGCTAAATAAGAACTGAAATTGCTGAGTGTGCTCCAAAGCTGCTAAATGGAATCTAGGTCAAAGTTCACTTAATCTACAGATGAGAAACTGACTCTAGGTATGATGGATAAGAGAAATCTCTTTGTAGCCTTTGCTTGCCAAGGGAGCATGTACTAATGGCTTCTACTTTACCATATTATGTTACACATAAACTCCTTAAGGGACCCAAGGAGGACGTGCATTTGAACAAGTCTAAGACATTTGGCTCTCTTCAGCCCTCAGAATTCTTGTCTGCCAAATGACTTCTTGGAAGACATTAACCTGGCTGCTACCGATTTCAAATTCTGGGAGTAAATGATAAAACTGTCCACCACTGCCAAGCCCAAGCCTCTCAACCGCCAAATGCTCCATACCTGTTTGGTGTACATAGTGACAGCAGCACCGTGCTTTCCCATACCAGGGAACAGTAGAGTTGGCTCAACTTGCTCAGCACACTCAGGCCCAACTGGGAACCCCACTGGTTTACCGAGATGGCTCTGATCTCACTCTGTAATAGAAGAGATTGCACGCTGTTAAGTGCCCGGACTACATTCTGCTGACAGAAAGCAGTAGCCAGACCAGGTTGGTCATTAACAAGGTTTGGGGGTTGCTCTTACCTGTCCTACCCGGCAGGTATGTACAAACATCATGATGTAAGCATGGGCAGCTGTCAGGGCATGAAGTAAAGGTGTGGCCTGGGCTGAGAGGGTGGCATCAGCCACATTGCCAGCACATGCCAACTCCCGCAGCAGGACCGAGCCACCAGGCGCCTCAATGGGCCGGTGTAGAGGCTCCAGGGAAGACAGGATGGAGTCCAGCTGGAGCAGGCCTTCCTGCAGGACCTTCGGTTCATGAGATAGCGTCTAAGGTAGAAAAGATAAACAGTGACATCCATTAAACAAGGCTCAGTAAGTGCAGATCTCTGCCTCAAAACCACCCACTATACCAATCTCTGGTTCAGGATGTTCATTTTACAGTAGTGGCCTGTGGATTACTGAATACCCAGCAGCACTCAGAAGGTATCCATCACTTTCTCTCAGGGAAATATTGGAAGCTTTACCAGCTGTTAAGGCCACATTGTTAACATTTAGTGACTTAAGGCTAAATATAGATAATGTTTCCCCACTAATCAAGCTAGTACCACCAGCTTGCTCACTAGCCCACACAAGAAGGCTAAGCAACAAGTGCGCAGACTCGCACTCCAAACCCACCCGCTAAGCTACCATGACAGAATTAGAAGAGCAGTGGCTGATCATATTACAGTTCAGATGTGGTTTCCCCAAGTCAAGAGATCACAGCATATTGATCACTGCCTGCTCAAACTAATAGAGATGTTGAGCTCCAGCAAAGTACATGGTAATCTAAATTATGTGGTTTAATCCCTGATGGGACAGATGTTTAAACTCATGCCACAACAGCATCCTTGATACATGACCTTTTTGGTCCCTTGATCTATTTAGGTACTGCTTAGATTGGCAGAAGTGGATCTGGTAAGAAAAGTGGTGCTATGTAGATAATAATAACAACAATGACAACAACGACGATAACTTATTTCTTGTTCCTAGCCCATCTGACTGGGTTGCCCCAACCACTCTGGGCGGCTTCCAGCAAAATATAAAGGAGCACAACAAAACACCAAACATTAAAAGCTTCCCCAAACAGGACTGCCTTCAGGTGTCTACAAAAAGTTATAGCAAGTCAGGTACACTGAATGAGAAAAACAAAACTCCTAAAGTTCACTGCTCCAAGTAAACTCTGTGGATTTCCAAGTTTAATTATTACGACTCCTCAACTGTCAAAGTTAAACTGGCCTTCCTGAAGAGAAATGAACATGATGATTGGGCTAATCATGGATCTAGAAACAGGTTGCAAGGTAAGAAAGCCTGTAATATTGGCACACTGAATGAAGCAAAGATGGTGAGAGATTGTGGGCATGTGGAATGATATGGGTATACAAATTTATTCTCAGAACAAAACAGCAAGTGCTGAGAATGACCCGACACAACTGCATGTCAGTAAGCGCTATTATAAATGCACATCTTCTGCATAAAAAGACCATACCAACATCCAGAAGCCAAGCATGACATTATACCCAGAGCTTCAAGGAAGTGTCGCTACCATGGATTGCTGAACACCAGAAGGCTGTATAAGGTGCTGCCACAGCTTATTCACCAGTCAGCATTTAAAGTACTGATTGATTTAGCTTTGTCTTGTTTCTATGAATGCACAAAGCCCCTTTCTCCAGCACACATCCAATAATACACCTTGGTTTCATGCAGTTGACACATGCTCTAAACTAACCCAAACTGGAGGGCATCTGGTTGGCCACTGTGAGAACAGAGTGCTGGACTCTGGGCCACAAGGATTCCTCTTATCCTCTTATGGCCTGAGATCCAGGAATCAAGTACCATGTCACTTGCCAGGTCTTTTGGAGACAAGCAACACTTATGAATGTATCAACAGTCACTGCAAGAAAATGTTGAATGTTAAAGTGAAGAACTGGGTTTCAATGAAGTGGAGGCCACAGCCTATTTGAGACGACAAAGACTTGTAAGCCATAGATCATAGCAAACAAATAGGATGGTAAGGGTCTTGTTTGCTTTCCCTGCAACCCTCACCAAGCACTGTTTGAGGGGAGGGAATAGGCAGAGTCTTGCCAGCAGTGTGTATATTACTACTAAACTTTTATATGTGGTGGCCCTGCATCATTGCTCAGAGTTTATACAGGGAAGCCTTGACAGACAGACTATGTCACCTGGACAGACACTATAAAAGAATGAACTTGAATTAGCAGCTGTATATTTGCTAATCAGCATCAGCCGAGAACACTCACTCAATGTTTTTTGTTATTTTACGCTTCTATATGCAAAGCTGGAAAATGAAAAATTGTTGGTTATTTTGCTGAAAGTAAGAAGTCTATCTATGGAACCAATTTGACAGTGCTTATCTAGGAGAAACTGGCTTTGGTTTGTATTGCTTTGAGGATTAAGAAGATTTTTGGCACTGGTACTAAAACTACAGTAACTGGTTTGTTAATTTTTTACTTCCTTGATCATTGCATCTATATTGTGTGGTGATGCAACATTAGCGGATTTGCCTGAGGAGCAATTTCAGCAAAAGGGCTCTAAAATTGCTTTTGATCAAGTAGTGGTTCTGGTCACCTAAAGTTTATTATTCCTGGATCAGCTTAAGCAGAGCAGGAGCAGCATAAAAGACCATCTTAATTTCTAAGGGAAAAATGCTATGCCTCAAGTCTGTTTCCAAACATTCATTTCTGATCTAGGGCCACTAGGGCCATTCTTGATGTGTGCAGTGTCTGAAGGAAATGAACTCTAAACCAACAGACAATGAGGCTGCAGCTAAGTGAGCTCTGGCACAAATTAAGCCCCGGCAGAGACTTCATGCAACTGAGATCCACATGATGACCAGTATATGAATACTACTGCAGACGCCAAAATGTGGAGCTGCCACCACATGGAACCACTCTCACTGTCTGACATCTTTTAATTGCTCCAACTAAATCCTGGCTTCTTCCAGAGAACAGCCTGCTCTTTTAAACCAAAGTAAAATGTTTCATCAGAAAAACCAGTTAAGGCTGAGTGGCCTCTGTCCTAAAAACAAACTAAGCATTCTGTAACAACATAGCCCAAGTTCCACAACCCCAAAAGCTGAACTTTGCAATTGGTATAAATTCTGGAACCAAAGCAAATCAGCAGGGTTTGTTTTGCATAATCATGCGGTTTAAACTGTTGAAGCATAAATTATTCTGCTTCTGAAAATCATATGGAATAGCCAAGAGCTAAAACAGAATGTTAAAGCTCTGTTCCCCAGAAATGTTATCCTAGCCCTTCTGATTTGAGGTTTTTCCCTCAAAACGTTTCTTTAAACCATAAAATTGTTGCTGCTCTCCCAACTCCACCCCAGTCAGTGAAATCAAATAAAAAGCTGAGATTCTTAGGAAACAGAATTCTTCAGCTGTATTCTACAGGTTTCCCATGCTCCCACAAAATAGCAGCAAGTGGAAATCATGCTATAGAGTGATAGTCCCAACATGAACTGTGAAAGCATGCCTGTTCTATAGATATGATTTATTCCTTCTTACATTTTTACTTTGGATTTCTTAAATATAGTTCTACAACTCCATCCAGGTGACAAAGTCTTGAGACACTGGCCCTTCTCTGGCAATACACTAAAATTATGCACATGACCACAACGAATGCTGGGAGAGGTGCAGAGGTCCTCTGCCAAGCTACATTTCTCAAAAAGCTATCTCCAATTAAAGGGCTTCTTAGCCCTTCAAAAATAAGACCTGTTAGCTGTAATGACACAGTCAACAGGAACGTCTAGCAGATGCATTTTGGGGTGGGAGTAGGAGTTAAAGAGTAGGATTTCCAGAAGCTTGTGTGTACTTCCAACTTGATGGCAGTGATAATTACCTTCTGGAAAGGGAAATGTTGTATTCTCCTCCTTACCAATATGGATTTGCAGACTCCAGCCACAGCTTGGCAGGCTGCTGAGGTGGGGAAGTCTATAGGCAGGTTGGGCAGGCCCAAGATGGTGACTAGGGGCAGCAGGCCCTTCTGATTCACAAACTCCTGACAATGGTCATCTGTTGTATTGTTGCTGAGGATGGACTCCACAAATTTCATCTGGGAGACAGAAAAGGAGGGTAAGGAAGAAAATAATCAACATTTCATACAAAAACAAAAGGTTGGGTAGCCTACGCCCAGACCAAGCCCAAATGGAGAGTGAAGCATGGAGAGCTCTCAACTCCATAGTTTCTCTACACTCTCTAAATCCAATTTCATCCATCTTTCAAGAGGCAACTACAGTAAAGCCAAAGAAGGAGTGTTTTCTTGGTCCAATATCCTCACAACCCTGATAGATGGGTTCCAAGGGTAGCTGCTCCAAAAAAAGCAATCAGTAAAGCAAAGTTTACTTTGACATTCCAGGTTTAATTAAAAGGACACACACTCTCTCTGCAGATAATCAGCAAACCTGCAGTAATTTTTTTTATTTAACTGGTGTGTTAAGAAAGTGAATATTACATACTCAAACTCCTACCTCTTAAAATAATCCTATAGCTGGGAAAAATAATAAAATATTGCTATTTTGAACATGTATTTGTGTCTTTAAATAAGACCAACACCAAGCAAGTTCAGGAAGCATTACTGAGTGACAAGACTGTGGCTACAAGAGCCATGCAAATTCATTCTAACAACATGGCATGTGAGGCTGGAAACAAAAAAGGTGTCAGCCGAAAGAGCTAGGGATGCCTGAATATCTCCCTAGACCAGGGGTCAGCAACTTAAGGCCCATGGGCTGGAAGTGGCCCGCGGAGGTCGTTTGACCGGCCCATGAGTTGCCGCCAAACTTAACTGTCCGCTCATGTGCTGCGCTAAACTGGCGCAGCGCGGGGACTCGTTTCCATGCTGCCAAATACTGTGTCTGCACATGCGCAGACACCAAATACCGCATCTGTGCAGACGCCGAAAATCATGGGGGCGTATGCTCACACAGGCGCGCAATCCGGCCCACAGAGGGATCTCCGTAGGACCAATCTGGCCCAGGCAAGTTAAGCCTTGCTGACTGAAGCCGATCCTGCCAAGGTATCCCTCAAGGACCACCCACTAATCGAGAACTTACCACATTAAGGATGTAGTCCATGAGTGGGATTGGTATCCGTTCTTCTGTCCCGACCACCCTAGAGGGGGGAAAAGGCTCATTACTGCAACCATATTGTTCAATACAGGCCTCCAGACACTCGATTTTGGGTTGTAGATATGTGAACTAGCTGCTCAGCTTGCAGTCACCTTACAGTATTCTCCCCCAGATCCCAATCAAATTTATCAGAGGGCAACCGCACGAAAGACACTATCAAAATCTTTGCTCACCTTTCTTAGTCCTAGACACGCAATATCCAGCTCCCACATTCCAGGTTTTATGCAAAGCTGTCTCCTATTAAGGTTTCCCAAAAAGATAAACTGGGAGAATAGAAGTACCATCGTTCTCTTCCAACAACAACAAAAATTCCAGAGGGCAGCCCTGCGCCAAGACTGCGGCAAAACCGCGCCTGAAGCACTCCAGAATGCATCATGGTGACAAAAGATACCAGCATTGAGGAGACACCAGAAAAAGGCAAAAGGAGGGGGATAACTGTGCTGCCCATCTTGGCTGCTGGCCTCAAATTGGATTAAAGATGGGAATGTGGCAGGGGCCATGAATGGTCGACTGCCAGGCGCCATGGAGTTCTGCAGCAAAATGGAGCTGGGGAGGAGGAGAAGGAGGGGAGGGAACAGTTGGGCAGTGACGTAAAGAGCATGCTCGGTGCAAGGTTTGGTCGGAGAAGGAAGAGAAGAAAGCGAAGTCTGACACAGGCAAGGAGGGGCCAGGCAAAATGCTTGGGGTGGATGGGCGGGGGGAAGAAAAGTGGAGGATACTGGGACCTCTCCAGTCTGCACCAGGCACCTGCCACATGGCAGCAAGCAAGCCAAAAGGAAATCCGGCCCCGCAAGTTTGGCCAAAAGAAACATGGCTGCCTCCCTGAAACTAGAAGGAGGTTTAACTGTTTCTAAACCGCCACGCACACAGGTCTGTTCTCAACTAAGGCAATACAAAGAAACAAATGCTTAATTCAAAACAGTCTACTCTAAACAAGGATCCTCAAGCCAGCAAACAACTGGATCCAGAGCTCCTTAAGCCAGAAAACTGCCTATAAACCAGAACTGCCAGGACAAACTTTTTCCCAGTGCCTGAACATTCTTCCTCCACCCACCCACTCTGCAAAGCATCATGCCATCTCGGGGCCAGCAGGCTCTCAATGCAGGACAGCAACTACTCCTCTCTCATTTCCCCCGCGGCATTACCCAGCATGTGGCACACATACAAAGTACCACAGAGCCAGGAGTTTATGGGGTTAAGAAACCCCATAGACAGGAAACTTCAGAGTTCAGAAGTTTACAAAGAAACAGCTGGCAGGCACTCAGAAGCTGCTGCAGAGCTTGCCAAAGCATTGCAGAGCCAAGAGAGTCTCTGAGTAAGGCCTTCTGCGCAGCTGGGATCAGGGTGCCAGGGAGCAAGCAAAACTATGCCAAAAATGCTCATGGGGACCCTCCACCCACCCCAAATGTAATCCTGCCCTTTGCTAGTGCAATAGGAGGCTCCTTGTCCCAAGAACTAATGCAATCATTGCTCAAAACCAGTTCAATGAAATATGTATAACTGGTTTTGCCAAGATCTCAGCATTCTACCTGTAAACAGTCAGCAGACTAGATTTCACGAGCTCAGCTACAAGACTTTCCTCAATCTATGTCATACTCACAACAAAACACATTAAGTACAGAATTCTAGTCACCAGAAACACATTTTAGTGATAAAAATTATTCCTCAGCATCTACACAATCATGAGGCAGAGCTAAAGAAAGCAGCCTGAGCCTATGAATGTTTACTTATAGAGTATGTTCTACTGAATAAAATTGTTCTCACTCCCTTGTAAGTCTGCAAAAGACCACAGCCCAAGTCTCTTCTCGGTAAAACAATCAAACATAAAACTCTAGTAAAAACAGAAGCTACCTGGAAACATCATGTTACTAGGGTTCTACCACACTTACGAGGGGAAGCACAATTCACACACCACCTACCACATGGCTGGGAGAATTAAGATTCACTTTCCACAAAACCTGGCTTATCACGTCCTATGAACCAGGTATCATGGTGTAAAACAGGAATGAGGAACCTGTGGCTCTCTACAGGTTGCTGCACACCCCTATCATACCCGACCACTGGGCCATGCTACCTGAGGTTGACGGAGTCCAATAACATCTGGAGGGCCACAGGTTTCCCACCCCCTGGGCTAGTTAAATAAGACAGTTTCACAGTCCATGGTTTGAAGCTGGCTGGTTTACACAGAACAGGTTTTTAAAAATCACAATCTCTGATTTATATGTAATAAGTCAGGTTTTGTGGAAGTGAAACTAAACCCTGTAGGTGTCCTCTGAGGTGAGAGGAAGAACACAAGCCCAAGGCTCACAGCAGCTCCTTCCTGTCATGTTTTAATCTTACATGAGAACATGGCCAATCTGAAAGCCCAGTGGTGGGATTAAGCAGGTTTATCAAGGTTTGAAAAGATCCAGCCATTGTGGTCCTTGGTAAGTTATAATTTGGGAGTTTCTCCAAAGCAATGACTACTCTGTGTTGATGCATTTTTTAGAAAGGACTTGCAGCTAAGTTTGGTCATCTGACCAATCAAAAAAAGATTTGGTCAACTGACCAAATAGTGGTTAACTTTAAAAGTATTAACTTTAATTAGAACAAAAACAGAAAGATAAACATGTTTGATATTGATACTAATTACAAAAACAAAATTATCTGTTAATGAAATAATAAAGTTACTACCATATTTTTTTAAAAAAGAACTGTAGTGAATTATAACTTTCAATCACTTGAAATGTGAATTCCCTGAACTGTTCTCTAGCTTTTATCCCGAACACCAGGGTCAGTCTATGACTACATAATGAAATAAAATCCCAAATAAAGTATAGCAACAGCAACCAACTAAAAAGTTTTAAATGCAGTTGTGCTAATTAGGCAGCTAGTAAGTTCAACCATTTCCTTGATGAGGTACGTGATTGTGGTCAAATGATAACAGATAGCAAATTTATAATGTCTGATCTGTCAATTGACTGGCATGCCAACCCTACCCATAAGCTCACAAAAGCTAATTTCTCCTAGTCACAAGCCAACAGAATAATGAGCACATTCCCCAGAGAAAAATTAACCATGCCAGGAGAGCAGGAAGATTACACATGCACAGCATTGAATGGATCTGAGAGGAGGAAATTAAATATTCCCACCCACTCTCACTTGCAAGTGAATTTCTCTGAAAGCCAGTGGTGCTTACTTCCAAGTAAAATGTATGTAAGGCAGGAAATAGGTAAGTGAAGAATCAGCTTGCAGAAACAAGAAAGAAAAGCTAACAGTACCACTTTGACTGAAACCCACCTCTGGGTTCTGCTGTGGACCAAGTGATCTTTATAACAGCTTCACCCACCCTCTTTTCTTAGAACTGTGCTTTGTATAATACAGGGGTAGGCAACCTAAGGCCCGTGGGCCAGATGCAGCCCAATCGCCTTCTCAATCCAGCCCGCGGATGGTCCGGGAATCAGAGTGTTTTTACATGAGCAGAATGTGTGCTTTTATTTAAAATGCATCTCTGGGTTATTTGTGGGGCATAGGAATTTGTTCATTGCTTAAAAAGGTTGATGACCCCTGGTGTAATATATCACTTCAATCACATCTCAGGGCTATAAATCCAGCAGAGCCAACTCTACCATTCACTGGCTGTGTTATGTTCACTGCCTAGATTATCTAGAAACTCTGTTCATTGTATAGCACTGTAAACCTACTAAATAAACAAATGCAAACCATGAATCTAAGGCGTTATTCGTGAATCTGTGGCCTGCTTCAATACCAAACAGGTATTAAATGTCAGCAACCTTGTATTGAAGGGTCAATATCACAATAATGCTAAACAGTAAAATGACCATGGTCTTATCCTGTCTTGATTCAAAACCATGAGGCAGGCATGAACAGCGAGACAAGTCAACATACACTGAAACAAATGCACCATTTCTCAAAAAGTCTCTACCAAAAATGCTCAAAGGAATCAAACTTTACTCTTATGAAGGGCTTTTTGCTTTTTTGCAACAGTACACTTCTCTAAATGAACTCAACAGTAGCCTCAAATTCTGCTTTTCCCTCAATGTAGTGATCATAGCACACAGGAAAATGCATGCTTTGCGAACACACGAAGAGCTATGCAAATGCATTTTCTGCTGTGTACAATGTACTTGCCAGTCAACATGGGTAACAGATGCCCAAGTACATTTTCTGCTATATGCAGCAACCTTGACAGTTATGTGAAGCACGTTGACCAGGATCCAGAGAGTTGCTTAGGCTTACTCAGAGCCTCTGCTAATCCAGTGGGATGTAACTTTTGTATAGCTTACCCGTCCCAACACACCCCGTGCTGGCACCAGCTGCTCTGAAACTCTCCGTTTCAAAACTAATTGCCATGTGGCATGTTGGATTGCCACTGAAGAAAAACAAGACCTCACTGGATTCATGGAATTAACTTCATGGGTTCTCTGAACCATCACCATGCTCTTCCTAAACATGAAGGACAGCCCAGTTGTTTTGCCAAGCCCCCCATCCACCCTGCCCTCAAATACAGGTTGTTTTCAAGCAGCTTTAAAAACTGATCAGAAAGCAAGTGCAGGCTAGACTTTGCAGCAAGCCACCATTCACAGGATTGCTGTATGTTATTTTTAGCCTCAGCTACTCACTGCTGGCTGGATTCTGCCTCACTCTGCTGCGTGGCATTGAAACTCTGCATAGCTTGCACCTCTTCTTCTTCTTCATCCTCACTGGAGGCCTCCTCTGCTGCATGAGTTGAGCGAGGGGGCGGAGCAGTGGCTGTTCCATCAGCCTTTTGAATGGAGGGCTTCTGGCAGATGTATTTAGGGTCTCGGCCCAGATTGCAGATTTCTTCTAGTAACTGCAGAACAGTGAACAAACATGTTGGCATGGAACAAGTTCTGGTTAGGACTTCCAGAATACCAGTCTGGGATGTTATTCTCCAAATAAGACTGCATTCAGGAAAAAAAACAGTGTAAAAGAGACAACTTCCAGGTGCACAACTTGGGAGGTTGGCAAGATAGAGACACAAACAGCATAGGAACCATTTTGTTCTACTTCCTACCTTAATTATGGCTGTAGTAGCATCTGTCTTGAGTGTGGGCTGGTGCCTCATGAGCTCATCCACAGCACTTCCAAGATTGGAAGCAGTGTCCCCTAGAATGAACACCGGGAAAGGGGAGTAAATTAGATTTAAGCTATATAGGACTGTGGTACTTGGCATAAACCAGCCCAGTCAAGTAAGTAACAATTTATTTTTGTCCTCTTAATCTACATAACTCAATATTCTAATGAAACTTTAAAAAAAAAGGTTCAGTGTTGCATGAAAGGGAAACAAGGTATAAGGAAAAATAACAGAAGGCCAGATGGGAGTAACAGCTAATTTCTAGGTATAACTCTCTTGCAGACACTGTGTGAGTTTTCCACCTATTAATCTCCAAATCCATAAGCCTGGAACTTGCTTTCATAAAAAGTTAGCATGATATTTTCAAGAATACCAACTTCTACATGTGGTGTTTAATCTTCAGGCACGAATGTCTTTATTATAAACTGGGTGAGCATAGATAGGAGATGGTAAGTGAGAATAAGATATTGTTTATTCTCTAAGATCCCCTGATATGTTTCTGGGTTGCCTCTTGTGTTTGGAGCAAAGAGGAGACATACTGTGGTCTCTCCTTCTTGCAAGTTGGGTCTACAAAGGTGGCAGGTGGAGTTACTGTTCCATCCATTCACATGCAGAATGCCACAAGGTTCAATCTACACAAAACTGTCTGGAGATTTTGGCTGAAGATTTTGGGCACTCAATGCTATCTCTCCTTTACATCTGCTTTCAATGAGTTAACTAAGGTTCTGAACTGGTGTCTAAGGTCTGTGATGAACTGGATGTGGGTAAACAAGCTGCCCAAACAAGATGGAAGCACCGTTGGCTGGGTATGCTACTAATTCAAGATTGAGTGCGGTTGCATTTCTTTTTAAGAATCTGGTATGGGTCCCCACAGGTCAAAAGAATCTATTTTTCTACGCAACCACAGCAGCCCAAGTAGCATATGTTCCTTCTGTTCACTTTCTGTTTATACATGCTCAGCCTCTTCTACACAGAACACATTCCTTAAAAATGCCCATATTTCACTGGATGCCAGCATTGGACACCCATCCTTCCCTCCATTCTGAACACTGCCACACACAAGAACAAGGATATGGTTGGCGATCGTCACTTGAAATTTTATAAATCATTTAATGTGTCAACACAATTAGAGTTATTAATACTACAGATGTTGTATAAGGGATTATTATTATAACCAGAATGCAATTGACACTAGTAAGATTTTGGAATGCAGAAATAAAGAAAATTATCAAATCATCAAATCAAGCATGTAGGGGGCTACTTTAACTAAATTATATACTTCAGTACTTGAATGATTGGTATTAATAATTGTATTATAAATTGGTATTGCTATAATGAGGCTATTATTGGACTGTAATTGAAAACTAATAAAATTTTATTCCTAATAATAATAATAATGATGATGATGATGATTGGCAACTCTTGCTGTAACTGATAAAAGTATGCCAAATAAGTTAAATTTCTAAGGCACCATCAATGATGGAACGAAACCTTTCAGATTCATAGCCAGCTCATTTTGTTTACTGCTAGTACAATTTCTGGTTGTGATTACAAGATCACCCACTGCGAAGACAAAGATGCCAGGTGGAAAGCTGCACATTCACGTGTTAAAACACCACAAGCAGCACCACATTGGGTGCTGTATTAGGTCATCAGGAAAGTAGGATTCTGAGGCAAAAAAACTGCACTTCCATTCAACTTAATCATTAGAAATGGTAAAAAATAGAAGCTTGTTTTCAAAAGGGAAATGGGGAATTCCTCATCATGGGTTGTTAACAGTCCACTTTATAAGAATTTCACCTAGGAACAGAGCCTATATATGAGCCATAAAACACTAGGATTACTTTGTTAATTAGACTGGATAATAGTCAAATTCAAAATGATTTCCAAAAGTTAAAGGGTGGGTGGGGAACCCCTCCAGTTGTCTCCAGGGAGCAGGATAAAACAATCTTTTCCCTCTTCCATGTGACAGCCCTTAATATATTTGAAGATGGCTATCTAATGTCTGGACCACAGGATGGTGACAAGTAGGGGGAAATGCCCAACACACATGGACCCCAGAAGATACTCACCAAGTGGGTCTGAACTGCGACGCCTCCTCATTGCTGGGAGGTAGTCTGGTGAGAGCAACACTTTGAAGAGGCGTTCAAAAGGCTGACACTGAACGAAGGATTGGAGGCCCCGGGCATTCAGGCACAGGGCACTGAAGACATTAGGAAGGGAGCCCAGAACTTCCCGTGTGGCTGGGACCTGTCAGGAGAGATGTGCACCGCAATGCCAAAAGGGTCACAAAGTTGCACTTGAGCTATAAAAGTAACATTTCTTTATAAACGTTTATTTGATGCAAATGAGGCCTAACAACCTAACATAAGAATGGTTAGACTTCAAGCTTGTCAGATCTTCTTTGCCTTTTTAATTCTAGCTACATGTCCTTTGCACCTTGCTACTCCATGGAAGATCTTGAAATTCTGAAAAGAAGTTTGCCTCCAAGCACATTCTGAGCCTAGGAATTTCCCCCCAGTGCCTGATTTACATGAAAAAAAGCATTTGTTGTTGTTATTCTTAATGAACTGGGAGTCAGAACCTTTTTCCAATCTGCTTCCTATCACACAAATCTGCCACCAGATCCTGATCAACCTTCTGCTCACCTTTGGCCTAACGTTACAAAATGCAGTGAGATATGGCATAAAAGCAATGTGGGAAAAGAGGAATTTTTATGTGGAATGGGGAACCCATTCTTATGTATAGGAGCCAGAGAACTCTCTTAACTGAGTTGAATGACTTGAGAGAAAAATAGTAGCTTCAAGGGACTACGTTGAGAGAAAACAATATAAACAGGAAAGCAGAGATTCAAAGGTGGAAATTGGAAAGAAATGGTAGAGTGAACTTACTGAGCAGGAGTGGAAATAAAGTGGAAAGACAAAATGGAAGTAAATCCACGTATTTCCACATTAATCCTCCATTAATGTGGAGCTGAGGAGATATGTCGAAAAAGTAGCACAAGTGCAATTCCAACTGTGCCATGAACCCCTAAATGGGCCAGCACAGTACACGTAACATGAACTATATGAAATGCTTTTATCAAGTATATTCATTTACAAAATGAATTAGATTGCAGTGCCAGAAATTAGCAACTGCTGGAATGCAAAATAAAGATAAAGGTACCCCTGCCTGTACGGGCCAGTCGTGTCCAACTCTAGGGTTGTGCGCCCATCTCACTTAAAAGGCCGGGGGCCAGCGCTGTCCGAAGACACTTCCGGGTCACGTGGCCAGCGTGGTGAAGCTGCTCTGGCGAGCCAGCACCAGCGCAGCACACGGAAACGCCGTTTACCTTCCCGCTATAAAGCGGCACCAATTTATCTACTTGCACTTAAGGGTGCTTTCGAACTGCTTGGTGGTCAGGAGCTGGGACCGAAAGACGGGAGCTCACCCCGCCACGGGGATTCAAACCGCCGACCATACGATCGGCAAGCCCTAGGCACTGAGGTTTTACCCACAGCGCCACCCGCGTCCCTTTGGAATGCAAAATGGGAAGTGTAAAAATTACTAAGACTCTTTCAGCTCCCAGATTTAAAAAACAACAACAACGTGAGGCTTTTATAGGAACACAGGTAGCAAAAATAATAAAACTCACATCTTTTATAAGGAGAGCATGCAGCATGACATCTGTTAGGCCATTGTCCTGTAGTGAGGATAGCAGCGAAGGCTCTTGGAATACAAAGACCGTTACCACCTCAGTGGCTGTCAGGAGAGAAGAGAGAATGAGGTGAGTCACTGACCAGTACAGGTCTTCCTAGGCAGGACAACTTCGCAGCTAGGCTGAGAGATGACACCTCCCATTACAATGGCCCATACCCAGAGTATGCTGTCACTCCAAAATCAAGAGGGATGTGGTCCAGGGAAACCAGCTAAGAAACGTATTATTTATTATGAATGAAAGACACTTACCAAGCAAGAAGAGTGATGGCCCATAGTATTCTGCATTGCTGATGATGTGCTTCAGAGAGGTAGGCAGAGAGCCATCCATCACTGCAAGGAGGAGACATAATGAATAAGGCACGGATAATGCGGTAATTACATAAAGCACTTTCAGTAAAGTTTCCACTAAAAATGCTGCACCAATAAGTTTTACTTTATCACCTTTATAATATGCAAAAATGTACAAAATATTCTGTCACTGTGTACAATTTATTCTGGTTTTACTAGTAATGGTAAAGGACAAGGAGCTTCATAGGGCAATTAAATCCCTACCCCCAAACCACCAGAAATATTATTCAGCAACTCATTTGGCTTCCAAGGATGTCAGTAACTATTCTCTGCACGGTTCCAATCATATCTTTACAATAATGGGCTAGCAAATTTCTCTGGGTTTAAACAATGAAACTGGGATTCTAAGGAAGTCACATTCCACCCCCAGTTCCACATTTTGTGGTTTGCTTTGCACAAGATTAGACACTGGTGACTATTGCTGGGAAGTTCATTCCCCAGAACAAGAGCAACTTCCAAAAAGAGGTCTAGTGTGACATTTCACACTTTTACATCTGTGTAGGAGGGAAATACAAAAGTCACCAAAGAAAGCTAATGAATTCTCAGATTTCCGTTCAAACATAACATTCACCATCTGAGATGTAAAATTTAACCAAAAAAAATTACAAAAAAAGAAAAGAAAGCTAATGAATTCATAGAGATCTGTTGCCCAAGTAGAACCAAATTGGAGGAGGATGGAAGCATCCCAGGAGACTCCTGCCTTTAGTTATGTAGCCACCAGCATTTACAGGCTACTATACACCACAAAGAGACAAGCATCTTGTCATTATGACAAGATGGTCAAGGGAAAGCTGGTTCAAGAACTGTTGGCTCAGCCCAAATGCTAAGGCAGTCTCTCACCATGTCGTATGCCATCTGAAAAAGCTGGGTCCTGGATGGCCTTTTTCAAGAAGTTCAACATGGACTTGAGAAGTGCTGCTCGCTGAGGGATACACTGAACTCCTAGAATAAAGAAGGAATCCAGAAAATGAAATCAATCAATGGAAAACACTCCAGTGGTACAACAAAAGCTCTTTGATACAAGTCAATACATACCACTTCGGGGTGAGACTACCATGTTTGTGCTGCTGCTGCTACTGCTACTGCTAGGAGTGATGGCACTTGGGGCCCTTGTTTCAACCACAACTTCTTGTCGATGTTCTCCAGAGGTGGAAGGCCCAGGGCTGCTTTCCATGGCTACGTCAGAAACTAGAGAAATGGAAAGATATTTTACAGGAAATAATTGGACTCAATTGTGCGTGGGCGCGGGGGAGGGAGAGATATACTCAGCGTAAGACAAATTAGCAGAGGCCCTTCACAAGTTCCACCCTATGTCTGCAAAGCTATAGCTGTGGGAATACCCTATCTTTCATTTAGAAGCTGTATCTTCTCTTTGCCGACACAAGATGACAGTAGGCATGACTTCTTTATCATCGTTTTCCAAAACTCAACAACCTAACCTGCCCTAGAACAACAGACTAATATTACTTCTCCCTATCTATTCTCTCTACACCATGCATAATTCTATCTTGCCTCACCCTACCTCACCCATTTTCTAAAGTAAAAATCCCAGAGGATCCCCGAACACTCAAAAAGTGCTGAACCAACTCTGCCAAACCACACACCCGAACAAAACTGGATGTCAAATCTGCCATCTATGGAGAATGCATGAAGTTTACCTTTCATCTCACAATTCTACTTAATTCATTTTATTTCAAAATCCAGTTCTTGAAAGGTAGCAGAAGCATCCCAACTGTATCTAACATGTAACATTTTAGCTATAGCTCTATAAAACATAGGATTATTAAATCTCTTTAAAACGTAATAAAAGCTAACAGAAATACATCAAGTTGCAATTAAAATAAAATCCAATACTATCCACCGATACCGTTTCTGTAGATTTTCCTCTCTACGTTTATTGGTTCAGTAAGCTATAAACATTTCTGTAAAAGTGACCAATAGCTCTTATGAGATACCTTCTATGTCTGTCTCCATCTCTTCACCCTCCTGTGTAGTGGTAGCAGCAGGTCTCTGGATCTTTGGCTTTATTACAAAGGGACATTCCCTCCGACACAGGTCTGCCTCATGCTAAAACACAAAGGAAGCTATATGTAAAAAGAGCTTTAAAACAACTTGAGTAGAGTTAACTGACTCACTGGTATCAATGATTGTGAACTCTGCAATAAAAATGAACAATGGCTGTGAAGTCAGGCCTACATGAAGAGTATGCAATGAATAGCAGTTGACACAAGAATAAAGCACAGCTACCTCTAGTCTATAGATGAAGATAGAGAGGCCGCTGTGAGACTGGAAAGCTGCCATGTCTAGGTTTGTGATTAAGTCCACCACACGGACTGCTCTGGTCACAAAGGTGATCTGGTCCTGTTCATCTCCTAAGAACTTGATCACCTGGGAAGAAAAATGTAAAAGCAGGTAAGAATGTGTGAATGCAGGAGCCACAAAAATGATAAGCCCATGGGTACAACAACCCACCATTTTCAACTGACACTGGGGAGAATCCAGAATTTCAAAAGAAAACACCTAAGAAGTTTGTTGCATGAGATAAATGGTTCATCTAGTCCAGCATTCAAGCAGGACCTAGGCACAATATAATATAACTCTTCCCCTCTCAAATTCCCTAGCAACTGGTATTCAGAGGCACGCTGCCTCCATATTGGAGGTTAACATATGGCCATCTTTGCTAGTAACCACAGGGGTGCCATATGTCTGGAATTTCCCAGACAAAGCCGGGATTCATCCGTTGAAAAGGGAGTCCAGGCGCAATTGTCAAAAGTTGGTTAAAATGTCCATGAAAACCCAGGTGTATGGCAGCCCATATCAGAAGTGTTCGGGGGGGGGCTGGGGGGGAGGGAAGCTCAACAACTTTTGTGTCCAGATTTTCACTTCTTGAAATACGGTAATCCTAAGTAACCATTAACAGCCTTTTCAACTACGAACGGGATCAATCCCCTTTTAAAATTATTCAAGTGGGCTGTGATCATGGTTGCGATCAATGCATCTTCTGAGGGTGAATTCTACAGTTTAACTATGCACTGTAAGAAGTACCTGTTTTGCCTATCCTCAGTCTCCCATTATTCAGATTCGTTCAGTGACCTTGGATTACTGACTTATCCACTTTCTCTACACCAGTCCAACTCCCAAGAGACTGCAATCTACTCTCAGAATAAAAAACTGTCAGTGATCTACCCATGGGGGGGGGGAGATCAAATTTGCTTAGTTTTTTAAGGGGGCCAGTCCAAATTTGTTTAGCTTTTTTGGGGGTGCAGTACTTCTGCTGCTTTTGGGGGGGGGCACACCATAAATCGCTTTAAAAACATTAAGCACTACACCGCTCTCCCCATAGGCTGAGCACCAGGAACATTCTACAGCCGCCCGATTGCATAAGTAGACAGGCACAGCCAGGGATCCGCGATCCTGTCAGAGTTAACCTGTTGCAGCCCGCTGGCTGGAGCTTCCAAAACACCCATGCAGCAGGGCGGCGGAGGCATCTGAGCAACAACTGACTCTCGCCAAGTCAGGACAGCACGCGCAGGGATGCTATCCCCCCCCCCACACACACACGGAGGAAAATGAGCACGTGATCTACCGCTATCACTCTGGGATTGACCTGTAGGACATCCCTGCTCTACACCATACTTAATTTTATATCTTTCAATCAATAATGTTCCCCCTTGCCCCCTCAAAGACCCCAAGGCTTTAACTTTTCCTCAAAGGGGTGTGTGTGTGTCTCTCCAGTGCCCACTGATCATTTTGACTGCCCTTTTCTAGTTCTATAAGGCCCTTCTTGAGGTCTGAGGACCAGAACACAACAACTAAAGTCACAACAGCAAAGTTAGGCTACGGTTAAATGCTCTGGAATGCCACCAAGCAGTTTGATTTCTCAAAGGGCAGCTACTATGCCTAATCTCGAATGCTATTAAATCAGAGCTTGGCTTGACAGAACAGGCATTTCAGTTGAGACAAACCAGATACACATATGCATGCATGCTTTAGGCGCCAATACTTATGAGCCAATCTTTTCTACTCTTAAGATAGTTTCTCGGCCTCAGAAACTGGGCTTCCCTATGGCTGGCATTCAAGATTTACCAGTTTTAATTCAATAGAAACAAATTGGCAAACATCTGTAGTCTAACGGGAACAGCAGCAGCAAGATGTGGAGGCGAGGGACAGAGAAGGGTATCTGTACACACAACAGTGCTCCAGTTTTCTGGACAACAGTTAAAAGAACTGCATGTCCAATTTTTGTCTGACCAGAGTCCAGCAAACAGTTTTCTAATGTTTTGGAACTGGCTGCCTTACTCATTCTCCTGAGTATACATTACCTTCAATAAGGCCTCCATCATGCCACAGGAGACTAGAGCTTCACCTCCTGCATCATAGCTTGCCAGGTGATACAAGAAGGAGAAGAGTGCTGTGGCAAACTGATGTGGATATGGCTCCATGGAGGGATCTGGGAAGAGGGAAGGAAGCACCATTAGAATACAACAAGCAGAATACAACCAAAGTACATGTGAGATCTAGAAATACTTGCCGATCATGGCCTGTATACAGTTCCGGACTAGGACTGGCAAAAATCCGTGGTAGGAGGCAGTTCCAGTGCAATCAATAATACTACTGAGTTTTGGAGTCCTCTCCAAGTGCACAATGGAAGTTAACGTCCTCAGTGAGGCGGCTTTGATGTCCTGTCAAAGAGAAATGGGGAGATTAGGGATTTAGCTCCGAGGAGAATCGTGTGCTATATAATAATTTATAAATATCCACATATTCAGTCAGTATCAAAGGAAGCTGAATAGGCTAGTGACAAGCTCCAGGCAAAATGGCAGAAAAAAACTCTAGAATCTTTACAGTCCAACCCAATGCCAATACCTTGGGAAGGAACTAAGGTGAGTAGCATTGAGCTAGCTTTCCTTACCAACAAGTCTGGGCAGGAGAAGCAGGTCGATAGATGACGTACCATTAACTGTTTATCTGTTATCTGCAGTACATCCACTAGCTCCTCTATCAACCCATTGTATAGAATGCTGTTGGCGGATTCCTGCAAGGCATTTGAATACACTGTGGAAAGAGAGAGGCTTTGTTAAGAATTTGCAGCAGGTGACAGACATGGGGGGGGGGGAACAAACCTATCCATTATTTTAAGTGACACATAACTGGTTAATACAATTGTGGTCTCTGATCCAGAAGCACAAGCTTCTACTGTACAAGCTATGCAGGGGCGCCGACTTATAAAAAATATTGGGGGGGGGGCGGGGGCCCATACTGACTTATAAAAAATATTGGGGGGCCGAAAACCTCCAAACCGCTGCTGCTGGGGGAACGAAAGGGGCGAGCCCCGGGCTGCCCCAACCTTAAGTGAACCTGTGAGGGCCCGCCCTTTGCGGCAGCCAATTGGCTGCCGCCGTGGGCAGTGAATATTAATGAGCTAGGGGGAATCCCCGCTTCTCCGGGGCTGGGCGAGATTGTTGATGGGTCGAGAGCCCGCAACCCCACCGCCTCTCTAGATCGGGAGTGACTTTGTTTTAACTCATTACTGAATGTATTTTAAAAGGTAACTATCGTCAAACAAGGAAAATAAAAAATACCAACATAATTTTGTGATTTTACAAAGCATAATATAACTAATAATTTTCTTAAATTATTGGGGGGGCAGAGCCCCCCCAAAAGAACTTTTGAGGGGGCTCGGGCCCCCTCAGGCCCCATGGAGTCGGCGCCTATGAAGCTATGTCCAGGTGCTCCAGATCAGAGGAAGAAAACATACATGGTTCTATATAGCTTCGTTTGGCTTCCATCTGGTCCTTGCATTTGTTAGTCCACAACCTGAAATTCTCATTGCTATGAACCACAACCCCACCATGAAGGAACAAGCATGTAAGAAGAGAAGAAGAGTTTGGATTTGATATCCCGCCTTTTACTCCCCTTCAGGAGTCTCATAGCGGCTAACATTCTCCTTTCCCTTCCTCCCCCACAACAAACACTCTGTGAGGTGAGTGGGGCTGAGAGACTTCAGAGAAGTGTGACTGGCCCAAGATCACCCAGCAGCTGCATGTGGAGGAGCGGAGACGCGAACCCGGCTCCCCAGATTATGAGACTACCGCTCCTAACCACTACACCACACTGGCTCCCAACACTTGACTTCCCATGGTAAGTCAACCAGGCCTCTATGAAGCAATATCACAAATAAGCACAATAACATTTGTTCCCTGGCCTGTTAAAAAATTAGGGGGTGGGGGGTGGGAAGAGACTACAGCTTTCAAAGATGGCAATTTAGTGTAAAGTTCTTTATTTTTCTCAGACTACTTAAAAACCATCTTGGCTTGGTCTTCTATGTTTTTAATATGTTTATGAAGCTGTTGGGAGATGTCATCACAGAATTTGAATGGTGTATCATCAATATATGGACAACAATTAATGCTTGCCCTTTTTGCAGATCCATATGGGGCAGTGAAATTCCTGAATTAGTATCTGCAGCAGTAGTTAAGTAGGAAAGGAGCTTACAGCCAACTTAAACTTATCTCATTGACAATATTGTGGTGGGAGTGGGAATAGATCTTATCTAGATTCGGGGGGTGGGGAGAGATCACAGATTAAGGTTGTATCTTAAAATACTGCTGCTTTTATATATAAGATACTACTATGACAAGTAGTATCTTTTTACCAGGTACAACCAGTTATGCCTTCTCTGTAGGAGCAGCAGAGATCTGCGCTACGGTAATTTCCATATTATATTACTGTAATATATTCAGTTTGGGGCTACCCTTGAAAGCTGTTCATAAACTTCAGTTAGTGCAGCAGCTAAGCTAGTGGCTGTGACTGACTATTGCAGGCATAGGCAAACTCGGCCCTCCAGATGTTTTGGTAGCTACACTGTAGGATTTCCTTGATACACAGACTTGCTCACTTCATTTGTTGTGAGCCACTACATCTATCAGTTAAAAAGTAGCCTGAATACCTAAGTAAAGTATGTGACTCAAGAGTCCCCAGAAATGCATAGTACAGGAATTTCCCTGCCCTTACGCAAGGGTTACGTTCCAGGACCCCACTCATGCATGTGAAATTACATAAAGTGGAGAACTCTCCACTTTAACGGGGAGGGCACATGAGGAGGAGAGAGAGACAAAGACAGAGACAGACTCTCACCCTGGAAATTGCTTGGGGCCACTGCCTAGCCTGTCCCAAGCCTGCCTGCCTGAGGGGAGCCAGTGCAAGCACTGGCGGCAGCTGGCCATGGAAGGAGAGGGCCAAGAACAGAAATAGTGCCAGGATGGGGGTATGGACACGTGACGGAGTGGCAGGGAGAAGATGCCTCCTGTCCTGCCCCACTGGTTGATCAAACGGCTGTTTATTTATTTCATGGCACTACATGAAAACACGGTCACGTGCAGCAAAATAAAAAGTATCACTTTAAAGCCATCCCAATGTCCACTTGTATAAACTCATATTCTTCCCCTTTACTTTAGCAGTGCCACAGATAAGAATCCATCTGCCACCATGCTCACCTAATATAGAAATGGCATGCAGTCTGGCCTGAACAGCTTGCAACCGCTTTTTATGATTGGAAAAGCCATGGGCCAGGCGAATGTGTGTAAACAACAGCATCTACAAGAAGAAAAAAGTTAGCAGTGTTGCAATAAAGGCCCAAGCACCCACCATGACAATGCATCCCTCACAGGGTTATAACTGACACCAGTCACCTGGCAGGATCTACATATGCAGCAGAATGAGATGCAACGAATTTTATTACTTCAGTCATATGTGTATATAAGTAAATATTGCAAGCAGAAAACTAGAACAAGGGCAGGGCATGAACCAGTCTCCCCAATGCCCTTGTTTTGTCTACAGAGCGCACATTCAAAATGTAATTCCTATTCTGAAGTCCCAGATGATACAATTTATTCTATTATCTCATTTAGCCATCTGTATAAAGGTGGCCCTAATGAACTCAACCTGATGCAATCCAGGGCAGTATCTGCTACTACCTTGTGTAACCATGTCACTCTCAATGGGTTTCCATTTCTCTATCTCATCACACTCTCCCCATTTTGAGGACACAATATGGAAACCACACCAAAGTTAGCAGTATTGGAAACTAGAGCTCTCAACTCATTAAGCGCCCCACCAAGCCCAGAAAAAAAATCCATTTCAAGTACCAAGGAGATTCATTAACTCAGTTTAGCTACTGAAAATCTCCGAAGCACAGCAAATTTGTTTTCCTTGAAACTAAACCAGAAGCCTCATTCTGTAATGCACCCAGAGCACCACATTGGTCTTTCCTGTCAATGTACCTGTTTATCCTTTGGGATGCTGTACATTTTGGTGAGGGATTCCATAATTTCAGAGGGACTTTCTGAAATCTGCATTGGGTAAATAAGAGAGGCTTAGAAGCCAATACAAACACAAAATTTAAAATACAGTATCATTCAATTAAGCAGGGGGAGTTAGCTTACCTTGTCAAGTTGTTCTATGTGAATATAATGTAGTGTGTTGCTGGTAGTCTGAAAAGGAAACAAAAAGGTTTCGGAGTTCATTTCTGATCTCTCATTCGGAAGCCATGCCAAAGTCACAACTGTGCCATAGAACTGCTTAAGGGCAGCCACCAAGAGCTACAGCTCAAAAATGAGTTGTGCCTTTGGCCAACAATCAGACCTGGCTTTCGTGGGGTATTTTAATCATATCCCAATATGGATTACTGTGCTGGCAACCCCTATTTGAGAAAGAGCTGCTGCCCCATAAATTCACATCTGCCCCATAAATCCATACCTAGAAAAAACAAGCATTTAAAGAAGCAAAATGGAGAAGTCTCTTCACAGGTGGACAGAGGTGTTACCTTGGAAGTGTCAAGGATGTATGTATCTGGCACTGAAGTGTTCCCATTTAATTTGGGAACACTGTCAAGGTGTGCCATCTACTTTACACCCAAATACACAGGGAACTGGAGCTACTATGTAAGGGTCCTCACAGGGCCTAGTGTGGAATTTGGGGAGGACAAAGTTTGAACTGTTTGCACCTGACAAGAGACCTTTCATAGAGTGTTTCTCAAGACATAGGAAAACAAACTCTCCCTGAGATATGAGGGCAACAAAGTGGGCCTTCAACATCACTGAATCCCTACCACCATCACCACCACCTCCAAGAGTTAAAAGCAGCATGTTTGATTGCAGGGCACAGCAGCTACAGCAGAGGTAGGACACTGAGTGGACCATGACAACCTCCAAAATGAGTTTATCAAGCTACTGAAAGCATCTGAGAATAGGAAGACTGGCTGCCAGCATCTTCTCATACCTAAAGTAACTTCCTCCATCTTAGTATTCACTCACTGGGAGCAGAGAACCCCGCTTCTCTTAGAAACTGAATAGGGAGCAACGTGCTATAGCCTTTTTCAATCCAATGTGGGCTTATTTGCCAAATCTTGCTCCCACCCACTTCCCTCAGAACCCTACAAGAACAAGTCTGTAGGAGACTCACCCTTTTGTCCACTTTGACCTCGGCCCCTGGCTCTGCATAGAATTCAAAGTGTAGTGTAGTTGCACTGGGAGGGTATTTCTGTGTACAGATCACAGTATGGAATCAGAACAAACCAGATGGCAAACACTCCCTCCAAAAAAAATCAAACCACTCTCACCCTGGACTAGGGGGAGGTTAAGGGAGGGGCGTTAGCGTAACAAAGGACAATGCACCCTGGTGCTAAGAGCACCCACTTGCAGAAGTGTGAGTATAACCACCACCCCAACTCTCCTTACATCTTTTTGTGCATGTGGGAGGAGGAAGAGAGTTAAGATGTAAGAAGTTAGGATTAGGTATGAAGACATGGTGATGCAGAGGGAGCCCTGCTGATATCTAGGAACACAACAGCAATATCCAAGAAGATGCACAGACATGGAACAATGGCCTAGACCTGTGCCTCTAGCAGCCCCACAGGGTATGAGTAGCAATGCATATAAGACTACTCAGCCTTGCATCACTCAGCTCATGCAAGCTTAATGTAAAAGTTGAAGCAGCCGAGGGGGAGAATTTCGCTGGCCCCAGGTCAAGGGCAGTATTTCAGAACATGCCATCAGACCTTATGGGCCTCACAACTCATATGAGCCCTACAATTGGTGCACTTCCTGACATCGCTGTCAGCAGTGACGGTAGCGGCAAACCAGGAAGCACCTTAAAAATGATTTGCTTCCTATTTCCAGAAGTTTACAGTAACTGCCACTGTTTTGGTATGATAGCAGCTGTACCATCTGTGTTGATCATGCTAACCCAACTGGGGCAAAAAGTGATCTCCACCAGGATCAACACCCAGAATGTGTATGTTGTAAATGACTGTTACTCTGATCGTTCTCAAAAACAATACATCTTGAAAATACTCTATGTATGATCCTGCCCACAATGATGCTGCTTCACTCCAGAGTGTAGCCATTTCAAAACATAGCAAAAATCAGCAAAGCAGGCACTGGAAAGTTTTAAAGCAACAGGGCAGTTCTGATGAGGCTAGTAACTATCAGAACCACCACAAGCTGGCATCTCTCCCGGTTCAGGGGACCACCATGGACAGGGGAAAGAATTATGCAGTGAGCAAGGAAAGGGCACCCAAGAACTCCCGCCCCCAAATACCCAGTATTCTTTCAAATCACACATTGCTTACCCTCAAGAAGGAAGATTATATATACCAGCAAAAAATGAGAGTTTCAGTGTCCAAATCTTGGTGTCAGAATCCCTAACCCTAAAACATTCTTTGAAGTCAAACTTTTCCAAAGCCTATGCCAGGCAATGCAAAGTGGCTTTTATATCAAATATATTGCAGGATCCTACTGTGTTTTAATGGACTCTTGCCCGTTAGGAAGACCAAATTTTCTTCCTGCAAGAGCAGAGTACCAACTATTTGCCAATTTGCTATTAAATACAAACAGTGTGAGAGGCACTATAAAAGACACACTTGGGAAAGGACTATCAATGTATTCATGTAAATCAGAAAATCAACTGGGAATTAGTTCTACACACCATGAGTCAAGCTACCAACCGCAAAGTAGCAGAAAAGATAAAATTCAAAATGGAATACTTACCAGCATGTGCAAATCTCTACAACATTCTGCCAGACCAAAGCCATTCTCCTTGCCACCCCAACTCTGCAGGACAGAAGGAGGAGAACATAAAGGATGAATGAACCCCAAAACCCTACAAAAAACAATCCAGAAGGAAAACTCAACTGTACACTTCAGTTGGACTTGATAAATAGAAAATTGGCTATGTGAAGTTCTGGCATGCATGTTCTATTCACAGCTGCATTTAAAATCTCACTAAGTGCCCCCCTTCCCCCTGACTCCAAAATCCTACTTAATGTAAACAGTCCTCATGATTCTTTCCAAAAGCAATTGACAAGTTCTGCTTTGTGGTAATGAAGGCTACCCAAAATGAAAGCCAAGATACTGCCAAGATACCATCCAACATGACCCAATGCAACAATGTTGACTGGTAAAACAGAAGTTTGAGAGCTAAGTAACTGTCACAGGCTATGATAAAGAGCGCCAGTGCTCAGCTGCCTTCAGAGCTGCTTGAAATGACTCACTGAATCATAGTTTGTACATGCGATGATAGTACTCGGTCTTTGCCACAGGCACACCTAAACTGGACCTTTTAAGAAAACAACCAGCTGCACATTGCAGTGTCATGTACATAATTGCTTCCTGTGATAACTGCAATTACAAGTGACACCAGAGAGTAAATTTCAACTGCTTTGAAAATGAGAGAAGGAATTGGGTCACCTTTGTTTTGTAATCTGGATGTGTAATCAAGCCACAAACAGATTAAAACTTAGTAGGTTGGATCCAGAGAAAGATGAGTGAAGCCACCTATGCAGTGGCTTATATTTTACTTTATTATAGTTTCCAATTATAAACAAAACAGAAATACCACCAATAAAAGACAGAAAATAAATCAAGAACATAAAATAGAGCAGACAGAGAACAGACATAGTATTTAAATATTGTTTTCAAAGCAAAGTTTTACAAAGCCACTCCTGTTTTCCCCCTGAAAGTACACAATTCCCTCAAAGTGCTTTGTTTTAGCTGTGTGTCTGTCCCCCCCCCACCCGCTTTTTTTAACCTCTCAATTTTTCTTCATCTGCCTTCAGACCTTTTGTACCATACATTTTTACATTGTACTGTGCAGAAGAATTGGTGGGAAAACACATCACGTGAAACAGTCCATCACACAATCAGTTACAGGACTGTACCTCTCAGCATGCCTAGAGGTCTGATCGGCCAAAAATATACCGCCTCTAAAGCTAGTCACAGACTGAACTTCTTTTATATACCCTGGCTGCATGCTGCTTTTATCACATAGCAGATAAAAAGGCAGTGCTCAAGGAATCTGACGCCTGCTCTCTGTCTCAGATTACACCACACCTGCAATGTGACAGAAAGCCACAAGAGCAGGCTAAACTGTAGCACGACAATCTTCAGGATTACTAGCTTCATCATTTGGCTCAAAAGTCTGTTTAACAATACACAACCTTTCAAAAGGAATTGTTCCCACAACAAATAAAAAATTGGCTATATGAAGAAGACCCCAAAGCAAATAAAATTAGACAATTCAGGCTTTTAAGTCTTAATACTTTGACAACGGGAATACTACAAATAATTACATACCTGTCTGGAAACCTCAGTACATAATAAAACACTAAGTAAGATGGGCTGGTGCAAACAGCCCAAAAGGACAAAC
Organism: Podarcis melisellensis; assembly: GCF_964234715.1. Lineage (NCBI taxonomy): Eukaryota > Metazoa > Chordata > Lepidosauria > Squamata > Lacertidae > Podarcis > Podarcis melisellensis. The sequence goes on from NC_138534.1 coordinate 4,583,512, forward strand.
CAGATTTAAGATGTGATGCCTAAAGCCTTAAATTTAGGAAGCAGAGGTAGAAAATGTGTCCAAGATCTTCCATTTTCTATTGCTTTGAGCAAATCCATTTATACTATGACTGTCAATGCTCCAAGTGTGTCCCATGTGAGAGAAACGGATTAGAATAATTTTTTACTAGAGACATTACATTTTTGATCCATCAATATGGCTTCTAAAGCTGCATTATCTAAAGAAGCCATTAAGCCAATGAAATTCAACTTTATTGCAGGTCTCTTTACAGCTCCTTACCTCTGCCAAATGCTGTAGCCGGGACAGTAGAGGCATCCTCTTGTCAGAGCCCAGGCGTGTGATGTAATTGGAGCGTTTGCTAAACACGTACAGGAGGTTGAGCACTGCAAGCACCACTTGCATATCCGAGGATGCCAACAATGTTGTCAAGTGCTAAACAAAGAGCAAAGTATTTGAAACATTCCTGAAACTACCACAATCTTAATTTCCAAAGAGATTAACATTTTCCTGTTATAGCAAATAAATACTTCCCTGCCATGTTCAGTCACTGTAGTGTTGTGGCTAACAAACTAAGTTATCAACCAGAAGTCCATAATTCAAACCTTGCTTTTGCTATGGACTCCATATGCAGCCTTAGGGCAGCTACAATCCTCAACCTACAATATGGGGAGCATGATACTAGCCTGCCTATTGGCTTTAAAATTTAAAAAATAAATGTATGCTATGTAAACCTCTTGGATGCTTTAAAGCATTGTATAAAATTGCTAAGTATTTAAGTATTAAATATTTGAGTCCATCTGCCTCCCACAATCAACAATATAGTGGGGCTGTCATTCTTGCCCCAACAGAAAAGCGGCTTCACGCTATTAAAGCCATCATCTGCTTCTAAAACATGTTTCAGATGAGAGGCCCTTCAGCCCTTCTAAATCCCAACCCTGCTACTTTAGAGTTATTTACCTCGATAGAGCTGTACAGGTGGCGAGAAAAACTGTATTCTATTAGCAGGGCAGTGAAGTTCAACACTGACAGCAGTAAGGATTTCAGCTGTTCCCTCTCCGGCCTGTCGCAAACCAGCATCCATGACATGTTCTCCACTGTCTGCCCAGCATCTGCTAGGATCCCATCGAATCTGTCTAGCAGGTCCACCCAGTGGTAAAGTTCGCACTAAGAGAGGAAAAAGCACATTCAGGAAAGAATGACAGTGACAAGTAGAGATAACTGGACTTCTTGGGAAAGGGTCTGCTATACCTCCCGGGGGGCGGGGGAGGAAACCAAGCTATCCCCATATTCATCAGCCAAATACAGTGGACTCAAAAGCTGACTAAGTCACTGGAGAGTAAAACCTTAGATCCAACCCCCATGTGTGCTTATTTGGAAGTCCAACTGGCACAGCAAGTAAGCCTGAATAGGATAAAGCTATACCTTTTACAACTCTATGTTAGAATTAAGGGGTAACAGGAAAATAAATATGAGATGGAGAATGAATGAAAAGATCTTAAATGATGAAAAGATACTGAACAAAGCTCAAGATCTGCTAAAAGAATTCTTCAAAATAAATATGGCTCAGGAAACAGATAAGAGTGATATGGGACACAAGTAAGGCCTTCATAAGAGGATATTACATACAACAAAATGCCATACAAAAAAGAATTAAGAGAAATATCAAAATTTACTAGAATCCAAAACACCGTGGTGGGTGTCATCTCTGGAGGCAGTCTCAGTAAAAAAGAAAAACATGGAGAAAAACTGGGCTACATACAACCAACTACTAAAAGAAGAACATGGCCAATTGAAACTGAAAACTTTTGAGGAAATTAAACAACATTGTACTGGTTGGAGGCAATACCATCAATTACACGATATATTTAATTTGGACAAAAAAATTGGCTTTGGAAAAGAAGAATCTAAACCACAAAAAGAACTATTACAAAACAAAAGGAAATTATTATCTAAAACCTATAATTTACTGTTTGAGTGGGAATTAAAAGATGAGGAAATAAAGGAGGTGGGCCCAAGATTTTGGTTATAATATCCAGATGGAGCAATGGGAAAAATTGTGGAAGCAAGACATTAGATTTACTGCTTGCTACACAATAAGAGAAAATCTGATAAAGATGATGTACAGGTGGTATATGACCCCCATCAGACTGGCCAAGATATACAGATTAAAATTAAATATGTGTTGGAGATGTAGTAAGGCAGAAGGAACTATGTACCATCTATGGTGGAGATGCGGGAAAATAAAAAATACTGGAGTAGCATCCATGAAAAACTGAAAAAGATGTTTAAAACATCATTTGAGAAAAAGCCAGAAGCGTTCCTATTAGGTATAGTCTCAACAGACATCCCTGGAGATAAGAAAAGAAGTGTTTTTATATGCTATAGCTGCCACCAAAATACCAATAGTGAAAAATTGGAAAGGGGACATTGTTCCCTCAATAACAGAGTGGCAAAACAAGCTCTGTGAGTTTATAGAGTTGGCCAAAATGACAGCAGCTATTAGATT